>NC_141534.1:54869166-55225833 GCF_021556685.1 Rattus norvegicus | reverse complement strand
AATGAGGGCGTTTCTGTGACAGGCGCTGAGACTGGGCAGACCATCTCTGCAAACATTAGGCGGGAGAGGTGGCTTCGTGAAACCCACCATACAGTAAGGCTGAAACACAGTGACATAGTCAACCTATGTCAGTACCCACAGAAGGGCCTGTGGCCAAGATGGGAAAAGACATTAGTAAGACAGACAAGATAAAATCCTATCATTTTTAAAGAGTGCCAGGAGTAAGCTGGTACTGGGAGCGAAAGGGAGGAAGTACACACCCTGGGTGAATCTCACACCCAGAGTTTGGACACCTCCATCCCCGGGGAACTGCCCTTGTCAGAAAGGAGAATATCAGTGTTCAAAAGATATCACAGAAAGCACTTTCATCACTAGGGGCCAGAGGGGCGTCGGTATGAATCAAAACACCCACATGAATATCTACTTCCGCTGCAGGGGGGTGGAGCTGACTGGAGAAGTAAGGTGGGCAGAGAGTGAAGACAGATTTATTGACTCTGTGCATTTTGGTTATAGATGTACAGACTGCTCAGGGTGAAATGAATACTTTCAGGTTCTTGTTTTGTTTCTTCCCCCCTCCCCCCAGATAACCTATTTGCATGGTTCCAAGTGCAAATGCAGTGAAAGGTCCCAGGACCCCTGATGCCCTCTGATAACTGTCCCTCAAAGCACATCCCTCTCCAAGGTCTGCCCGCCGACAGCACACATCTGCCGGGACCTTCAGGGTGTTTGATGAATGGTAGATTTCTGTATGCCTCTTCTGATACACAAAACTCCATTTTCCTCTCATCATCTGTCTTGAGGGACTTTTCTTTAAAAGCATGCTCTCCCTCCGTGGGTGATGGCAATGCTGACCCACTATGGTAGACTTCAAGTGAGATCAAACCACAAGTCAACTGTAGACCTGCCACTCGAGTGATCAAGAGCAGCTTGTCACCACTTACCCGATGGCTAGCTGTCTGTGGAGATGGGGAGGGGTGGAACAAGGTTGATCCAGATATCACTGACGTGCGTCTGTGTGTCTTTCTAGGCAGCGGTGTCCTGGCCATCCTGTTGGTAGCCGTGTTTCTTGAGCCTGTGAAAGACAAACTAGAGAATGAAGGAGAGACAAGGTCTAGACCTCTCTGGTCCACTTTACTGTCAACCTTCATGCTGTTTAGAGACAAGCGTTTGTGCCTCCTGATGTTCCTGCCGGTGTATAGTGGGTTCCAACAAGGGTTCCTCTCTGGAGAGTATACCAAGGTAGAGAAACCCAGGGCTCGTGCCATGAACCTGGGCTTTACCTAAAGGGACCTGAGGGTGTCCCAGCACCAATGGCCCAGGGTCCTTGAGCAGATTCAAAATCACGGTTTTCCCAGTCCTACAGTAGCTGAATCTATGATTCGAGACATCTGTCCCTGACTTCTTATCTGAAAGGAGGACTTCCTGAGCTGTCTTCCCTAGAAAGAACAAAGCTGGGAGAAGGTAGCTGTTACTAGCTGTGTATGACACCCATGTCCGTTCTGCTAGCCTGGGGTTCACCCTGTATTCTCACTGCTGTTAATCATAGGGGAAGAAGCTAAAACTATGAGTAGTGGTGGAATTCCTCCCCACGTGGCTTTCATACTATGTATCCAGTCTAGAAACTCATACTATGCATCCAGTCTGGAAACCCAGGCGGCCTGCTGCACTGTACCTCATGTACCACCTGGCTTTTCTATGCTCTCAGAAGTCCCCTTACCTGGGGGCAGTACAGTGGGCCGTTCCAAGTGGCAGACACAATTGCAATTACTGTCTTTTATAAGGGCCTGTCTCCAGGCTCTGTTGTTCTGAGGAACCCTGATGCTGCAGGAGGGAGGGAGTCACCTGTCCCAGGGAGCCCCTGGCTGAGACTTCTTTCCGGGACACTTAGGGAAGATGCAGGAGGCAGGGCAAGGCTAGGATCACTGCTGTGTCCCCTGGTCCTACCCCTATGCTTTTCTTCCCCCTCACAGTAGGAACATTTCTACCTTGTCCCCACCCTTAGGTAGGGTTAGTGTTCCAGAACAGCAGGACAGTTAGTACCCACCCAACCTAGCCTGGATTTTCATAAACTGCAACTATCTCTGAATAGGTGTGCCTTGTGCAATATTGAAGTGTCCTGGGTTAACTGGGGAAGGGGATCAGTCTTCTGTCTTTATTAAAGAAGGTTAGCGACCAAAGAGCTGTGTCTTTGATTCATCCAGTAATGGAGACCAAGTGTTGAGGCTGCCCAGTGATTCCCCCCCTCCCCACTATCTAGGGGTGCTCCATCTCCTTCACCTGTCCTTAGGCCTGAGGAAGTGATGAGGCCTGTCAATGTTAACTCTGTAAAAATAGCATGTGTACCACACCCGTGGCAAAGAATATGTAGGAAGGGGTTTTCCCTGATGCCTGTCTGTTCTGGTCCAACTAGACCCTCTCCCAGGTGACAGCATATATACAGGTCCTGGGCCACATCCCCGTGTCAGCTGTCACATCGCATCATCAGAAATGGAACCATAGTGGGGCCTATAAGCACAACTAATTGAATTCTATGCTTCCCCCTAGTCTTATGTGACCTGTGCCCTGGGCATCCGCTTTGTGGGCTACGTGATGATCTGCTTCTCGGCTATGACTGCGCTGTGCTCCCTGCTGTACGGGAAGATCTCCAAGTACACGGGCAGGATCACACTTTATGTGCTGGGTAAGTAGACGCAGTCAGCATATGCTCACGGTGCCATGTAAGGAAGCATACACAAACATGGGGCAGGGAGGGCTTGTGGGAGTTCTTTCCTACCTCCCTGCTGCTCTCCTTGTGCACCCACACATACCACCTGCCTTTCTCCAACAAAAGGAGGTACTGGCCGGCACACAGGGATTGGCCTTAGAAGTCATATCCCAAGCAACAAGCCCACATATATCACTGTTCCAATTTCTCCTGGCCTTCTCTCATTGTTTCCATACTGGTTAGAAGCCTAGCTCACACTGTATGGACACAAACTACTGGTCTCCCATCCACACAGCAGGGTCTGGGGTCCTCACAGCCTGGAGGCCTCCCTAAGAGTCAGTCATACATTCATACACCAGTGTTTTCTCTCATCATCCTGCTTCTGAACATTGCGTTAAAATGTTAGAAAGCCTGACAGCACTCGATTGCAGATGCTTGATCCCCACACGGGGTCTCCGAGGTCCATCTCAGACAGAAGGGGCAGCCTCCCACTGTTCTGACTTGTTTCCTCTGACCAGGGGCAGCCATTCACTTCTCTTGCATTGTGGTCTTCCTGCTGTGGCATCCGAACCCAGCCCAGCTGCCTGTCTTCTTTGTCCTCTCTGGCCTGTGGGGAATGGCTGACGCTGTCTGGCAGACACAGAACAATGGTAAGTGCCCAGCATAGGCTAACAATGCCTCCAACTCCCTCAGTCAGCTGTCTTGAGGGTAGCAAGGCTTGGAGGCGGCCGCCAGGGTGCAATCCGAGCTCTCTTTGTATGACTAGTAGAAGCCCCCAGTAGAAGGAAGGACCGGAGCACAGGGAGTGAGAGAGACAAAAGGTCTCAAGGACCATGCTCTAGATCTGAACAGAGTTCTTATCTCTGAGCTTGCATGACTGAGAAGGAGGGTCAGGTGAGAACAGGGGCTCCAGGCATCACAAGGTGGTTCCCGGAGTGCTCACAGGTGTGCCTAGATGGAACCAGAGGGAGGGATGGCAAGGAGGGTCCACAGAGCATCCAGATAGGGGCCACAGGACACTAGAGTGCATGACGCCATGTTCTGTGGACTTGTGAGGCCGTAGAAGATAGAGAAAAGGATGCAGAGGAGAAAGACACCTGTAGGCAGAGTTTTATGCTCTTGATAGACAAGTAAGATGGTCTGATGACCACTCCCAACCCCAAACAGAGCCACAGGCAGGGAATGTGACCCCTTGTCCTTGAAGAACTGACTGGTGGTTTGCAGTTGAAATGACTGTGAAGAAGCCAAGGTAGACACCACCTGAGAGAGACCTTGCCCGGTTAAAATGCACGATCAAGAGGTCAGGAGGACCAGCAAGTGAGGGGCATACATAGACACAGGAGGATGCATATCTTTGGAATGTTGCTGTCCTGATGGGCTGTGGAGTGGGGGCACCAGGTCCAGGGGGAGCACCTGGGAGGCTCTAAGAGAGTCAGTGGGGGGGGGCATGTCAAAGCTTGGGGAAATGCCAGGGTATTTTCTCTGGATTTGTTGGAGGCTCTTGCTTCTACTGCAGGAGCCATCCGAGGGCTTCAAGGCAGAGAAGGATGCAGGATGCTGTGTGGATGATACCTCAGGACAGGGGACAGGGTGTACGTTTGAGTGCTAGTTATAAATAACATAATGAGCCGGGAACTCTCATCCCCAAGGATGTGTGTTTGTTTGTGTGGTGTGTGTGTGTGTGTGTGTGTGTGTGTGTGTGTGTGTGTGTGTGTGTGTGTGTGTGTGAGGCTGGGTAATCCACAAACACCCAAGGTCCTGGAGTGTGCCTAAGGATCAGGTAGGGAAGGGCTCTGTGTCTGGAAGGCCTTGATGACCCCATGGGAGCCCTGAGGTGGGCGTGGTTCATAAATGACCCCTTTCTCACTCCATTCCATCTGCACTCAGGACACTTTCAGGCTTAAACACTTGAAACCCATGACTGCTCCAGGCCAGGGTTTCCAGGAATGGGAGACCCGGCCACTGTTTGTGTATCTGTGTGTGACCACAACATGTTAGTGAAGATGGTGGCCACATCCTCCAGAGCTCATCCTTGCTGTAATCCCCATGTGCTGCCTGTTTACAAGAGCTAAAAAAAATGCCCCAGGGAAACCTAAAATGGCTGGATATAGAGGCCCAGCTGGGTCCATAGCACTGTTGGCTTTCATGGAGACTGAACCTAATGACAGGTTGTGTGTGGATGGTGCCCTGCATCTTGTTGGTTTTGGTTGTGTTTGACCAAAGTCAATATCTAGGAACAAACAGCTAGACTTTTCATGGGCTTGGCTGGGTTCCTGCTCATAGGAATACATGGGTTCAGTGTGTGTGTGTGTGTGTGTGTGTGTGTGTGTGTGTGTGTGTGTGTGTGTTTGTGTGTGTTATGTGTGTTGTATGTGTGTGTGTTGTGTGTGTTTGTGTGTTTGTGTGTGTTATGTGTGTTGTATGTGTGTGTGTTGTGTGTGTTTGTGTGTATGTGGTGTGTGTGTGTGGTGTGGGTGTGTTGTGTATGTGTGTTTGTGTGTATGTGGTGTGTGTGTTGCATGTGTGTGTTGTGTATGTGTGTTTGTATGTGGTGTATGTGTTGTGTGTGTGTGTTGTGTATGTGTGTTGGTGTGTGTGTTGTGTGTGTGTTGTGTATGTGTGTTTGTGTGTATGTGGTGTGTGTGTTGTATGTGTGTGTGTTGTGTATGTGTGTTTGTGTGTGTGTGTGCGTGTGTTGAGGGTTTGGGTAATCAGAAATTCACTTTAGCTTTTCTCATAAGTCCAGAACTATAAGGTAGTGACCTGGCAGATCCCGTAGGAGTTTTAGACACCTTATCTTGTCAGCACCAGAGAGAAATGCATTGAACCCCACACAGGTCTAACAGAGTTCACGGAAAAACACATGCAGTCCCATTTTCTTCATGCTGGTGAGCTGAGCTCACTGAATTTGCAGAAGCAGTATTTGTGGAAGCAGGGAAGGCACAGGGACAGACAGCCTGCTTCATCTCCCACCCCAGCACTGCAGAGATTTAACATTATTGCAGCAAAAACACTTTTTTCTTTCTCTTTGACACATATGGAAAATTACTTTATGGGCATGAAAAACTCACAGAGAGCATCGCTGTTAAACTTTGCAAATTACTCGACTGTGTGTGTGTGTGCGTGTGTGTGTGTGTGTGTGTGTGTGTGTGTGTGTGTGTGCTGAACACTCAAATCCAGTAACTTGAACAATGGCTCTGTTGAATAAGGGATGATAATGTAAATTGACATCATTTCAATCTTTTTCTGCAGCTGAGAGTGTAATTTTTCTTAAAAGATAAACCAGTTTCTCGGGATGCAGTTTCCTTGAAAGCCTGTGCCTGCAGCCACCCCAGTGAGGAGTGTTGAGAGCTGAGTCCCTGCTGCTGGCTCCGCTCAGGTCCCCAGAGTGCAATGCATTCACACAAAGGCATCAGATGATTGCCTGTTCCTTTACAACACGGGAAGTTGTGTGTAGCTTTGGCCACATATCAAGAACAGTGCTGTGTCCACTTGCTACATGAACAGTATGTGACCTGAATCTAGGTCCCCGGGACAGAGCCTATAATCCCAGCACCGGGGAAGAGGAGTGGAGGCTGCAGAATTGCCAAGGCTTGCCGGCCAGGTAGTCTAGCTCAAGTTCTAGTGAGATAGCCTGTCTCAAGGGTTGAAGGTTCAGACTGCTAGAACAGGATGTTCAAGGTGCTCCCCAGCCTCCGACTGCACATGCGTGCACATAAGCACACGAAGGACAGATGTGGTAATATGCTTTCTTCTAATTCAGAGCTGAATAGAAATGGGTCACCATTTTTCATCCCCTCTCAGTTTAGCCATCTGTCACAGGACTCTGACACTCGCTCCTCATGCTGGGGTTGGGTACCCGGAGGGCTCCAGGAATTTCTTCAGCCTCCCAGCAGTGAATCTCTGCCTATCTACTCATTCAGTCTGACAGCTGAGGGAGGATGGATGCAGTTGCTATAGCAACCCTCAATGCCACAGCAGTGCATTTAAGACATACCATGTCTCATCTAAAAATACTTTGCCCTGTTAGCTACTCGAAGGGGCTGTTTTCAAGTTCACAAGTGCATGAAGTCTGAATCCTTCTGGGTGACCCATTTATTTAACCCGCTTTTCTAGCAGATGAGATGCCCGTTCACTCAATATCACCTCATCTGCGGACTAGAATCAGTGTCCAAATCACTTCAACCTTGAGTGCCCCGAATAGATGAGGCAGACAGGTCAGACTGAGGCTAAGAGCAAAACAAATCTCTCTGTAAACAAACGGGGTAGTTCCCAATAGTCTTACATTTATAGACAAGCTTCAGAGGCAGTGCCGAGTCTGTGCAGAGCCTGCGTCCAATGCCCCCGCGCTGAGCATCTTTATAACCAGGGAACACTGGCTGCTGTCTGGAACTGGGTTTGTTGTGGTTCACAAAGGGCAGATATTGTGGAGTTCCCCCCAGCTTACCACAAGTCTTTATTTCCTGCTGCAGGATCCTGTGTTGGATACTACCTTGCACTTGACGTCTATGTCTGTGTAGCTAATATGGGGATGGTCACCTGCTTGCCGTGCCCCTCACCCATCCGTCTAGACACTGATGATGTGGTCATTATCTTCTCATGTGACTTCCCTTCCCTTGTCTGTCTGGTTGCTAGTAATGTGACAAACTGACAGCACTTCCCCTCTCTTGTTCAGTTTTAGCTCATTTGGACACCTCCCCATCAGGGCTGGTTTGATTCACAGGCATCCCTGGAGAGAAGGTAGCAGTTCTAGCTATGCATCCAAATCCTTAGCCTCTTTGACTGTTTGGTGACCTGGCTTCTTCTGATGGAACTGTCTGTGTTGGCAGAGAGAAAGAGACGGGGCTATTTCTGTTGGTCCAGTTTCAAGATAGATCACCCTGAGTCTCCACAGTTCTCAGTCCTGGACTTCTTACTTTCCCAGCCTGGCATCCTCCAGCTCAGACCCTGCATATTTGACCTTTCTACCCAAGCTCCTTCACTCTGGGCACCTCATCCTGTGTCATCCATCCCAGGACCCTCCCTCCTGGCATTCACTATCCTCTATCCTAGAGCCCCTCAACCTGGGTCGTCCTAAAGTCAAGCAGGGTTTCTAGAGGCAATGTGGGGCCTGAGGGTGGTCTGAGGAGAAGGGTTGTATGAGTAGGAGCTGGATCAGCAGTCTGAGGACTGGACAGACCCTGGAAGATCACCATGTCTGTTGCTGTCTCATTGAGTCCTTCTCAGATGCACCTGCCCCTCAGCCGTGCTGGGCACTGGGGTCCTAGCTTTCATCCACACCTATCAAAAGTGCCCCTTCCCAGCACAGGAAGCAAAGGCCACTGGTTTTGTTTAGAAGCAGTTTTCAGGCTGTATGAGTTCTAAGTTTGCTGTGACCAACAAAAATACCACAGTCTGGGGACCAAGAAAAGCACAGATTCTCTCATCCCGGAGTGAGATTCCCTCTGCCAGACTCTTCCACTCAGGAATGAAGGCACATGCATGTGCACGTGTGTGTACCCACACAGACTCATACATAAACTCACATACACACATGCACACACTCATGCACACACACTCACAAACACGCACACACACGCACACACACATGAATGCACACATGCACACACTCATGCACACATACGCATGCACACATGCACACATGCACACACACACACATGAGCACTCATGCACACACTCATGCACACATACGCATGCACACATGCACACACACACACATGAGCACTCATGCACACACACATGCACACACTCACACACTCAGGCACACAGATGTGTCAATTTAAAATAAAAAAATCAAAACTTCTGGGAACATTAAAAAATAGAAGTTACAGAACTAGTACTAAAATTTTGGAAACTTTCCAGGGCCCTTGACTCCACTTCTGAGCCCTGCAGGGTGGGCATCGCCTCCTGGAATATAGGTCCCATGACCTACATTTCTCTTTAGTCCTGGGGACTGGGGAGGAGCTGCACCCTGTCTTGCACAGCGATGCCTCAACCACTTGACAAAACAGACCAGATTTTGCTTGCTTGAGTAGATACCGATGGTCTTCTTGTGGTTTTCCCCTTTAAAAATCCTTCCCTCGACCCCCTTCTCACGGAAATCTCAAGCTCGGCTCAGAGATTGTTCATTCTGCTCGCAGCTGATTGGTAAATCTTTCGGTTATAATTGGTTTGAGTCTACGGTCCTTTCCCAGGGTCAAACTCCACAGGAACACGCACTCAACTCTGCTCTCTTTCCATCATCCTTAGAGAGAGGACTCGCCAGCTCCCTGCAGCAGCTAGTGCTCTGGACTTCCTTGTTCCTCCTCCTGTGCTGCTTACTGCCAGATATCACCTGACTTGTGAGCATGATTCTGTGCTTTTATTATTCTTTAGCAAGAAAAATGTCCAGATATTTTCAAGAGAACCGGCAGTGGCAAAGCCCATGTTCAGGATACTAACAGACCGTGTTTGAGGTTTTTGTGTATGTCCGTGTGTCTATGGGTGGTGTGCATGTATGTGTATGTGTTTTCGTGATATCTGTATGGTATCTGTATGCATATGTACATGTATGCATATGTGTGTCCATGTGTGTGGACATCAGAAGTCAACTTTGTCTTAGTCATTCTCCATCTAACTTTTTGAGACAGATTCTCTCCTTGATTCAGCGGGGTCAGCTGCTTACCAAGCCCTGGAAATCCTCCCTTCAGTCCCAGCACTGGGATTGCAGGCCGGCACCTCGCATTTTCTGTGGATGCTGGAAGTCTGAACGCAGGCTCTCATGCTTGCCCATGGGCACTTAACCCACGGAGCCGTCTCTCCAGCCCTGTTTGAGGTCTTGCACAGCATTTCACTCTGGTCTCTCCTCCACAGTTCTTTTCGGTGTCCTGTTTGAAGAGAACAAAGAGCCTGCTTTTGCCAACTACCGCCTTGGGGAAGCCATAGGGTTTGTCATTGCCTTTGGATACAGCTCATTTCTGTGTGTGAGCACCAAACTCTACATTCTCTTGGGTGTCTTGAGTGTGGCCATGGTCAGTTATGGGACTGTTGAGTACCGGGAATACAAGGCAGCTTCCAAGGTTCTTGCTGCAGAAGAGAAAAACCAGGCAGAAGAGGAAGGAACAAAAATGTGAATTAAGTGATGGCTGAGTACCCATCCTGGGGTCCATGTAGCAGTGTTCAGGAGATAGACTCGATTCTTCGCAACTGTTTTGGCAATATGTGGACGTTCTAAAGATAATCTATAGTTTTTTTATGTATTTTCCTCAATTTAACAAATTTCCAGTCTATTTTTCTACTCATGGAGATCAAAAGTATATACAAAGGACGGGCAATATAGCCCAGAGCTGGTATGCAAGCTTAGCAAGCACGAGGCTACACAATCAGCCCACAACACTTCAAAAAGGAAACCACAGCCAGGTACTGGGGTAAAGCACTTTCTAGACCAAGCATGAGACTCCAGTTTGAACCCTCAACATCCATGCTTAAAAAAGTCAGGGATGGTAATGTGCACATGTAATTCCCACACTGCGGACTCAGAGGGGTCCATGGAGCCATTGGCTAGTCAAGAGAGCCAGACCCATGAGCTCCAGGCTCAGTGAACATCTTGGTTTCCAGAACTAAGGTTGGTAGTAACCAAGGACATAAAATGTCTACCTCCTAAACACACACACACACACACACACACACACACACAGAGAGAGAGAGAGAGAGAGAGAGAGAGAGAGAGAGAGAGAGAGAAGAGAGAAGGAGGGAGAGAAGTATCTACTAATTTAATTGTAGATATAAATGCAACATCAAAATTTTCCAGAATCTGTTTACCTTGGTTTTTTGTTCTGCTTAATAATCAGAAGAACCATCATTTTATAAACACCATGATTTTACAAATGGGTGAACACCTAACGCCACACACTTTACAAATGGGTGCAAGAAGTCACCTGAACAAAGTCACTGGGCAGTTTTGTGCCTCTTGAAATTTCCTGGGGGCTTTCCTAAATAAAGAGTGTCATTGCTTTATGAACATACTTTTCTGCAGAAATATGTTTTCTAAAAACCCACATGGATCACAAACATACAACACATACACACAACACGTACACACAATACATATATGTACACGCATGCACATGCATGCTTGCCATGTTGAAGAGTGCACACGTCAGAGGCCATCGAAAGGTTTTCGGATGGGATGGTAGAAAACTCTCACTAGTGAAAGTCAAACAACCCACACGTCATACCTGCCAGGTGCTCGCACTGTGGTCACGGTGGAGTCAGACATGACATGTGTGTTACATGTCACATGCCCACTCTACAGTCACCACCCCGGCGCCATCTTTTTGTTTTTCATCTTGAATAGCTCTATCAGTGGCACAGCTACCAATTTTTTCCACACACACTTTTTCTCTCTAAGTCCTTTGTCAGAGATGGCGGATACTCTTGTGTATCCCACACGGAATACCGTATTCCCTGGAGAACCATCCTATCTTCTTCCAGTGGGTTTTCCTCCTCTCCAACCAGTGCCCTGAGAGGTCATCAGTGGCAGAGGTGGGAAAATTTAAAACATGACATGGGAGCTGGAAAGATTTGCCTGTATTATGAAGAAGTATACCTGTGGCCTAAGGTGTTTCATGCAGGAAAATCCCTGTATCCTGAGTCCCTGAATGACATTTTAAGGATGGCATGGCATCCTTTGGAGAAGCAAGTCTGGGGGCATTGACAGGGGCCATAAAGACGTGGACCTCACTCCCACTCGGCTGCTGGGAACCAAATGCCTGCTGGTCCTGCTTTGGAAGGCCTTCCTCCCTGGGACCTCTCATGTTCCCCCCCAACACCCCGGTTTCCTTCCCCCTCTCCGTCATTCTCACCCTGCCACACACTGACTCTCCTCCATGGCCCGGCTTCATAGACACTGGCTCCTCTGAGATGTAAGCCTGTTTTCTCCTAGTCCATCCTTCATGCTGGGGATGGAAAACAGGCTCACATGTCACACAGAACCATACCGCATGAACAAATTGTGAGGGCTTCATTTCATCTCTTCACTTGACAGGTGTTTCATTAGCACTGCCTTAGCTACAGTCGTCAAGGCAGTGGCAAGACAATACAGTTCCACAGTGGAGAAATCTGTCTTTTATAAAAACAGTGAAATGAGTCAGTAGACAGTCGCTACTGTCGAAATGAGACAGGGAGACAAGAGTCTGGGTCAGCACTAGGGCAGGAGAAGAAAGGTTAGGAAGACGTTAATGAGTGCAACACCTACCCTGAGGGGTGAAAGTAGCCGTGTTCAGGTTTGGGGTACACTCTCTAGAGTCTGCAGGATGTGATTGTGTAGAGAAGGGATGTGTAGCCAAGAAAACTCCAGAAGGGTGACCCTAGCAAAGGACTGTCACCTCCTTACCTGAAGAATGTCTGACTAGTTGGTAAACACCAACATCCTGGCACTGGGCATTTTAATTCTGACTTGTACTCTTTTGCACAGACATAATCAATAATGAGACTGCGATTCACGGGAGAGATGACATGTTCATGGTCCCGTCACAAGCATGACAGATCACACACAGGCATGTGCTGTCTGTCATGCTAGGATGAGACATGAACACAATGAGATGTCCTGGAGCTTGACATTCCTCTCTGCAGAACAGTCTTTCTAACCTGGTGACAACGCCCCTGTTGACAGTTCCCTGGGAAGCCTCTTCTAGGCACAGAGCCTGCGCATTGGGTCAGGTGGTGGTTGTAGAGAACAGACCCTCTGTGTGTTCACTTTGTGACTTCGGGACTGCTGAAGGACTTACAGGAAACATGATAATCTTAGTTAATCAAGGACACACACAATTAACACGATGAAACAGGTCTAAGTGTCCAAAGAGCTCTTCTCTTTGGGGAGATAATGGGGACAGGGTCCTTAGGGCTCTGGTGTGCCTGGTACATTCTGTCTCTTGGACAGGAGTTGGTGATATAAGTTCAGAAGAGCATGTTAAAGACAGACTTGGGCCATGATGGTGGGCACAGCAGTATTGTTAACAGAGGCTGAGGTGACGCTGGGCCAGTGCCGT
Organism: Rattus norvegicus; assembly: GCF_021556685.1. Lineage (NCBI taxonomy): Eukaryota > Metazoa > Chordata > Mammalia > Rodentia > Muridae > Rattus > Rattus norvegicus. The sequence goes on along the minus strand of NC_141534.1, from coordinate 55,213,101 downwards.
GGAACAAGCCAACACTTCTCTGGGAGCTGCTCAGAAGCATGAAGCCCAGACTCCATACGGCCGTTACTGGAGTATCACATTCTCTCAAGCTGTCCCATGAGGTCCTGTGGGCACTCAGCCCAGGAGAGAACCGAGCCATAACGAAACCCAATGGGAACCTAGAGAGTGGGCTCCCATCCAGGCAGTCTAGGATGTGTGAAACAGGGCTCAGAAGATGTGTATGTCTCTCTATTCAAGTGTTCTTGGCAATGGCTGCTACCCTGGGTGGCCCCTCGCCCTTAGTGTGGATGTTCAAGCACAGAGTGAGCACAGGTCTTGGAAGCTTACTCTTCTCAAATGGAGGGAAAATTAAAAACCATTAAGTTTGGGTTACTAAACTTAGTGACTAAAATATCTAACCCAGGCCCAGATACTGCCTTTCTCTGTTAGCTCCCTGGACTTGATACACTGTCCAAATAGTATACATGTCAAACTCAGACTCCTGTTTATGCTTCTAAAGAGCATAAACTTAATTATATTTAACATAAAAAAACTGAATTTACCAGCCCCTAGATCTGGAAGATAGTGAATAATTTAAACTAACCAAGACAGAAAACGCCTGCGTGTTGCATGCCACCAGCCTCGGCTTGCTGGCCCAGAAGTACAGGGTGGGTGGTTTTGATTTGTTTGCCTGGTAGAGTTCAGCCAGCATCTTGGCTGAGACTTCTTGTACCTGCAACATGTCAATGACTTATCACCAGTCAGCGATGCTGGAGACTCAGTGGGATGGTCAGAAGGGTCTCTCTGGCTCAGAAACAAATATCAGATGAGCCCTCTGGCTCCCCCCAAGATTCACCATACAGGAGGCAGTGTTCAGGTGCCTGCTGTGAACACTGGGAGCAGTAAGAAAGCCTTATTATCTCTGGAGATGGCAAAATAGTAAAGATTTGAAAAGCTCATCTGCTTTCCAGGGAGACAGGTCCCTTCTCCAAAGGAATCTGGTAGGCCTCAGAGTCCCCGTGCATGGTAACACATGTTAGTGGTGAAGTCCCTAAGGTGTAAACAGCACAGCCCTTCCCCCACCCCCTGGGTATTCACTTGCTAGGGTCCTGGCGGCCAGTCTTCTCTGAGGCAGGGAAGTCCCTCCCTTTGTGAGGACAGCAGGCTGTGCATTGCTAAGCAACAAGCATTTCTGTCATCATGCCCAGATCCACTTAGTTGCACAGTGGGCAATACCTACTCTTGGCATCTGTATCCCAAAGAGAGGCCATTTCTAGATATTAGGTTGGGGGCAGGCAGATCTGCAGAAGTGACACCCAGAGACCAGCACTTTCTGAAGAAGGCCCAGGCTATTCAGTGAGTATGCACTGTCCTGGCCTACCACAGGACCTGCTTCCAGGGGCTTAACTGGAGAGGTAGTTCGAGCCACCCAGGCTGCATACCTACAACATACTTCGACCCAAAAGATGCACTTCCAGGATACCCTGTGTGCTGGGTGCTAGCCGTCCAGAGAAAATGGTATTAGGACTCGTGTCTGTGATAAAGGAGGTAACAGAAGGGCACTCATCTCTATCTGGCATCTCAGGGGTGGAGGAGAGTCAACTGAGTTGGGCGTGTGTGACCAAGCAAGTTGACCTACTGGGACATCTGGCTGTTTCCATTAGGAACATAGGAAGTGCTATGAATCCTGATAGGGTAAAAGAGAGACCCCTGAGTAAAAGGGGGAGCCTAGGATTGACCTAATCAATGCTCCCTTCCATCCCTGGATGGATTCAATATTGAATAAAATATTGAGAAATCGAGACTCAGGAGGGCTGAGCTGAGTTAGAGGAAGCAGGTCAATGAGGTCAGGCCCTTGAAAGGCAGAGCTTGCTCTGGCCTTTCCGTGTCTGTTTATGCTTTCTGGCCACAATGGGACAAGAAGCTCTGCCACACACAGCCCCTGCTACCATATCAGACACCGGAAGCTAATGCGAACCTTCCCTCCTTTCAACGGTGTCTTCCGAGTGTTTGTTACAGGGCTGGAAAACAGAAGTCTGGAGGCCTGCAGCTATTGTGTGCTCCTGATTGGAAAAGGAGAACAGTTCAGATGTCTGAAAGGCTGATGGTTAGGGTCAAGGCTGACTGAGCTAAGCTGTGCGAAGTAGGCATGTGTTCCCCGGGTTCTAAGAGACACGGGGTAAAGGTACTTGCCAGAAGATGAGGAACCATGCACTACCAAGAGGCACATGACACGTAGACAACAGAGAGTTAATCCCAGGAATCCAGAAAAGGTAGCTAATTCAATTCTAAAAAATACTCACATACAAATTAACCTTTTAGGTAGAGAGGTACAGGCCTTTAATCCCAGCATTTGGGAGGCAGGAGGATCCCTGTGAGTTTGAGGCCAGCCTCGCCCATGTAGTGAGTTCCAGGAGAGACAAAGCTATGTAGAGGGACCTTGTCTCAAAACAAAACAAAACAAAACAAAACAAAACAAAACAAAACAAAACAAAACATGGTGTGGCTATTCTGTTTCATGTTTTGCCCTTGCTGGAAGCCAGCATTCATCACAGGGAAACTTACTGTCTGCAGTGTTGGAAACTGCTTTCATGGATCTAGTAACAGGGTTCCCTAGAAGGACACCTCTGCTTAACTACCAAGTAATTGATTTTCCCTCTCAGTTCCGGCATGACTGAAGTTCATGGTATTTGGTAACATGGACTTGCACCTGCGCTTGATTGTGGCCAGGTAGAGAGCCTGTCTTTAGAGCAGAGACTGTGTGTATCAAGGTGATAAAATGTAAACAAAGAATGACTCCTGGTTCTGACTTGAGAGCCCGTTCAGGGAGGACAAATGGCTGAGAACCTGTCACTATTATGGACGTCTCTGGCTTCTGGGTGTTGTGCCCCCAACACACCTTGGTCTGTAGGCCTTTTCGCTGAGTCTTTTCTTGTGGGACCCCATCTGCCCCGGATTACATTAAAGTATGGGAAAGAGGGACCCTTTCTTTTCCTGAGCCTAGAGAGCTTGTAGCTCAGGCTGAACCAGACTCAAAGAGATTACAAAACCTATAATTTTAACAATAATCTATTAATGAGCCTGCCAATGACTTATACAGATTCAGGGGTTGGTGTTCATTAGGTTATGTTTGTGTTTTGATGACATTAGTGTGGTTGAAGGTGACTAGAGAGCAAGTCTGAATATTTTTCTTTTTTTCTTTTTTTCGGAGCTGGGGACCGAACCCAGGGCCTTGCGCTTGCTAGGCAAGTGCTCTACCACTGAGCTAAATCCCCGACCCCCAGTCTGAATATTTTAAAGTGTGTGTCTGTCTGCTAGCAGCACACTCGAGGGTTCTGGTACCTTTACTGGCTCTCATTGTCATGCGGTTAAGTGGTGTTTGGTATTTTATTTTCCTTGACGCGAGAGTTCCGACCTTACTAATACCCCACGGCTGTCATTCACAGTACCGGAACTCCAGGCACTCTGTCGAATACACCTGCATTGCTGCTCCTGCAGGCAGACTTGTGCTGCTAACAAAGAGGCCAAAACTCCTGTAGTTGCCCACCTGTTAGACCTCCTAACAGGCTCCCCCAAAAGGAAGCCTCTAGAAATGAGAGTTGGGAACCATGATGCCCTGCATAAGGGCGTCTACACCTTTCGTGGTCAGCTTTGGCAGTTTTCTAGTGGGAAAACTACACTTAGAGTTAGTGAGTTCCCAACCAAGCTGGGAACTGTGACTGCAAACCAAGTTTGGAAAGATTGTTGAGTGGTGTCCCTGTGACCAACACACCTGGCAGAAACTCCTTAAGAGGAACAGGTTTACTGTAGCTCACAGTTTGAGAGGGATTTCAATCCACCACATACAGAGAAGGCAAGGCAGGAAGGCATGGTGACAGAAGTATGAGCCCTAGACAGGACACCATGACCACACCTTGGGTGGGTGTGGCTTTCATGGCCACACTACAGGCTCCTTGGTCTTCAAAACAGCACTTCAAATTGGGGAGAGCCTGTGAGGAATGCTTCAGATGTCCAGGTAACAGTGTCTGTTCAGAATGAAACTGTTGGCCTCAGGAGTTCTGCTAACTGATGCCCATGCAAGCTCTGGTGGGCAGAGATGACTGGCACCTCAGTCTCTTCCCTGAAATATGTGGTGGTAACGGTTAGTTAACCATGTCCCGTTATCTCTGTGATGACGCATTTGCAGGTCACACGCTCGTCGTAGCATAGTGTGTTTTTTCAGTCTGAGTAAAATGCATTTGGTTTAATCTCCTATTTATATCAGTGCCAGATGATATAAGCTGAAGACGTCGGGGCCTCTGCAGGACCCTCTGCTTCTGCATCCAAGTGCCCCGGGCTGCATGACTTTTAATGTACTTGTGTTTTTCATTATGATTCTGTCTGGCTATAACATCGTCTTCCCAGTTTCCCATCAGTACATCTTGTGGGTTATAGGCTAGACATCTAAATAAACAACTACACGTGACACACCCACCCGCACCCACACCCACACATTCACATATGTACACCACCTCAGAGGGCTCTCCCATATTCCCTACCTGCATTGCACACACATCAGACCCCACACCCCTACAACCACCCATATACACACACATACACACCAACCCCCATTTCTATCTAGCCCATCTCCACACATCACACCCTACACAACAGCCTTCCACATAGGCACACAAACTTATCCTTTCCCCAAATCCCACCCCTACACACACACACACACACACACACACACACACACACACACACACACTATCCACTCCACATCCACATCCACATCTACATCCACACATACACTTTTACCGACACCCCTCCATACACTGAGACATACACACGTATTGCCACCCCCACACAGGTAATGACTGAAGAGTGAGGTGAAAGTCCAGGGTGTGCTCTTTGTAAATGTTAGTGTCCGTGGCATCTCTTTGTCTTGGGACAAAATTTTCTTCTGAACTTTGGGTTTTGGGCTTTGCTTTGGTGCCAGACTCCTGGCCTCTGACCTAGGTAAGGAGATGCTGGAAGCAGAAGTGAGCAGTGGGCCAGAGTCCCCAGGAGTACCTACTCATGTCTGATATGGAAACATGTGCAGGGGCTGGGGAGAAGACTCACTGGGTCAAGTTCTTGTCACATAAACATGAGGACCAGAGTTTGGATCCCAAGAACCCATGTAAAAGCCAAGTAGATGTGGGAGCCCACCTGTCCCTCAAGTGCATTGGAAGGGAGCCAGAGAGAGCCCAGAGCAAGCTGGCCAGTCAGACTAGCTGAAGTTCTGGGCTTAGTGCAAGAGCCAGCCTCAGTAAGAAAGCCAGTCTTAGTATGTAAGATAGAGATCAATTGAGGAAGATGTGGCATCAACCTCAGGACTCCACACATATGCTTGCATACATGTATACACACATGCACATATACATGTACACATATGCACACTCACATGTACACTCACATGCACCCACATGCACACAGATGTACACACATGTACACACACAAATGCACATGCATGCACACACATACATTCACATGCACACATATGTACACATGCACACACACAGAGGACTATAACACCTATGTCCCTCCCTCCTTGTTCTTTGGCTTACTGGCCCCTCACTTACTCTACCATGTGCAGGGCACCTGAGGCAGGGACAAAGCAGATTTACCTCATGTGGGCAAGGAGCCCAGTGGCCTTTCTTAAACCTCTGGACCTGAAGAAAGAGAGGGACAGATACCAGAACACCTGGAGGGACAATCTGCAATCCTTCCACTGGAGGGAGCCTGCAGCGCCAAGCTAGCAGCAGCTTTCCTAGCCCCACAGTGCTACCTGAATGGCCACCAGGGGGACCCAGCAGACTGCAGAATTGGAACAGGACACTGAGTGTCTCTCTCTACTCTGGTTAAGGGAAGTCAGTGAAGATGTGTGGCCTCTGAAGCTGTGCTGCTGAACTAAAACTTGTCCCACTGGGAATAAAATGAAATAAAAGAGTGCTTTCCCCACAGCAGAGGGTGTGAGATGTTGCCACACCATAAGAAACAGTGTGTCCCAGGTTTCCCCACAGGTTGGCAGGGGATGTGTTGGGCAAGACCAGATTGCTCATGCTGCCAGACCCTGGCTCTGACTGGACTGATAAGATCATGATGGCACTTTGGGACACTAGCAGCATTCAAACAGGGCCAAACCCCTTCCTCAGCTTCCTGGGAAGCTGATAAAAGAAAGGCAAATTCCCACTACTAAGAGAATGCACACCAAGAGTTAGCCATTCCGATCAGGGAGAGGCACACATCTGCCAGTGGACCTTTTTCACCAGGCCCCATGGTTCATCTGAGTTAATGGGTCTCTTTCTGAAAGGTCAAAGGCTTCTGTTACCAGCTCTGGTGCTCCGAAACCACGCGCGCGCGCACACACACACACACACACACACACACATACACACCACACACATACACACATACCGCACTACTCACACACACTACTCACACCACACACATACACACCACACACATACACACATACCACACTACTCACACCACACACACACACACACCACACACATACCACACTACTCACACCACACACATACACATACACACACACACATACACACATACCACACTACTCACACACACTACTCACACCACACACATACACACACACATACCACACTACTCACACACACTACTCACACCACACACATACACATACACACACACATACACACATACCACGCTACTCACACACACTACTCACACCACACACATACACACACACATTCCATACACATACACACATACCACACTACTCACACCACACACACACACACACCACACATACCACACTACTCACACACACTACTCACACCACACACATACACATACACACACACATACACACATACCACACTACTCACACACACTACTCACACCACACACATACACACACACACACCACACACATACACACATACCACACTACTCACACACACTACTCATACCACACACACACACACACACACACACACACACACACACACATTCACAAGACTTGAAATGCTTACGGACAGCATTAAGCTCAACTTGAAAATACAACAAACTGTGGATTAGATGCTTTTAAGAGACACGCAGGTCTCTTATTTGGCCCCCAGGCCAAGGTTGTAGCAATGAACACGTGTCATTCAGTTGAGTCTGTTCTAGCCCAGTATTCCCAGTATCATACAGTGGCAAGCTGTGTGCAACAGTGGGCCTTACATTTGGAAACACATGGCTGAGGTAACTCTGGAATCGCATGGCATTAACTTTCCTGTGTGTGTGAGTGGGCGTTAGCTTGTGCGCATGAAGGCTATGCAGGTGTGCATGCCCTCATGGATGTGTGGAGACAGGAGACTGATACGGTGTCTTCTATCGTATCCGACCTCATCGTTTGAGACATAGTCTCTTGCAGACCTGGAACTAACTCAGTAGGCTAAGTTGACTGGCCAGCAAGCTCTACTATAGTGCCTGGCTTTTTATGTGGGTGTCAGAGATCCAAATTCAGGTCCTTATGCGTGTGTAACAAGTACACTACCTGCTGACCCATCTCTCCAACCTCTCAACCATTTTAAAAAATTTGCTTATCTGTTAAAGAATTCATACTTTTGTTTGTTTTCACCACTTGTCCTTACTCTTTCCACCAGCAGTGCTGATCACAGAGGCAGGGCTATGATGAATGGTCTGCAGACTTTGGGTGATGTGACTGCAGAGATTTTTAGATTGTCCCCAGAGGGAAATACTGTACAGGTAAGCAGACAAATGGCAGGCCTGGGTGGAGGTGAGTTTGTCCGTGGCAGGAAGGGCTCCTGAGCACAGTAGCAGGAGCTAGGGGGAGGGATGAAGCCATGTCATCTCTCATCTGAAGCTCTGTGGTCTAATCCTGTCTGGATGATCAATGTTTAGAAAAGACAGCGTTTGAGGATGGAGGATGAAGCCCCGGGGGCCGCCTTGAAGCCGCTGGTGTTCCGAGTGGACAAGAGCACACCTGGGGTTGTACAGAGTGTCCTCCTGGAGCGTGGGTGGGACAAATTTGACGAGCAATGTCAGGATGTGGAGGACTGGAATCTGTACTGGAGATCGTCCTCCTTCCGGATGGCAGAGTATGTGAATATCAAGCCCTGGCAGAGGCTCAACCATCACCCAGGGACAACCAGTCTCACCAGGAAGGACTGCCTGGCCAAACACCTGGCACACATGAGGAGGCTCTACGGTGAGTCGATCTATGAGTTCACACCCTTGACGTTCATCATGCCCAGTGACTACACCAAGTTTGTGGCCAAGTACTTCAAGGAGAAGCAGGACTTGGGTACCAAGCCAAGCTACTGGATCTGCAAGCCAGCAAAGCTGTCCCAAGGGAGGGGGATAATCATTTTCAGTGACATCCGGGACCTCATGTTCAAGGACGCGTATGTAGTACAGAAGTACATTTGTAACCCCTTGCTCGTGGGTAGGTACAAGTGCGACCTCCGCATCTATGTCTGCGTCACTGGCTTCAAGCCTTTGACCATTTACATGTACCAGGAAGGGCTGGTGCGGTTTGCCACGGAGAAGTTTGATCTCAGTAATTTGGAAGATTATTATTCCCATTTGACCAACAGCAGCATCAACAAATTGGGGGCCTCGTATGAGAAAATCAAAGAGGTGGTGGGTCAAGGCTGCAAGTGGACCCTCAGCAGGTTCTTCTCGTACCTTCGGAACTGGGATGTGGACGACCTGCTGTTGAGGCGGAAGATCAACCACATGGTGATTCTCACTGTCCTGGCCATGGCTCCATCAGTCCCCGTTGCCAACAACTGCTTCGAGCTTTTTGGGTTTGACATCCTCATTGATGACAACCTGAAGCCATGGCTCTTGGAAGTCAACTACAGCCCTGCTTTGAGCTTGGAGTGTTCCACGGACGTCTCTGTCAAGAGAAGCCTCGTCCATGATATTATTGAGCTGTTATACTTAAACGGCCTCAGGAGTGAGGAGAAAAAGTGTGGGAGAACTTCTCAGGGAAACGCCATGGTCTCCCAGGCCAGGAGAAGTCAGCAAAAGCTCTGTGCTGCCCCTGCTCCCCCTTCTTATGCGTCTCTCATACAGTTTGCAACGTGCAGTAAAAGAAGCCCAGCTGCCCAGCACATGTGTCCCAAGCACACTCGAACCTCCCAGCTCAGAGAGATGCTGTGCAGGCAGAACAAACTTCTGACAAGAGAGGCAGCCAAAAGCAAGCCAAGGCTCAAGGCTTGGCATTCGCCTCGAAAGATGCTCTCCCTATGTGCGTCTCAGTCACTGCCCCGTAAGACGAAGGGACCCACGGGCATCCTCCCGGAAGCTGGAAACACACCAAACAACCATGCGGGCAACTTTGTTCTTATCTTCCCTTTCAACAAGGCTACTTTTAGTGCCTCCAGAAATGGGTTAAATGTCAAAAGAATAATTCAAGAGCTCCAGAAACTAATGAATAAATAACTCCAAAGTGTTAAAAAGCCAAAATGAAATAGTGAGGTGAATTTTTGAAAACTAAGGATTTCTCTCTCTCCAGAGCAGAGGCATAGGCCGAGACCCTGATGTGTGCCTTTTGCACACACATTGTTGCTGGGTGCAGTGGCACAGTGTCTGCACCAGGGTGGGTGGTCACACTACTGGTCACACTACTACTGTCTCCAATGCTACCCATTACTACAATCAAGCCGTACGTTCCTCGTTACATAAGAGAAGGAAAAAAAAAAGAAATATAACTTTTTAAAGGGGTTTCTTAGGTAAAATAGTACAAAACTACCAGGAATTGTCTTTCATTTTTAACCAGCCATTGTTGGCCAAAATTATTGGGGGGGAGGGAACTGGGAAGATGGCCTGGTTGATAAAGTATTTGCCATGACACCATGAGGACCCACACCTAATCCCCCAGCACTTGAACAAGAAGCCAGCTATGCTGACACATGCTTGGGGTCCCAGCCCTGGAAAGGTATCTCAGGCAGATCCCTGGGCCTCACTGGTCAGCCAGTATAGCTGAACCAGTGAGCTCCAGCCAGTCTGAGAGATCCGATCTCAGAAAGCGGGGTGGTTGATTTCTGAGGAATAACACTTGAGGTTGATCTCTGGTTTCCACTGACATGTGGGAGTATGTGCAGACACACGGGGACACACGCACACACACACACATACACACACACACATACATGCACGCACACACACGCACACACACATACACACACGCACACACACACACCATCAGCATAAAGTCATTTAGAGTGCTGCATTTGTCACCCACTGCCACCCAGCCCTGGTGATGAAGCCTCTCACACTTAGGCAAGTTGCGGTCCTGGCAGATGAAAAGGTTTCGGGTCCCAGACCTCCATAGAAAACCATTAAGAATGAGGATGGCCAGCCATTCAGCTGAGTGCACAGACTGCCAGGAACCAAGTTGTCACCCATCTCGTTACTGTGACAGAGCACCTGATAAAAACAACTTAGTGAGAGGTTTCTTGGGGCCCACTGTCCAAGGCCACAGTCAGTTGTGGGAAAGCAGCAGGTAGCTGGTCACACCATGTTCTGGGTCAGGAAGCAGTGAGGAACAGGGGAGGGGGACGGGAGCTTGGTACCCAGCTCACTTCCTCTTTTTCATCCCGTCTGAGACTCCAGGCCGTAGACTGGTATCTCCCGTGTTTAGGTGGAGTCTTCCCATATCAATAAACCTAGTTCAGAAACTCACCAGAGATACACTCAGAGATTTGCCTCCTAGATTCTGTCGAGTTCATACATTAACCATCATGCAGACCGTGTCTTCCCAGGACTGGGGGGCAGTGAGTGGGGTGGGGGGTTAGGGGGGAGAAGACATTCCTTTTGGAGTGATGGGAACACTCCAGAACAAGGTAACTGTGACAACCACATGGCTTCATGAATGGGCCAAGAATAATGCGTATGTTGTGTGTATTTAATAACAACAACATGGGCTGGAGAGATGGCTCAGCCTTAAAGGCTAGGCTCACAACCAAAATAATAACAACAACAAAATCATTAGGTAATAGAATAAGGGGGGGGGTCCTCTGCCTATGCCTTTAAATTCGGACATTTGTGGATAAATGTGCTTTTGTGAGATCCTGGGATTCACATAGGTGCTTCTGAGACACTGTTGGAACCAAGACTCAGGAGGGTGGATGTGACCGTAGCTCACATTCGAGTCCCCCAAACAACCCCAGTCCACATAGTCTATAGCTCTGTTTGGCCATGAGCCTGTGGCTGTCATCACTGCTAGGGATCCACACGAAATGTGGCCACTAGTACTTCTGCCTGGCTCTCAGAGGACCCAGAGAAACCTATGCAACCAACAGGCATAGGTGTGAAACTCCACCGCACAGCAGGTGTAGAAGGGACCCTGGCTTGGTTCCAGGCTGCGTTGGCTGCAGTCTGTGTTGGCAACCATTCTGACACCACAGAAAACTCCTGAGAGACTCATTTGTGTGCTTCTGGGACAGGCCTGCAGGCTCCCCCACCCCCAGGCTCTAAAAGGGCCTCAGTATTAGGCACTCTGCACTCACTAGTCTAAAAGTAGCTCAGTTCAGCTCCTCCAGGCTGTTCTGGAACAGTCCTCCTACCAGAAGAACTGTGCAGAGTCTCACCACCCAGGGGGCCCAGTGTGGGTTTGCTGAACTGGATCCCAGTTAGTTATGGCCTCAGTTTGCCAGAAGTACTCAGACACCCATCCTGAGTTCTGGGGCAGGCTTGCCAACCTCTGTCTTATATCTGTCAATGGCCGGAGATTTCAGACCCAACTTCTCTCTTAAGCGGAATAGCATCTCTGCTGGAGGACTGGGAGGAGGTAACTGTAGCAGCGTCTCTGGGACTTTGCCCTTCATTCTGGGAGTCCTAGAGTGTTTCTGTGATTGGCTTCAGCCCTTCTCAATCAGCTGAGAGCAGGTCTGGCAACACAGGAGCAACTTGGGCATATGCCCATCCATGGCTCTGAAGCAATGTCTCGGTGTCATAGAATAGTACTCATTTTAGTGCCAGCCCCATAGACCAAGGTCCCAGAGAGTGTTCAATCCACCCTGTGGCCAAACGGAACTAAGAGTCCTTGGTAACAGGTTTGCAAGCAGCAGTCTCCACTACAGCTCCCAGCAACAGCCATGTGGTCCAGACCTGACCTCGTGCATGTGGCCCTGAGCAGAGAGGCAATTTCATCTCCTCAGACCTAACCTGAGACCAACCGGCTAAGGGAGATTGTGGCTCCTTTGAAGGCAAAGTCTATGCAGATAGCGGGGGGGGGGGGGGGGCGGGGGGGAGGTGCGTGTGGAAGAGAGCATGGGAAAGTGACAGGAGACTGGTCAGTCCAGACTGTCTTCTGAGGCTTTTCAAACACAGTCTGGGATGAGATGCCAAGGTCTGAGACCCAAGAATGGGAAGAGCTTTTCCTGTCTGCTCCTGAGTGCTCTTTGCCCAGCCCCCAACCCAACGTTCAACCAGCAAAGGGTTAAAACTATTTTTCAATTGTGTGGGAACAAAAAAGGAGGAAGCAGCACCTGTGAATTAGAGACTGAATCTTATAATAGGAACCATTGAAAAGAACCAGACAGAAGTCCTAGAGCTGAGAAATGCATCCACAGGAAAAGTCACCGGGAGAAAGATTAGTAAGTCCTAAGACTGGGATCATCCGGTTAGAAAAACAAAGAGAAAAAAAGACGAAAACGCAGTGGACAGAGTCGGGGATCACATGACCCATCCACACGATGTGCAGTTTAAGATAGCGCCAAATGGAGAAGTGAAGGGGGCGTAGGGACCCTGTGCTTCATTTCCCCGTTGTGGTGGCCAGCCAGGTCACAAGAGCAGGAAAAGGGAGGGAGGTTTTACTATGGCTCACAGTGTCAGGACATTTCTGTCCATGGTGGCAGGGAAGGCGCTGACATGTAAGTGCCCACTCAACCTAGGCTCCTCATATCATAGCAAATCAGGAAGCGGAGAGAGCACTGGACCAAAGGCAAGGGTGAACCTTCAAGGTCCAGTGTGGGGCAGTCCACTCTTTTCTGAGCTAGACCTACCCCTTAAACATTCCACAGCCACTCCCAGAGGTAGAGCGTTCAAACGCAGGAACCGGGGGAAGGAGGACAGTTCACATTCACAGGTATGTATATGTTTATGTGCATGTACATGTGCATGTATGCGTATATCCCTAAAGACTCCAGAATCTTAAAAGCATCAAGAACATACCACGTAGAGGGGAGCCCCTGAGGTGCTCTCAGCAGGACTCTTGGCAGACACCATACAAACCGGAAGAGATGTGTTCTAAGTGCTAAGAGATAAATGCAGCAAGGACTCTGTCCAAACACTCTAGGCTGAGGTGACACACTGCCAGATGTGGCGTCGGAGCCAGCAGGGGGAGTGCAGTGGGGTGCAATGAGAGAACACTAACTGCTAACTGAACCATGGAGGTAAACAGACGCTCAGACTCAGAACATGCTAACGCTGAAAAGCCAGCACAGCAATCACTCCGTTCTTGTGCATGAATTTAGCAGTGGAGGGACTAACATAGCCAAAGCCATAGCTGTCTGTCTTTACACGCCAGGGGAAGGCTTTTTACTCCCCGTGGCCTCGTTCCTCTTGTTCTGTGCTGAGCCCCTCCTATACTCATGCTCCTTAAGTCCCAGCTGGCTCAGGGGTCAGATGGTGACAGTTAGCAGGTAGAGGAGGGTGGCCCTAATGGAAGCACAGTTGGGCCAAACTGAAAATCTTGCGTTCAAGAGACACCATCTGTAAGCCATGGCCTCACTGACATTAGAAATGATTCCATATTCCTGGCTCCTGATTTCCACATGCTGAGATCCAGGGTGATAAAGATTGGTGGCTCCCAAGGGTGGGGTTTCAGGCATTGTCTGAGAACTGTATCTGACTCCGGGTACCACGGTGTTGGGGACAAGGCAGCAGCTTGAGAAGTTCCCAGGATCTCTCTTACATCCTTTCTCCAGCACGATGTTCTCCAACTCTTTGTTGGCCACTGTTCTACACTTGTCCTGACAATAACTGGTGGTGGAGAGCCAAGGTCCTAACTATGTCACAGCACACACATGCTGACTTTCCACTCAGCAGCTCTGAGACAAGACACCTCCCATAGTTGACTCGGCGCACATGCAGGTGTGGACAATGAGGACAACTGCGCTCTGGAAGTGGTACCTACAGTTATCTCCTTCTAGCTTCAGGCTCTCAGATTCAGTATCCATAACCCTGGCCCCAGGACCTGCCTATGGTTCCAGCATGGTGTTTAGCTGGTATCCAATCTGACATGCTCTAGAATGATCAACTGAGAAAATGCCTCCATAAGATCTGACTACAGGGAATTTTCTTAATTAGTGATCAGTGTGGGAGGGCCCAGTCCATAGTGGGTGGTACCATCCCTGGGCTGGTGGTTCTGGGTTCTGTAAGAAAGCAGATTGAGCAAGCCATGGTGAGCAAGCCAGTAAGCAACGCCCCTCCATGGTCTTTGCATCACCTCCTGCCTCCAGGTTCCTGCCTTCGATGGTGAACAGCAATCTGGAAATAGAAGCCAAATAAACCCTTTCTTCCCCAAATTGCTTTTTTTTTTGGCCATGGTGTTTAATCGTAGCAATAGAAACCCTAACTAAGACAAAATGGTATCGGGATAGTGAAGTATTGCTGTGACAGACTGACCCTGTTTTGGGAGGATTGTGGAATGGATTTGGGACTTTGGGCTAGAAAAGCCATTGAGCCTTGAGAGTTCAGCACACTGTTCTGTAGGCGTGTGGAAGACAAGAATGGAGAACAAGGCAGATAACGGAGACCTGACTTGTGGAGTTTTCAGAGGGAAGTTGAACCATTATGTTTCAATAATGATTCTGTGGTTCTGGTTAGCTGGGGCTGGAGCATCAGCCGTGGTAATCAAGATACCAGAACCACTAAAGCGAAACCTTTGGTCGGTTGTGAGACTTGACGCTGGTTAGCTGGAGCTGAGAGATTCGTGCTGATTAAGAAGAGACCAGCTGAAAATTGAGGTTAAATCTTCTGGGAAGTGTTTCCTGAGAGTCAGCACACGGAAGCTGTGTTCCAGAGGCAGACAAGGCTGTACCTTGCACTGGCAGCTGAACGTGCTAGTGTTGACTCACCCAGTGGTCCTGCTTTTGAAGGCATGAGGGGGGTCACAGAGAGCAGCTGAACATTGGTCCCGTGACCAAAGCCTAGGGGAGGCTATTGGTAAAGGTGGCGCCCATGCAGCAGACGACCCCAGCATTTTTGGAGATACTCGGGTCATGGGGTGACCGCCAAGAACAGCATCAGCCTTGGTGTGGAGGCAGCTGGAGTTTAGAAGACAAGCTGTGTGTGCTGCAGAGGGTGGAGCTGGAGGTGACCAAGCCCCTTGAAGGATTCCAGAAGATCATAAGGGAATCCCAGTCACTGGATGCTGACTCACATATGCTGTCTCCTTTGCTTTGTTCAGGTTGTGACTGTGCCCTGGTTTTTGCCTCTTGAAGTATGGAAGTATTTAACTTTCTTAAATGAGATCTCACAGTCGAGAGATCACGTTTAAAGTTTGGAAACTGTTTTATAGTGTGATGTCGATGTGAATGCACGATCTTGGGAATGAACAAGAAAGGAAAGTGTCTGTGGGTTAAGTCGACAAGGGGTCCAGGGCGGTATAGGGGAGGAGACGAGTCAAATAGCCTGGGACTTCAGCCCACCTGTCCAGAACTCTGTAATGTTGTCTCATCTGCAGCCTAAGCAATTCACTTTGCTTAGACTTGGCCCACGCTGGGGATGAAAGGTCTAGCAGCCTGGCTCATGCTGGGGGCTCTGACCCAGAATTTGTGATGGCAGAGGACAGTCTGGACTGGGGTTTGGAACCCAGGCCTTTGTGAATCTTGTTTCCAGCACCTCCTATCAATTTTCAAACTAATTCGAGGACATCGTCAACTGCATACAAACTGCGACTCCCATGCAGAGGATGATAGTGAGAGACGTTGTGGTGCAGCCACAGCTCACACAAGCCATGGGGATTTAACAGCTCACTCTGATGAAACAGACCCTAGCTGCAAGGACCCTGAACCCTTGCAGGCCCTCTGCCACCGAGAAAGCAAGTGTGCTTGCCCTTTGGAACTTCTTTTCATTAACTTCAGAAGATGAACCAGGGCAAGGGCATGACAGGTGCTGCTGCCAGCCATTCCTCTCCACTGGGCACCACTGGACACCACTGGCTAACACACAGCGAGTTCTTTCGGAATCTACTCTCATTGTAGCGGTGTGGAGGACACGGGAAACAAACGAACCAACAAACAAACAAAACCCCACATTCTCAGAACTACTCATCAGCGCAAGGCCTGGAAGGCGTGGCCAGAGAGACCTGGGAACTGTCTCTTGAGATTGGTAGCAGCTAGGGAGGGATCTCTCCTACAGCATGGCAGAGCACCCCCACAAAATGAGGGGGCAGTGGTCAGACTCCCAGGAGCAGGTAGGAGGTGTGCCCCACTATGTTTGTGTGTTGATTTTTATCTGTGCTTTTACTCATGCCCCTGTTAGTTGATGGGTCATAATTGTGTGAATTTATGGGCTAGAACGCCACACAAGGGTCTGTCTAGACACTTCAGGATGGTTAATCATGTTTATTGATACATCAGGCACCAGTGAAGATACATCCCCCAGGATCCTACTTATAAGGACTCTTAAAGGGGGTAGAAGTAGATGCAGGTAGGTAGGCGTTGGCCAAGCAAGACTTGGAGACAGTTGTTGTTAATGGCTGCTCCCAGGAATTAGCTGGCAGTGATGTTGCTGCTTCCCTTATACCCCCTACTCCAGGGCCAGGCTCTGACAGAAGGCATGGTCTGGACAAGGCCATGTCCCGGGCCTAATTTCTGGCTACTGTTTCTCTGACCTTTCTCCCAAGATGGTGGCTACATGGTCTCTTTCTTTCCAAATTTTTGGATGTCTCTTTACTCCTCATGCATAAGGAGATCTCCAAGATTGTCAGAGGGAACCTATCAATGTGAGTTGCTTTGTCTATTTTAGTCAAAACTATATTTGGAAGTTGAAGCTACTGCCTGGCATTGAGTCCTTTAGATGTACTACTTCCAGTCCAGGATGACAGTTCCCGTCTCGTCTTTGACTCTGATCCTCCCTGAGGCATACTTGGTTTCCTGGCAGCCATTGCAGTACACCGTCTTGGTGGTGCCATCTGGGAATTCCCTCCGCTTGAACCTGGCTGTGTGGATTTCTTTCTGTCCGTTGCTGAACATGATGGTTTTGTCTCCATTCCTGCAGAATAGAGACTCTGGTAAGTGGAGCCACGCAGAAGCCAACCGTGTGAGTGTGGAGGAGCTGGGAAAGATCAAAATCATACGGCCACCTCCAAGTCTTCTCTGGGGGAGGAAGTTGAGGCTCTCCGAGGCAAGAGTAGGAAAAGCGTTTGAGGTTTAAAAGACAGGAGAGGCCCAGAATGGCTGATCATAGGAAGGTAGAGAGGGCAAGGGACCTGAGACCTGAACCCACAATCTCAGTTGGGTGAGCAGAGTCAGCAAGACTGCTCAGTTCATGACAGAAACGCAACAGAAAAAGTTCTAGGTACCATGCACTCTGCTGACACTACCAGAAGAGTTATGGAAGCTCTGAGGGTGGGATGGGAGCACTGAGCACACTGGAGGAGCTAGTAAGGTCGAGATCATTGAAGAAACATGCCCAGAACACACCATAGTCACGGGATAGTGAGAGCGCTTAAGGTGAGTTTACTAAACTCTTGCCTAGGCTATTGGGCATATGATGAGCAAAGGCCCCACAGACCTCGCTGTCTGCACACATCAGCACCAACACAGTGACTTAGCGCATTCTTGTTGTGGTTTAGATTCTTTGCTTACACATGCTGCGATAGATTCATGCTTCTACACACATGGCTTTGAAGAGGTAGACTGCACTCAGATTTCGCCAGCTTCAGTCACCTACTGACTGTGTCTACAACCTATGTTGACATGTCACCTAACATCAATGGCACACTGAGAAATGCAGAGTAAGATTACTCTGACACCAAGCCAGATGACTACAGCATTAGCTGATGATGTAAACTGTGGGGTGACCTTTGTCCCCGAAGTCAATTATGACACAATCTTGGGGTCACGTGACGGCCCCCAAATTCTATGTCTAAGCTCATGTTCTCTGCTAAGAGATTTGAACTGAGGTCATAAAAAAAGTCTTATAGGCCCAATGGTGTCATATATTTTTAGTGCCATTTTTGTTTTTGTAAATATATATCCATCCTTGTGTTATGAGTGTCTGTCTGCAGGTATATCTGTGAACTACATGAGCCTAGTGCCCATGGAGGTCAGAGGCGGCCTTTAGGTTCCCCTGGAAATAGAGATACAAATGGTTGCAAGTTATCATGTGGGTGTTGGGGAGTGAACCTGTGTCTTCTCTAAGAGCAGCCAGTGTTCCTAACCACTGAGCCATCTCTCCAGTTCCTGTTGTTATATTTGTATGAATGCTTAAACTTTTGCAAACATGTAAATGACTACAGATGTATTATAGAACACAAAACCCAGGGTTGAAGTATGGTTTCACACTGTCCGGTGGAGTGCTTGGGGAGCTGACCTTTTCACTGTCACAAATGTCCCATCGGGGAACACAGTCTCCTCACATCCATCCTTGAGCTGTTTCACTGTCCCATCAGGAAACACGGTTTCCTTGGAGCCATCCGGGTAGAATTTTTCTGCAGGACACATTTATTTAAAGTACATGTTATAACGAATGCATATATGTTGTATCTAAATGACCCATGTTAAAATACGTTAAATATTAATGAAAGATCATTTTTTAACCATACGAGCTTGTAGTCAGGATTGGCAGACAGCATACCCAATGCCCCCTTGATGTAATTTCGGGTAAGTAAGGCTTGGCCATAGCGTGGATGGTCTGTAGTGTGTATAAGTGTGGATGGTCTCTAGTGTATAAGGCTCAGCAGGAGTGTGGATGGATGGTCTTTAGTGTGTATAAGTGTGGACGGTCTCTAGTGTGTATAAGTGTGGACGGTCTCTAGTGTGTATAAGTGTGGACGGTCTCTAGTGTGTATAAGTGTGGACGGTCTCTAATGTGTATAAGAGTGGACGGTCTCTAATGTGTATAAGTGTGCATGGTCTCTAATGTGTAACAGTACATGGTGATGATGAACAAGTGCTAGATACACCTTCAATAGAAACTGAATTCAAATTTTTCAGTTCAAATTGAATTCAAATATTTTTCTGTGCTGTGGATTTGTGGTAAAGTCTTTCATTGGTGCCAGGTAGTACTAGGTGCTGTCATTCAAGACTGAATTGAAGTGGAAATACAAGAGGTGCTAACATTCATGATTCTCTTCCAGACTGCAATGTGACCAGACACCTCAGACTCCTGCTGCCACACCCTCCTGATACTGGGACCATGTTTCTCTGAACTGTGAACCAAAATTAATTCTCCCTCCATCTCTTGCCCTTGGTCAAATATTTGGCCAAGTAACCAAGACACTGTTGAAAATGCTTTTACTATGCCATATTGACTTTCAAGGGCAAGCTAGATTGTCAGCAATCACAGTGACATTGGCCTTATCCTCAGGGACAGTTCTCCACTGTGGAGTGTGCTGAAGCTCTATAGCACCCATGGTTGTCACTCAGAACCTGACAACAGTGTAGAGTGCTTTCCGATGTGCATTTGCAGAAAGTACAAAGGACTCCCAAGTGAAATGTCATTGATCGTTTTCCTCGTGTTCTCCTGAGGTCCGTGTGCATTGAAGCGTGAACTATACTTAGGAAAAAGAAAGTGTCGTGCAATCTGACACCCAATGAATAACTCCATGCCGTGAATATTTGTTAGCATAAAAATCTGAAAGGCAAAAAAAAAAAGGAAAAAAAATAGGGGTTGGGGATTTAGCTCAGTGGTAGAGCGCTTGCCTAGCAAGCACAAGGCCCTGGGTTTGGTCCCCAGCTCCGAAAAAAAAAAAAAAAAAGGAAAAATCTGAAAGGCTCCTTGGCATGTTGGTGCGATGCCCTGAGGAACTACGGGTTCTCTTTGATTCGAAAGCTTGAGAATCTCAGAATCTCATTGTGGTGAAAATTGTTTAGGAGTTTCTACACCACCTTGGGTCATTTGGTTCCCAATTAAATGACACAAAACCATACTATTTAAAATAGGCCTTAAAAGCACTAGAACTGGGCAGATATCAACCCTCTGTGCTATTTTGTCTACTTCCCTGTCAATGACCCTAAACTGTGTCTTGCCATGTTCCACCATGCTCCTGTTCCAACAGTCCGGATCTCATGGCTCTGTATTCATGATCCACCTACCCCCATGGTGTCTTTTCCTTCCTCTTCTCCTTTCCCTCCTGGTCTCTGCTTCAGACCTCAAACCCAAGAACCAAAGCCCAGCTATGGGCCATGGGCATCTTTATTCACCAATAGTTTTACATTAAGGAGCAAGGCTTGCACAACAGAAGCTGGCACACAAGAGAATTCACTCATTTTGAGATGACTAGATTTATGCTTCAGAATTTAGCACTATAGTACCTAGCAACAGACAAAGCCCCAACAGAATCCTGTGAGTGCCTGGTGCAGAATCAATGCAAAACAGTCTTTGCTGAACAGACACACAGGTGCAGCCAGAAATGGCAAGAGGGGACTGTGATATTTGCTTATCAAACTGTCGTGTGAGGATGTTCTGGAGAATGTGAAGCATACATACCGACAGGGACGGGACTCAGAAACAGATCTACAGTTAAGTGATGCATTTCAGACACATTCCGCACAGACGAGCCAAGATTTAGAGACCAGATATGTCCATTTTTACCAGACCTGGCTACCATCCACCAACAACCCCATAGAGCACTTGCAAACAAGCAAGTGTCGTTTTTCAATGCCAAGTGTACGCCAGAAGTTACTGAAGAAGTAATGGCTCTCCTCCTCATCTGTGCTCACCAGCCTGTAAAAACCTCAGGGAGGGAACAAAGACCATAATAGCACTGACTGGAACATTAAGATGAAGAAAGACGTCTCAGCTAGACTCAGCAGCCCTGTGACTGGTACAGGCCCCACACAGCCAAGAAAGCAGCCTGATCAGCAATGGCTTCATTCTGTCTTGGTATTGTTTTATATTATGTTTTTTGAACTCTCCCATTAATACAAAATAAGATCGCACATACAAAAAAAACTATTTCAGAATAATATTCAGGAGCATGGGGAGAGCCCCAAATATCAGACGTCACTAAAATCAGATCGGAACTGATGCTTCCAGTGCTCTGGTGGTGTGTGCTGATCATGCTGTCCACAAGGCTCGGCTTTGTAGCTGATACAAGACACAAAGTCTATGTCTACAGATTGGGCCTGGGTGTGGGCTCAAAATACTACTCTCAAAGAAGGGTGAACAAGAAACAAAAAATAGAAACCCTCAAAACAACAGCAAAACCAAACTACCTGTCGTCAGCTGCTGATCACCAAGGAATATTCCTACCTTCTCCGAGTTCTCTCTAGAGAATCTGTAGCGATGGCCCTGAAGTGGGGCCATCTCATTACCTGCTGGGTCTAGGATACTCCACACTAGGAAACTAATGTGAAGGGATCTTGGGCTATCACCCAGAAGCCTTTCTGGAAGGGCAGCTCCAGTCTGGGCCTCTAGGATTACCACCAAAGCTGTCCCTACAGGACAGACTGGAAAGGACAGACAGCACCACACTGAGCTCCATGTCTGTGGTCAGGCTGTCACCAGAGCAAGACTGTGAGGCCACTGTGTAAAATAACTTGAGAACTGAGAGAAGGGAGGAGAAAACAAGAGACTAGGCAGTGTTAGCTGACACCACTAGATAGACCTGAAATTGACCAGAAGGAAGTGAAGGGTGCTGTCAAGTCAAGAAAGACAACGGAGAGCACGTGCGATTTAGTTACAGAGAAAAATGGCAAACTGGAGGGCAGTTCTACGGAATTTACCTGGACAGAATGAATGTAATAGGCTCAGAGAGGAGCAGACCGCGTAGCACGAAGTGTCTGCGATCGGAAGGTTTAGGAAGATGAGGAACAGAGGGCTGGGCAATGTTTGCAGAAGAAATACCTGAGAATATTCTTGAATTTCTCATTGAATTTAATAACATAAACATGACAGACAAAAATCCAGTAATCCAATTCGATGAATTTCAGGAAAACTAAAAATGACTCTTTGGCTATAATTTTGCCTTATGTGATTTATAGAACGATTTCTAATTAAGAAAGAAAACCACTCAAATCTAATGGGGCAGCCTGAGCTATTGTTTAGTGATTTGAAGGCTCAATGTCTGCTGCCCTCTCCCCATGGTACTCATGCACCCAACCATTTCCAACACAGGCCCTGGGCCAGCAGGTACAGGTAACACCACTCACCAGTCCACTTGTTAGGAAACTGCACAACTTCGACACCATCTGGGTAGGTTGTGTGCGTCGTCTGAGCGTCCGCATAATAATAAATCTGTGGAGACAGGGGAAACCCACATTGGGAGGCGGTTCCCCTTACCTTGTGAGCTCCAGGGAATCTGATCAATTACTTCCCATAGGTTGTTGAAAGTACAGGTTCAGCAGGTGAGCTAGGCCTAACCGCGTCTGTGGGTGCTTCCACGGGTGTGGAGCACCGGAGGTGGCACTAGTTACTGACATCCCAGGAATGACAATAGGCCATTGGTTCCAGAGAGACTGCAGGATGCAGCTTAGTCCTCAGTGTTGTACCTAAGTATGTTCTAACTCGTGACTTGCTGGGCCCTCATGCCTCATGGGACCTGTAGCAAGTGAGGCCTAGGTTTTGGTGGACATAGGCTATGAATTCCACAGTTTTCAGATCGGTGGCCAACTGCAGCTCAAGAGAGTAGAGTTCACAAAGTGCCTTGGGAATCCATGGACCTGTGCCTTGTGAGCTGCCATTTGACCTTGGTGTTCCCAATAGTCACGTCTCCCTTGGTTTCCAAGGAGGAAGAGAAGGAGGGAGGGAGAACAACATTTACAAAGGGGGAGGGTGATGGGTTCCCAGGAGTTGGTGCTCCCGATTCTAAGGCCAGTCCCTAGATTTGAAGAAGGAGACATTTAAAAAACACACACACACAGCCAAAGGTAGAGTGGGATTGAATGGGGTCATTGTCTGAAAAATAAGAATGTAGCCAGAATACACTGTTCTACTCCTAATCCAAATTCCTGCCTAATCATGTCAGATCAGTCCTCTGAAGTAGGGCCATGTCTCTCCATCACAGAAGCGGAAGGAGATGGAGTGTCTTCCGATGCAGTCACGTTATTGGAATATCTGTGACTCTGAGATCCGAATGTGTTTTGGTGAACGTCTGTCGACTTGGCACAGGCTAGAGTCATTTGAGAGGAAGAAACACTACTTGAGAAGACCCCTCCTATAGTCAAGTCTGTGGAGGAAATTTCCCAATCAGTGATTAAGAAGGGTCCAGACCACTGTGAGGTAGTGCCACCCCTGAGCAGGTTCTTCTGGGTTTTATGAAAAGCATGCTGAGCAAGCCATGTGAAGCCAGCCAATAAGCAGCGTTCCTCCATGTTTGATTAGCCTCACCTCCAACTTCCTGCAATGATGGTGATTTCCCTCGATATCATGATGGGGACATGTGAGCCAAATAAAGTCTTTCCTTCCCAAGTATTCCTGGTCGTGCTGTTCCTTATAACAATAGAAGCAAACTAAGAATAGAGCTTCTGTGTTCCGTGATTTTTTAAGCATCCTCCCTATATTAGCAACATGTCCGATAGCTGTGGGCAATGGGAGTGTCCCTGTCTCCACCACTATGTAAGTACCATGCTTCCTCTCTGCAGATCGGGAGACACAGGAAGGAAATGCCAGCTCCTGGACAGAGAGCCCTGGAGAGGGCCATGCTGAGCAGGAGTCAGAGCAGGGGAAGTTCCCTCCCAGCCTGCACTGAGCCCTGTTCTCTGTCCTCACTCATCTCTGTCGCTTCTCATCGCCTGTCCATCCTCCCACCACATCTGCCTAAGAAATATGTTTGTGGTCGCCACACCCCACGGTAAGGCAACACATCTCTTTGCCTACAAGACCATGAACTCCTGGAAGTCACCATTTGAATACATCTCCCAGGAGTTCCTGGTTTATTTTTTTTCTCAGCTTGAAGATTAGCTCAGGTCTGTGGAAGAGCATCTGGATAAGAAAAAAAAATTTTTTTTCACAATAGAGGGTGGGACGCTGGTGGAAACTCCACTGGAGTGAGACCATGGAGAATCTCGCTCACATCATATACCATGGACAAAATTCTCATTAGCAAGAAAGTTCTGACCTTTTGCCTTCCCTAATCTCCTGACACCAGGAGAGCAAAAGAACACACATCTATAAAAGGTTTGCTAGTCACTGGGTAAACTCTGATTCTGAAAGAATACAAGTGTGTCCACAGCACGCACCACTCTCTGATCGGACTTGACCTTCTTCATGTCACCATTAAAAAACTTGATGACGGTGGTCTTCTTGTCAGCACTGATCTCTTTCCTGGTCCCATTGGGGAAGGTGATGATAGTTCGCCCGTCACTGAGCAACCGCTCCACCTTGATGGACACACAGAAACGCCCAGGTGAAGAATTATAGCGGGCATGATGAATGCGCTTCCACTGTTTCCTCTTGTATTCAAAATCACTGCCCACTGTCTGCCTGGCATGTTGGATCCTACCTGCTGCACACACACAAACACACACACATACACACACACACACACACACACACACACACACACCCTTTACTGATGAGCTCTCTATCCTCCTCCTCCTGCACTTGGTTATCAATAGGAAGTGTAACGATTTGTTCCTCAGTGTCTGCCTTCCTTCAAGTTGATGCTATGCATTTGCCTTGAGTCTGTGTGATCCATCAACCAAGGATTCATGAGCCTGAAATCCGGGATTACTATGTAAAAATGAACTTTTTTGGTGCTTATTTGGTCTCCCCACTTCATCCTCTCATCTCATATACAACACTAAATGGTTTCAATTAATAATGAGCAAATAAGTAACTTCAGATGCACACTGCTAGGCTCTCAGTAGAAAACATCACCCCGAAAAGATTAATGTAAAGAAAGACTCGGGTAGAAATAACCTCAGTTTGATTCAACAATGCAGTCTCACCCATCACGCCTGCCATGCCCCATGCTCACATTAGAAGGCCATGTTGAGTGACAGAGGAAGGACATCAAGGTTGTGTGAGTTGAAACAACATTCGAACAATGATGAAGTCTCCTAATGCCTTTCTGAGAACATGTCACATGTGTTCATGATCATGCTATTTTCAAAGTTCACACAATTAAAATAGGAGATGAGCCACCAAAGAGGATAGAAAACTAATTGTTTTCTAGTTTAAAATGTGTCTTGGCATTTTCATTTTTTAACATAGTATATGTGTGTAAAAATTTATCTGACAGAATGTAAAATCTAATCTTACTCTCAATGACTTCAGAATGACTAGTTTAACTGTGTACAAGTTTGTCAAGATGTATTGAAAGGCCAGAGTCCCACACCAAAAATATATGAAAAGTATACCCTGTGGGTCTGATTAATTTTAGCGTGTGACTTTTCTTACTGCAAAATTTTTATAATAAAGTTTTGACTAAAAATATAATTTATAACAAAACTAAATGAACAAGAAAAGATTTCAGCACACCCGATGCAACACACACGCACAGAGTCAAGGTGAGACATCAGAAGACACAGAACTGTAATGGGGAGTCGGGGACCTGGGGAGTACGCCTGACGTCAGGTTACAAGACAGAAAGTTCATAGCAGAATGCCATTTGCCATGGACCACCTGCTATCACATTTATACCCTGTGGCTTCTGAAGCCGAAGATGGTGATTGGTTCATAACTTGTTGGCCTAAGCAGCAATGGCCCTCCTTCTCACAGACCTTTGTCACCAAGGTCTGTGCTTTGCTCAGTTGTGTTTCTTTGCCCGATAACCATGTGAAACAACCACACTAAAGAAAGGCTTTGTTGTCTGGAAATGTAGCTCCGTTGGTAGACTGCATGCCCAGGATGCTTGCAGACCTGGGGTCCCCAACATTGCATAACAGAATGTGGGGGTACAGTTCTGTAATCTCAGTACTGAGGAATTAGAGAATCAGAAGTTCAAGATCATCGTGCTACATGGTGAGCTTGAATACATAAGACCTGAGAACTGTCTATGAGGAGAAGGGGGGAATCAGGAAAACGAGGCACAGGAAGAAGAGAGATAGAGGGAGGAGGGGGAAGAGAAAGAGAAGAAAGAGGAGGGGGAGAAGAAGGGAGAGGAGGAGGGGGGAAGAAAGAAGACAAAGAGGGAAGGAGAAGGAAAGGAGGAGGAAGAGTATAAGGAAGGGGAGGAGGGGCAAAGGAAGAGGAGAAGGAGGAAAAGAAGGCAGGGGAAGAGGAGGAAGAGGGTGAGGAAGGGGAAAAGGAGGAGGCTGAGGAGAAGGAAGAGGAGGAGGAGAAGGAAGAAGAGGAAGAGAGTGCAATGAAAAGCTGTGAGCAGCCTTGCTCATCTACTCAAAGCATCCTCTGCTCTCAAGGGCGAGCATCTATACAGCCCAAAGTTCCAAAACCAAAATGAAGTGTGGACTCACTCCAGCAAAAGAGGGAGAATGTGAGGGTGCTTTGAACAAAGAGCTGGGCCACGGCAGCTCACCCGCGCCCCCCCCCCCGAGACAACCCCAGCCCTCTGGCAGCAGTACTCGGGGACAAAAATGCTTCCTGAGGTAGCTGTTGGGAGGCACTGAGGGCAGGTGGGTGGGTGGATGTTCCTAACAGAGCTGTTTTTGTTACTGGAAGAAGCTGGCTATCAGTGATGCTCTAGAGAGGCGCACCAGCCACTGGCTTATAACCCCAGGAAAGTCTGCATGGCTCAGTCTACACAGCACAGAGAATGTGTCAGGGAAAGATTATGCGCAGCAGAAACCTACCTTGCCGTTTGAGTGTCGCTTTTCCTGTGTCTCATCTTCCTTTGTAGTGTCCGAGGTTTGCTGTACTTCTTTAGGAACTCTTGACTTTGCTGGAATATTCTAGAGAGAGAGTATAAAAACTGACCGCTCTGTCCCCATCCCCAGCTGGGAGAACCATAGGCCCACCAATGCTGGGAGAACCATAGGCCCACCAATGCTGGGAGAGTCATAGGCCCATCAGTGTTGGCTCTTAGGATCAAGTTTGTGTTTGTAAAGACGTTTCTTCCTACTGTGTTCTCCCTCTGTATTGGGGTGAGTATGGTAACAGTCACCAAGTTCTGATTCTGTGTGCACGTCACTGAGGCCTTGAGGCAATCAGTAGCTGGAATCTGATTAACTTAACCCATCTTACCTTTGCTGATTAGGTTGGGAAGGGTTACTGACTGCTTTTAGGGCATCCTCCCACTGCCTACCTTTACATGGTAAATAACTTTACAGCCTGTGCAGTAAATAAATCTTTCCCATGGAGAAAATAACTTAGTTCTGCAGCTATTCCTATTCCTGTAGCTATGATGCGACCTTGGCCATGGATCTAGGGTATTCCTGCTACCTTTGTTCTTTTAATCCTTTCATTTCTACTGAGATAATAACAACCAATAACAGCAGAGTAATACTTTGGCTCCTGGATCCTTAAAGTTACAGAAGCTCCACCCACTTTGCCCATGGGTCTGATGCAGTCCTCCAACGGCTGCAGGAATGCCAGTTCCACTCATCTGAAAGGCTGAGTGTGCTCAGAGACTAAGGGAGCATTGGCAGCCATTAATAGCCTCCATTGCTCATGGGAACAACCGTGTCTGCCTCCACCTCCAGGTCTGTCTTCCCCAGCCTCCCCACCAGGTAAAACTATACCTACCTGCAGCCACACTGCATTCGGGGGAAAACAAGGGAGGACCCTGCTTGCTCGGGCCTGCAGGAGAATCTCACCTTCTGAAGTGTCTGGATTGGAAGACCAGATATCTGAAACAGTGGAGACGGGGATTTCAAGAGACTGTACACCCAGTGAAAAATGTCACATTCCCAGTGCGGGGTTCCAAGTCCGAATTAAGTTTCCTTAGGTCACTGGACAAGTGCCAGTGGCTGGCTGAGTGGAAATCAGGAAGTGCTGAGTACAAATGGTCAGATTTGTCCACTGGTTGTGTCTCCACCACATGTGGTGGTGGCCCAGGCAACTAAGCTAGCAGAGGGTGCTGTTTGCCCCAGTAGGGAGCAGATGTTGGAAGAGAAAAATTATGAACTCGTGACAACTGCCCACTAGACACATAGAAGGAAATGGGCGGTTGGGAAGGGGCACTGTGCATCCAGGGCAGTTGGAAACGGGCAGAAAGGTCATGCTCACTGAGGAACAGAGAGAAGAAGACCTGTAGCCAAGAGCAGAGACAATATTGCATGGATGTTCTCTCTCTCTCTCTCTCTCTCTCTCTCTCTCTCTCTCTCTCTCTCTCTCTCTCAGCTAATCAGCTAACTGTCTCCTTGCTAATATTATTCAGGGTCCCTAGACTAGGGAATAGTGCTGCCCACTGTGGGCTGGGTCTTCCTATAACGATTCACAAGATAGTGAGCTGTCTTGTGAATTCTTCACAGACAACCTGAGGAAAATAACTCATTAAGATTCTCTTCTGAGGGAGGTAATTCTTGGCTGTATCAAGTTGACAGTTAAAGCCAGCCAACATGCAGGTTATGGTGCGTGTGGGCATTTGCACACTTGGTCTCCATTTGGTGGCGATGTTTGAGGAAGTTCGGTTGGTTATGACCTTGATGGAGGAAGCATATTGCTTGGCGGCTGGCTTTAAGAGTAAAAGGCCTTACTGACTACCAGTTTGCTCTCTGTTTTGTGCTTATAGTACCTGCCATTATGAACTAATGCTCTGGAAAGAGCAAATAAACTCTGCCTGGTGGTCAAGATGCTTTATCACAGCAACAGAGAAGTAACTGAGACACAGAGGTTACAAAAATGTCACAGAGACCCACAGAGAAATAGGGGAATGGGAGGGGGAAAGGAGAGGTGCTTACCCATGCCCAGTGATCTGGGGTTCAGTATATCAAAGGGGACCCACAAGGACTGTGCATGAGGGTGGGTAGGAGTCAAGCTACAGGTGGGTGAGAGTCCTCTCTGCCCATGAGGGATGAAGCTGAGCCTAGAAGCCAAGGCTCTGTGCAAAGGCTCCTTGCAGAGGTCATGCACACACACCAGGAGCAGGTTCAAGAGCACAGAGAGTGTGATAGACACCTCTGGCAGCAGCTGGAGGCAGGCATTCTTCCTACTGTTGTGGGGTGCTCAGAACCTGCAGGTAGGATCCACAGGGACAGGAAAGGCTGGACACAGGGACAGGAGGACCTGCTTGAGCTCAGAGGGAGATCAAGCAAGTGCCAGGGAGGGATGGGTGTCACAGGCTGGTACTGTCATTGGCCAGGGCTGAGGATGGCCCTGGAGAGCCAGCTTGGGCTCGGCAAAGGTATTGGGAGAGGTCACCAAGGCAGATGGAGGAGCTCAAGTTGGAATCAGAAAATGGCCAGAACCCAGGGAGTTCTTGAGGCCTCACCCACATGCCACATCCCAGATCTTAATGGCCACCCCCCTCCCAGTGAGCACCCAGCAGTGACTAGACCCCTGCTCCCCTCTCTTCTCACCAGCCGGTGACTCTGTGTCCAGGAATGTGCTGTCAGAAAGTGGTTCTGGTGACAGTCTGCCAAAGCCTCTTTGCAGAAATTTGGAAGACATGTGTATAACCTGGGGACAGACAGAGTCACAAAACCAGCACGTCATCTCCTCCAGCAATGCCGCCAGCCCAGTGACCAGGTGCTGTGCACAGCCATGTCAGCTCTCAGATGCCTCAGACACTTCTCAGGCTCTGCCAACAGCACTGGGCTCTGTCCCCTGGATACCGGCAATTGATACAATGTAGAAAATCCCCACCCATACACTGGGTTAAAAAAAAAAAGACCCCTGCCGTTCTAGCCTTGTGTTGGCACTTAAGGTGCATAAGCAGACAGTTTTCCAATCTATAGAAACACCCTCATGTTTAACAAATTCCTGAGTCCATTGTGAGTAGCGGAGTGTTCAGTTCTTACTGGGCTTCATTCCACTGCGATAGAGCAGGATGTGTCCTGGGGCGAGGAGGTAGGGAGGTGGAGAGAAGAAAGGCCTGACCAAGGCTTTCTGCTCTAGCACGAGGACCCAAGTTTAGATCCGTAGAGCCCACAAAAGAACAGGTCCGGCAGCACTCTTAGAACACAGGCAGGAGGGTGCCTAAAGCTTGCTAGCCAGAGAGTGGAACCAACAAGAGAAGGCCAAGCTCTGAGAATGTGTCACACAAAATTAGGTGGAATGCCCTGGGAGACCCGCCCAGTGGTTGAAAGCTGCTGTTGATGTTTCAGAGGACTCCAATTTGGTTCTCAGCCCTTATGTCGGATGACTCACAATTGGTTGTAACTCTACCTCAATGACGGATCCAGCACAACCTCTTTTGGCCTCTGTGGGCGCGCATGCATGAGCACGTGCACACACACACACACACACACACACACACACACACACACACACACACAAACACACAGGTATAAACAGGTTTTTTTAAATGATGTGGAGATGGTACAGGAAGACAACACACATACATACATACACACATACATACATACACACATATACATACATACACACACATACATACACACACATACATACACACACATACACACATACATACACACATACACACATACATATACACATACACACATACATACATACATACATACATACACACACATACATACATACACACACATACATACATACATACACACATACACACATACACACATACATACATACACACACATACATACACACATACATACACACACACATACATACACACATACATACATACACACATACATACACACACATACATACACACACACACATACATACATACATACATACATACATACATACATACATACATACAATACTTTTGAAATGAGGCGGAGTCAGATACTGGAAGACTACCCACACAAAGAGAGAGAGAAGAGAGAGAGAAGGGAGAGGGATGGAGGGCAGGAGGAAGGGCAGGGAGAGGGAGGGTGGGGAGGGGAAGGGAGGGACAGAGACTACACACACACACACACACACACAGAACAAGCTCCCAAGGTCACCTTTTCATCTAAAGATGTAAAAGACAGTCTTTCCTCCAGAGAGTCTGTTCCTCCGGTGGCCATTGTACTCCCGTTTTGAGGACTTCCAGAAGGCGCGTCATCTCTTTCATCCCATGATGTTGTTTTCTCAGAATCCATCCCCTCTATCCGTATGTACACTGGCTACAAGCAGACGACGGGGGATTTGTATTGACATCGACAGTACCATCCCAAAGAATCAATTACATTTGCCACCCCACAGTCCCGACTATGACAACCCCACATTTTTCAGTTATTCAGGCGTGCAGAGGAGAAGCTGCTCTCGGCATGCCCTCCCTCACCACCCTCTTTAGGTTGCAATACACAAAGGGGTTCACAGTCTGTCATCTAGAGAGAGTTTGATACAGTACCGTAGTTCTGAGAGGACATAAAAACACGTTTAACAAGTTTTAAAACAAGTTTCTAGCTTTTTAAAAATTATTCCCCTCATGCACACACACACCTCTGCTAAGCAGTCCTGCTGCATTTGGAATATTTATTGATTACGATTACTCTCTTCTGCTGTGGCCCCCAAACTAGCAGTAGACCCACTGCATAGAGGAGAACATGCGGAAAGGTTATGTGTGCAAATCACAGGCAGGCAGGGACGCCCGAGGGCAGGGTCTTGCAGGCTTAAAGGGCACAGTGAGGGAGGGACACATTTTAAACAGCTGGGATCTCTTAATAATGGCTTGAGTTAGGAGATTTGGACTGGATTCCGCACAGGCTGGTGAGATATCTGTGACCTGTGAGGGCTTCCTTCTTCTTTCTGACCTCTGTTCCAAACCATCGTAGGACCCCAAAGACTAAGACTAAACAACTCCACCTTCCTGTCCTTACATTACGCAACTTCAGCTGTGCATGTAGGGAAGCACGTTAACAATGCTCGTTTAAAGTTTTTTTTTTTTAATATCTCTTGATTATATTCTTTCCTTTCCCTCAGGTCCTCCCAGGTCCTTTCCACTTCCCCTCCACCTCCCTACCTGCACTACTTCCTGGTTTATCTATCTATCTATCTATCTATTTATCTATCTATCTATCTATCTATCCATCCATCTATCTATCTATCTACCTACCTACCTATCATATATCTCAAAAAATAACAAAAATCAATAAAACATAAAAAACGGGGGTTGGAGATTTGACTCAGTGGTAGAGCACTTGCCTAGCAAGCGCGAGGCCCTGGGTTCGGTCCCCAGTTCCAAAAAAAAAAAAAGAAAGAAAAGAAAAGAAAAACAATGAAAATCAAAATAGATAAGAAAAAATAAGGCAAAAAAAAAAAAACCCACCACTACCACCATCACAACATAAACACACACAACAACAGCAGCAACAACCAAAAACCTAAACAACCAAACAAGACATGGGATCTGGTTTGTGTTGGTCAACTACAAGGTCTCCTTGGAGTGTGCTTAATAACGTGCTCCCCCGTTCCCCCATTGAAAAACTGGAATTTTCTCTTTCCCAGGAGGTATCATTTAGAAATAGCTTGTCAGTCAAGGGGCCCCCTTATGTCCACGTCCCCTTCTTAGTGGTGGGATTCTGTTCAGTTTGAGCTGTGAAGGTCTCAGTGCGCTGTCTGTGGTCTCTGTGAGTTGGTAGTGTATCAGCCCTGTTATGCCTGGCTGAGACTATTTCTTCAGAGGCATGGGGGGAGGGGTTTGCGAAAGATACCCCATTTAAGGCCAAGTGCCCCAGTCTCTCTCTGCACACTGTTCACCTGTGCTTTACTATGTTAATTACCATCTGTGCTGGAAGAAATGCCTCTGGTGAGGGCCAAGTTGGCACTGATCTGCGGATACAGCAATGTGCTGTTAGGACTCATCTTATTGATGTGTCCCTTTAGCAGAATAATTCTATTTTTTTTTCTCCTCGACTCATGACCTATCTAGTCTCGGTTTCTTGGCCAGTTTAGGTAAGGGTTCTATCTCTTGGAGTGTAGTCCTTAAATTCAATAAATTAAATTCAGTAAAGAAGTGGCTGGTTACTCCCATAACACTCATGCCATGATTGCACTGATAGGTCTTGTAGGCAGGCCTCTGTTCTAGGTCAATGGGTCAGTAATGGGTGCTACTGATGATTGCCTTTCTCGTCTGGTAGCTTGCAGGAAGCCTCTTAGCACCATGAACACTAAGGCTGAAGCTTCTAGCGGGCAGCAGCTTGATCTGTCCATTTCAGTGAGGAAACTGTGTCTTCGGAAATAGGGCCTTACAAATCAGTGTGTGGAGAGCAGCTGATAGTCTTAGCTATAGCCAGTGATGTTTGGGGAGTTCCAAGGGACCCCTCTGGCCAATGACTCAACAAGATGTAATCCATTCCTGGCCCTGGACATTTATTTGATAGGATAAGATGTCTAGATGAGGTATTGTCTTCCCTTACATATAGTGGATCCATTTAAATCCCTTCCGTGTGTGTGTGTGTGTGTGTGTGTGTGTGTGTGTGTGTGTGTGTGTGTGTGTGAGAGAGAGAGAGAGAGAGAGAGAGAACAGTAAGAGAGGGGGAGGGGGAAGGGGAAGAATAGGAGAGGGAGGGGAAGGGGAGGGGGGAGAGGGACAAGGAGGAGGAGAGGAGAGGAGAGGGGGAGGAGAGGGGGAGGGGAAGGGAGACGGGGAGGGGAGTATCCTGAGATACAGGACTTCCTTCTTCAGAGGCTATCTACAAGTATGGGGTGGGTATTTTAAGTTGCACACTCTCCTCTTGAGGAAGGGCAATGTGAACCTTCAACTCTGTGTCTTTAGGGCTGACTTACAGCTATACACACACACACACACACACACACACACACACACACACACACACACACACGGCTGACCTGACATCATTCCTAGAATTATGTTTGACTACGACATCCCTGGACAAATTTAAAGGTGTGGCACTCAGCCTTGCTCTTTGTTGTTTTTGTTGTTCAAAGATGTACATTTGTGGTGCAGATGCTGTTCCTATCTGCAGTCACGTGAGGAGCAGCATTGTGCCCACCGTCAGTGAGTGCTTAAGAACTCCCCAAGCGACTACCTCACAGTGAGGAGAGCCTGACATCTGAAGACTTGGAGTTACACCTACCCACTTAGCATGTGCAAGGTGTGGTGGAAACAGGATAGCAAGGGCTATGCAAAGCCTCTCACAGGACCCCTCTCAGCTTCTACCAGCGACAGCAGCCAGCTCCCAGTCACTTAGTTACAGGGTCTGATCTAAGTCCTACTTCCCCCTGTGCCTCAGTGGAGTTAATGACAGGATCCAGTCCATCAGTTAAGGTCAAATAGGGACCTGGAGTCCTGAGGTGGCCTGGTGCACAACTGCTCCACCAGAGCCCATGAGTGTCCTGAAGACAGGGTGGGAACATGTTCTCCCTGGGGCTCCCAGGAAGGCTGAGTCAGGACTTACTGTCAGTTCTGTGTGATTTATAATCGTTAAGCCCTCACGGGGTACCCAGTGGAGACTGTGCCTACATGGGAGGGTGCATCCTTCGTATGCTGCTATCTCCGTAATGCAGAAAATCTGCTGTACCAGAGTGTTGGTCGCTGTTGGCGGGGATGGTGAGGCTGTAGGGGCTTTTGGGGCCTCCGAGTCCTGCTTCTTCAAGGTCTGCAACTCTGCACGGATCTCCTGGTTCTCCTTTATCAGAGCATCGATCTGACTCTGGAGGTCTTTGTGAGCTACGCACCACCATGATGACTGTCTTGTGAGTTCTGTCCCAAGGTCAGAGATCTGCTTCTGCAGCCCCTGGGGTGGAAACAGAGTAACTGGCACTTAATCAGGCAACCTGCAGGGGTACTGACCCCCAGACAGATTCCTTCCCCCTGAAAAATTGAGGACCTGTGGGACATTGTCCACCTCTAAAGAGAAAACCGGAAGTCCACCGCTACCGCCACCATCGACCAGTGTGTTGACTAGGACTTATTCTACGTACCCCAACTAGAGCTACGGAATGGTGAGGCTCAGTCAGTGCTAGAATATTTTTACAAGAGAAATCCGATTTTCTTCCTCAGCCTCCTCGGGGGTGGTTGAAAAGGAGCTGCCACCATGAGCCTGAAAATGTCGAGACTTGGTCCTTGTTGGCTTTTCTTCTAGCCTCTGCCTAACAGTTACCTAACAACAGCTTACTTCTCTGCCCACCAGGTACCAGCCTGGAACCAGGCGTATAAGAAGGCTGCTTCCCTCTCTCCTCCTTCTCCCTTCCCCTCTTTCTTTCCCTCTTACCCCCTGTCCCCAGCCAGCCTCTCCCTCTCTCTGTCTCTCTCTGTCTCTCTCTGTCTCTCTCTGTCTCTCTCTGTCTCTCTCTGTCTCTCTCTCTGTCTCTCTCTCTCTGTCTCTCTCTCTCTCTCTCTCTCTCTCTCTCTCTCTCTCTCTCTCTCTCTCTCTCTCTCCTTCCTATCCTTCTCTGTCCCCTTTCTCTGCCTCTACCCGCTTCCCCAGGTCTCCTTCCCTTCCAGCCGATAAACTCCCTTTTTATACTAGACCTGTCATATGGCTGATTCCTTAGGGGGAACACCTTGACCTGACTAGCTAAGGTGCTCCCTCCCACCGCATCACAACACCTCATTCTATAAAACACAACAGCCCTGACTTCCTTGTTGGGAGACCTCAGAGAGAGGCCACCTAACCTCTCTGGGTCTGCTTCTTTCCCCACAGAGAGCCGAGACAAAATAACCTTGCATTACTATCTGAGGAAGGAGACTGCAACAGATATTACTTGTAAAATGCCACTAGGGTGTGTGTGTGTGTGTGTGTGTGTGTGTGTGTGTGTGTGTGTGTGTGTGTGTGTGTGTTGGTTCTGTATTACATCGTGCTGGTTTTAATGTCAGATAAATTCAACTATACACATAACAGGTACCATGAGACGCCAGCATCAGCTGCTCCTGCATGCTTTGTGGGCTTGAGGATTGGAGAACTGAGGGCCAGTGGGGAGAATTAGGTGAGGGCATGGTCTTTAGCCTCTGCCAATCACAGGACAGTCATACCTGGGGATGCCACTGGGACTGACAAAGCCTGGTCCAGAAACTCCTTCCCCCACAGCTAGTGCTTTTCCCATCCTCTGCTGCCCCAGACCCTTCAAGGCTTGTCCTTTGTCCCATCAGTTCACCGGTGATTTCCTGCTCAGTATCAAAGAAGGTATCCCAGCAGAGGTCCAAGCCACCTCTTTGGGAAATGTTGGTCCTGAGGGATGTGTGTGTGTGTGTGTGTGTGTGTGTGTGTGTGTGTGTGTGTGTGTGTTTGTGTGTGTGTGTGAGAGAGAGAGACAGACAGACAGACAGACACAGACAGAGATAGACAGAGACAGAGATAGAGACAGAGAGACAGAGAGACAGAAACAGAAACAGAGAGACACAGAGAAAGAGATAGACAGACATAGACAGAGAAGAAACACAAAAAGACAAAGAGAGAAGAGAGAAGAGAGGGGGAAGAGGAGAGAGAGAAACAGACAGATAGACACATACACAGACACAGAAAGAAACAGAGATACAGAGGGAGACAGAGAGACATGCATAAACACACACACACACACAGAGAAAGAGAGAGAGAGAGAGAGAGAGAGATGCAAAATGGGCTGAGGTCTCATTAGCCCATCTGGGGCATACCCCTAATAACCTGAGTTATTATATAAGTTATTATGCTTGCCTTACTCTCTACCCACCTACTGATAGCACCAGCCAGGTGGAACTGGTTGGTATAACACATGTGGCCTTTGGGAGGACATTTGAGATTCAAACTGTAACTTCAACTCATGGGAGTCCTCAGACCTTAGAAAACCCTGACACCAGCAAGCCATTGACTTTAGAAGAGGGGTGAACAGTCTGTTAGTGACTAGGAGTCAAACTCCTTACAACAGTAAGAGTCGGGGATGCCTGCAAGCTCAGGACTCCTGCTCCATCCACCTCCCCAGCATTTCCTGACCATTCCCTTAAGACCGTGTGACAGTCTCTGTGGGATGCGTTGAGATTATATATATATATATGCTGCCCATGCCCTCCCACCTCTCTTAAACAGTGCTGTGTGGCCACTATGGCCAGTGGGTTGCACCCTGATCCTCCACACACTTTAGGAACCTAACACAGTGTGCCCCCCTCCCCCGAGTGGGGTGTTATTCCTGAGGAGTCCCCAAGCCAGCTCTTCACACTGCAATCTGTTCTACCTGTGGATGTAAACCCCTTGCATCCCTCCGTGCTTTTGCTTTCCGAGAAAAATCTAGAATGTGAATCTTCTACGAAATGAAAAAAGTCCTTGAAATATTGAAGGATCCTCTCATGCCTCAGAGAGAAGAAAACTCCCTTCTCTTGTGCGCTCTGTGAGGACCGTGCACCGAGGCCTCCATCTTTGCATGATCAGGCTTCTATTGGCTACTTGGTAACTTCTTCTGTGCTCTCTGAGCCCCTTATTGCAGGGAGACCCTCACACATTCAGTCAAAAAGTCCCATCAAGTGTAGGCTCTGTGATATTTGCAGGCTACTCTCAACAAAGTAAGGAACCTAACACTCCTCCCAGATTTGTGGCATGGGTCTATATTGACAAAACATGAGGTATGTTTAGGCAAGGACCCAGTGCTGACTAAACACTGTCAACACCAAGGTCATGGTGGCCCTGTTACGATCTCACCTACGCCCACAGCAAGCCCTCGGATAATCCTGTGATGTGTGTCTTCCTAGCTTTCTAACAACTACTGGAAGCCAAAGTGCTTTAAACTTCACACATCAACTTTTCCGTGGACTCCTTCGGTTGGCCCAGGGGACGCTGCAGCTGACAATAAATGAGATCAGATTCTAAGAGAGGTTACAGTCCAACCTCCCATGGGAAAAGGGGCTGGATGTGTGAAAGTGTGTGTGTGTGTGTGTGTGTGTGTGTGTGTTGGTGTGTCTGTCTCTTTGTGTGTCTGTGTGTGTATCTGTGTCTGTGTCTGTTTCTATGTGTTTGTCTCTGTGTGTATCTATGTGTCTCTTTCTATGTGTGTGTCTGTATATGTTTGTGTGTTTGTGTGTGTGTATCTGTGTCTGTGTCTGTTTCTATGTGTGTGTCTCTGCGTGTATCTGTGTGTCTCTTTCTATGTGTGTGTCTGTATATGCTTGTGTGTTTGTGTGTGTGTATCTGTGTCTGTGTCTCTTTCTATGTGTGTGTCCGTGTATGTTTGTGTGTTTGTGTGTCTGTCTCTGTATGTGTCTATGTTTCTGTGTGTCCATCGGTCTCTGTGTCTGTCTGTCTCTGTTTCTCTGTCTCTCTGTCTCTCTCTCTCTCGTGTGTGTGTGTGTGTGTGTGTGTGTGTGTGTGTGTGTGTGTGTGTGTGTGTTAATAGAAGGAGGCACTCTGCAGCAGATGGGAGAATCTGGCAAGGATCAGGGAGTTTGCTGGTATGAGTTAAGGGATGCAATTGTCCTGAAATTTTTGACCCATTTTCTCCTGAACTAGGAGGAAGGAACCAGTGTGTTTAATGTTCTCAGCTCTGCACCTCTGCACCTGCCACTCAGAGGCATCACAGGGGTAAAGCCAGAGCTTGTCCCAGGAGAGTGAACTTACACTGAGATGGCCCTAAGGGGCAATCAGAGTTGTAGAAAAGACCAGAAGCAGAGTTCTACCCAGTACAGTTCTCCAAGGGCCACACGGTTTCTTGGCCTGGCTTACCACAACCTCATCAGTCTTGCTGTCCTCCCCAGGGGCCTGGGCTTTGGCCTCCATCTTCTTCTTCTCATTGTTGGGCCCTCCTCCTCCCTGACTCTGGTCCTCTAACATGATTTGTTTCAGCTGACTCCTTAGCCTCGAGGTGACCAGTAAGCATTCTGGTTGTAAAGGAGAAAGGTCATGGGGGTTTCTTAGTGCATACCACCTCTGCCCCTCTGATTATTATCCAATGGCCTTCCCATCCTCCCACTTAGAATGAAGAATACCCAACCACACTTCACTAAGTCCCACCACCCTGTTCCTGGGAACAGTCCCCACCTGAAGCTGGCCAAGAAATGTTCCCATGTCTGGAAACCACAGAACGGAAAAAACCCAGTTACTTGCAAGTGCTACATCCCCAGAGGAGGATGGAAAACACTTTGGTTTAGAGAGTCAGCATGATGACTGATCGCATGAGTACTGCCAGCATTACCTTGAGGCGAGCAGGGCCTTGAGAGGGCACCTGGGAGGTCTTAGTCCTTCGTCAGACCCTTGCTGTGGAAGCTTTGACTGCCTCTCATCAGGACAAACCCCTGGTCCCCAACTTACAACTCC
Organism: Rattus norvegicus; assembly: GCF_021556685.1. NCBI lineage: Eukaryota > Metazoa > Chordata > Mammalia > Rodentia > Muridae > Rattus > Rattus norvegicus. Next base: position 55,173,817 of record NC_141534.1, on the reverse strand, counting down.
ATAGCCTAAAAGGGTGACACAGAAGCAGAGCTTTATGGGACCTGAGAATTGGAGCCATGGGAAAAGAGCCCAGTGGGAGACAGCTGAGTGGAGAGAAAAATCGAGGAGCAGCCTTCCACAGGAGAGCATGGGCACCAACATATGACATCAGCAACCAAATCAACCCTTCTCCCACCTAAAGTCCCCCTGCAGCTAATTCCCACACCCTTACCAATGTCAGGAATGGTGGCCACTGGTAGGTTTGGGGAGGGGAGGGGAGGATGGGTGAGTGACAGGGATTTCCAGGCAGACAGAGCCTTAGGGAATGTCCTTACCCCCAAATCACAAATATAATAACACATTTCCTGTCTCTACACATAAATACTTGTGTTCAGAAACCTAGGCTGTGTATAACAAGAATGAGAAGCTTAGGCACAGCAGTAGGGGATCTAGCTGGAGACAAGGTATTTCCTACTGAGAGACAGACAAAGGCATCTATAGCAGGACTTATTCATAACCCACTGCACCTTCCACTGGCCCCAGGCCCCATGGTTTTCTGCAGGGGTAGACTGTCATCCATGGCTTCTCAAAAAGGGAACTCTATATTCCCCAGCATTGGGTCCTAAGCCCCTCTCACCAGGGAGTACCCTCCCTCTGTGCCCCACAGCCATTCTGGGTCACTTCACCTAGCCTAAGATGGTGACTTCTACCAGGATATTCCTCATCTAGGCCATATCCCAACAGCTCTCTGCGCCCTCTACACAGCTAGCTTAAGAACTTCAGGAAACCTGTCCATTCTAAACCGACTCTCTGTCTTAAAGGGCCATGCCATCTCACTCAGCCTTGGGATTTTATAAGGTTATAAGATTTTATAATTACCAACACATCCATGATTCAGCTAGAGTAAGTTCATGTCCATCCACATAGAGAATTGGAAAGAGCCCGATTCTCTACTCAAATGATAACAGAGTAAGTTGCATACATACACACATATACATATACACATACACACATACATGTACAGACACATACACATACAAAAACACATAATGTACACACATATACACATACACACATACATATACATTCGTTCTATAGAATTCCTATAGAAAGAATACACACACACACACACACACACACACACACACACACACACACACACACACACCCGAAGGGAATTTATCAGAATTGCTTGCGCTCCAGCTAGTTTGACAATGGCTCTCTACCAAAGGAAGGCTCAAGAATCCAGTAGTGGTTCAGCCTATGAGGCTAGATGTCTCAATCTGGTCTTTAGTGTATATTGGAGTCCTGAAGTCAGCCCTCATGCCAGTGAAGGCATGGACTTGCTAGCAAGAGCAAGGACAAGAAGGCAAAACTGGAAAGCTTCCTTCTTCCATGTCCACACAGGCTGCCGGGAAAATCTGTGGCCCAGATTAAAGGTGGCTATTCACACCTCAAAGCTCTGGATTAGAAGTGGGTCTTCCTATTCAAAAAGATGTAGTCAGGCAGACAACCAAGAATAGCCACCACAATAGGCACACCATTAAAGAGAGTGACACAAGAAAAGAGGTCAGAGAGGATGAAGATGAGGGAACTCCCCTGCCTGTAGCAGCAGTGGTGTGTCTAGAGAGGCAGGAGCAGTCATCCATTTTTCCCTGTCCAGGGAGCTGTCCATTAAGTTTGACAATAAAGAAGCCAAGCACTGTGTTATATAGACCCAGGCCAACTCTGATTACTGGGTGTGTATATGCAAATGAGATGAAGAATAAGGACCAATCAAGGGGAAGCCTGTCAGCCCAGGAAGCACGAACCCACCCAAAGGGTTCCTGAATAGGTCAGTGGCTCCATTTTCTTTTCCTGACATAGTTGTTGGAGGGAAGCAGGAACTCTGGGATTGAAAGGCAGGACAGATCATCATGTTACTGGACTTTCTGGTCCTGGACTTGTCTACTAGGGATAACATGTTTGCTTTAGGCCAGAGTCTCCGACATCCACCCAGGCTAAAGAGGCTGGCTAACACTGGCTCTAACTATCCATCACCCTTGGGGCTCCTGATACCCTTTTGAATGTGAGGTTGATGGAGGACATTTCAATTCACACAAAACTCCCTATTTCTTTGGAATTTCGTGTGTGTGTGTGTGTGTGTGTGTGTGTGTGTGTGTGTGAATACCACAGGCCATACACACTTTACACTGTGTAAGGGTTGCAACCTTTTCCTTACACTCAGTGGTGAGACAGCATAGAACAGTGGTTCTCCACCTGTGGGTCACAACCTCTTTGGGGGTCGCATATAAAATATCCTGCATAATAGATTTCATTATGATTCTCACAGTGGCAAAATTACAGCTGTGAAGTAGCCATGAAAACATTTTTTTTGTTGGCTTTTCATGCACATGAGGAACTGTATTAAAAAGCCGCAGCATTAGGGAGGTCGGGAACCACTGACTTAGAGGAGCTGAGAGTTTGTAGCACCAGGTAAATTCCTTGTCTACACCCAGTAGACACCCAGTAAACATCCTTCCTATTAAACACGCAGTTGCTAAGCAGGGGAAGCACATGGCACTTTTCATGGTGACTGTTCTCTGAGCAGAGAGATGTCCAGAGCTGCTGGCGTGAAGAATTACTCTCTCCACGTGTGTTTGTTTTTGCAAGAGGATCCAAGTGACTTGGGAATAGGATTGGGTACTAAAAGGAGAGGAGACACAGACTCATGTGGACTCGACCATGAGCTATTTCTTTCCTGTATGACCCAGAGAGCTACTTCAAACTAACCTCGACTGCTGGCCTCAAAACTGGATAGTCGCTGAGGGCAAACCCATAAAGGCTCCAGATACCAGCTGTGCACAGTTTCCTGGTGTGACTCTAACCACCAAGGTGACCACACACGATCCTGACAACAGATTGACATCTCAGACCTGGGAGGTCCGTCCCCTTTCCAGTTCGTCTGTGGACAAATTCTTTGGATTCCAGCCCCAAGTAACTGGTGTTCATCTCAATTTTTCCTGGCTTCTTCTGTTGTTCAAAAAGTACTTTGTTATTTAACAAACAATCCATTTAATCAAGTCTGGGAATTAGAAGTATACGTCTAACTCCAGTGTACTTCCTCTGATCCCTGTGGGCACATGAGCAGTGCAGGATGAAGATGTGCACTGGTAGAACCATTCCAAACCACTGCCATGATTGCCTGGAGAGGTGGGGTGGAGGGCAACCGGAAGCTGGGGAAGAGCTGAGTGTGCAAAAGTCCAGGATGCAGCTAAGGGGACCCCAATGATAAAGGCAAAGAGAATCCTAAACACTTTGCAATAGACTTGTCTCCTTCCTTGATACAAAGTATCAGGCACAGAGCACTATCTTCTCTGAGGGAACGCTGAATAACCAGCTGGCTGCAGGTGAGCTCTGCTCCTATGTTGTGTGAGAAACACATGAAGACGAGATTTCTGACACTGATCCTGAAACCCCACAAAATTATGATCTTACGAGTCACTGGGATGGAAATAACTCAATGTCGTGGATTTTGTTCTGCTTTTTCTCATCTTTAAAAACACTTGAAAGAGAAACCAGTCACTGGCTTAGCTCATGATGGGAGAAAAGTGTCATGTGACTGAGTCTTGGCCTCACAGGACATAAGGTGCAACCAGTGAGGCAGAGTCTGGGACTCGCTGAGCCTGGGCCCAGACACTCATACAAGGTAGCATGAGTCGGCAAGGAGGGCTCTGGGTGAGAGTATTGCAGAATCAGAGATGGGAGGGCATACAGAGAGGCAAAAAGGGCAGGAGGGGTGATCAACTACTGTCTCAGGAGACCACCCTTGAGGAAGAGAAGTTCTGGAATCTAGAGATAAGACTAAACTGTAGGGTCTCGATGTAATGCATACTTTATTGATAAATTGTCCTGTGACGATAATTTGATTTGATGGCATGTAACTAGGCTTGTTAAAAGCAGACTCTGGGATTGAGATTGCATACCCCCCTCCCATTCCAAACCCAAGCATGTTTGTCTCAGAGAGCCCTCCAAAACTTTGTCTGGGGATGAGATGGCCCTCAAAGCTATAAGACAGGATGGGAAGAGAACAAAAGCAGCCCCAAGAGTAAAAGTATCAAGTTCCTGAAGACACCTATGAAGGTAACCTCTTCCAACAGGGGTTACTCTTGTTTATCCTGGGATATAAAATGTCTACAGTGGGAAAGGCACAGAGTGAAAATCTGTCAGAAACTTCAGACTCCCTCAGCTTCTTGGGTTGGTTTCTGCTGGGTGTCTTGAGACCCGATTTGATGATGTTAGTTTCTGCTTGCTCTCTCAATTAGGCTGCCCCAGTCACTTCTGCTGTCAGATGATGTTTTGATGATGATGATGGTGGTGGTGGTGGTGACGATGGTGGTGATAGTCTTTTCTCTATCTGCCCCTTACTATTTATTACTTCATTCCTGCCTGCTATACTCTTAATAAACTCACTCGTCCAAAAGCATACCTATTGTTGATTCTTCTCCAGACCACACAAAACAGTGTCCTTAGGAGCCATTCCTGTTACACTTAAACCTTAGACTCCATAGAGGAAGCAATGGGGTCTGTTGCAATTTTGTCATTATAAAACCAGTGGATTGCGAAAGATGATTCTGGAAGAGGCATCCTCTGAAAGAGGAAGGTGGGATGCCTATCCTTTCAGGGCAGAACTCAGCAGCCTGTTGTGAGGAGACGGCATTGGATACTGTCTGTTGGTCTCTTTGCTTGTTTGGTTTGCATTAATTTATTTACATATATGGTAGGCTGGTCTGAAATTCATCCCACAACTGTAACTTATGGCCATTCTCCTGCCTCAACTTCCCAAATGTTACACAGGTCACCATGCTTGGCTCCAAGCCTCTGTTTTTATATTTTAGATAAGTAGCATTTGTGGTGGGAAGAATAGTGATCTCCAGAGATGCATCCCAAAAAGAGAACTTTCTGTGTGGGCAGGCCATGGATCTTATGATGGAGGAGGCTTAGATTAAAGACAGCAAAGTCACTAGTGTGCTTGTGTCAGGGGGCAGATGGAATGCTGGAAGCCACAGTGAGTGCTAATGGTGGACTGTGGGAAGCAGCCTCAGTGCAAGGAACAGAAGTGCTTCCAACAGCAGGCGAAAGAAAGATTCGTCCCTGAGACCCACAGAAGCGCGAGACCCTGGAGACTGCTGGACTCCATATGTAATTATATGCATTATATTTCTGACCTACAGAGCAGTAGGGAGAAAATGTGCTGTTTGGAGCCCCTGGACTGTCACCTTGTCTTTCTTTCTTCTCCTTGTCTACCTCTTCCTGCTTTCCGTCCTCATCCTCTCTTCCCTCCCTCTTCTTTCTCGTGTTCTATTTTATTTTGTTGAAATGGACTCACATAGCTCAGGCTGGCCTCAGACTCACCAGATAACACAGGTTGGCCTTGAATTACTCATCCTCCTGGCTTTTTCTCTTGAATAGTACCATGTCCAGGACGCAGAAAGTTCCCGAGCCTACCTTTCTGGGTCTTACAGTTCTTAGTCTTAGAGACTAAGGGATTTCACAGGTACTCTGAGTCACACAGCTTAGTCCTAGCTAGCAGGGATGGAAGAATGTCTTTCTAATAGCAGAGGTACTGAGAATGATAGATACCAGGGATGGTAGTGATAGCCATTCCAGACACACTGGCTCTGCAGTGGCTGAAACAGATGATGAATGCACAAGGCATGTTGAGGTTGGTCTTTTGCTATTTATCGTAATGCTAAGTGTAATGGTAAGACCTGCTTGTCCCAGAGGTGAGAGAATCCTCACATATACCTTGACCTCAAGTTATTTCTGATTGGTCAATAAAGATGCCAACAGCCAATAGCTTGGCAAAAGAGACATAAACGGGGTTCAGTTTTCCTGGACTTGGGGATCAGAAATAGATCATGATGGAGAAGAAGGTACAAGAGAACAAAGAAGAAGCTGCCATGGGTTAGGACTCAAGAGAATGTGGCCCTAAAGGGCTGGCCAATTGGAGTAAAGAGAAGCCCAGATGAAACACAGTAAGTAATAACTTAGGGTTATTGATAGGAAATTGATTGTATATTCTAATAGCACAGAGGGTAGACAGCTGCCCAGCTTTTGTACTGTTTAAGGCTTACTGTAAATATAAGGGGTGTGTGTGTGTGTGTGTGTGTGTGTGTGTGTGTGTTTTAGCCAAGAACTGAGTGGTGTAAGGAGGGCTAGAAACCCCAGGTCGGGTTTAAATATTTCTACAACAGAGACACTGAGAAATGTAGGCTCAAAATTGTATACCAGAGGGTCCCCAGCACATGGAACAAGAGCTGCTGCCGAAGACCAGCACATTTGCAGGCAGGACAGTAATAGATCAAGTGTTTGAGGCCAAGGCAGGGTCTGCCACAGAAAAGTACACACTGGGAGCAGGACATAGTGGGCTCTGGGTAGCACATTGCAGGACATCTTGCCAACAGCCCTGGCTGCAGCTGAGAATTCTGGAAAGGTGCAGGCATAGAAAATGCATCAACCTAGGGCAGATGATCAAGATCAAAGTCTCAGGGTTCAGCTCCTTCATCTGTAAATGTTAGTTCCTAAGATCTTACAGAGTTCCAAAAGCTAAGATCCCTAAAGATCCTCGGTGATCCTTAAGGACCACTGTTGTGATATGCAAGAGAAAGGCTTATATATTTGAATGCTTGATCCCTGGTTGGTGGAACTATTTGGGAAAGATTAGGAGGTGTGGTCTTGTTGGAGGAGGTGTGTGAGGGAGATTTCAAAAGACCACAATACTCCCAGTCAGCCCTGTCTCTGCCTCCTCCTTACGGATTGTATGTAAGCTCTCAGTTACTGCTCCAGTGCAAACTCCAAGTAAAACCTTTCCTCTATAAGTTGCCTCAGCCTATGTCGCTTCATATCAAGTAGAAAAGAAACTAAGATAAGCTCGGAGGAAACACTTCAGAAATCACATCAGTAAGAACCACAACAACTTGATAAACATGCCACATGCATCAATTACACCAGAGAAAGTTAATTGTTCTGTGGCCAACCTAAGACATCCCAGACTGGGCCATTATTGTAACTAAATGTTGCCTTTCATACCCACAGGCAGTCTTAATAGAAGGTCCAGAGGTCCTGCGTGAAGTCCTCCCTGTACATGAGTTTCTCTTCTCTCTTCCTGTCTGTGAAGGTCCCACAGCTGTGATGAGAGGCATGCTGGGAAGATCTCACTTCCCTCCTTCTGAGCATCAGAGGATCTTTCTCCCGGGACCTAGATAGAAGACTTAAATGATATTGACGTTAATCTTTGCATGATTAAAAGGAATTAAATTAAAATGAATAATTCATGGATAAAATTTAGTCTCCCTTTGGAAACTGCCCTCACTCTCCAGCCCCTGGTTTCCTCCCACTGGCAATGGGAGCAGACTCCTCAGCCACACATGATGGACTACCAAGAAGTGCAGCTTAGGGAACCCACGAGGCATGCATGATCATGAGTGTGAGAAGCAGGAAAATGAGGTTGATGTCTGAATCTCTGACATAAGGGCCTCGAGGTGGAGCGTGTGGGGGCAGAGTGTGTGAGGGAGTAGTCTCCTACAGGGCAAGCTGACTAGAGTTACAGACAATTCTGTCGTATCTCAACTCTAGAGGCTGCTGACAAAGTGACAGGCTCACCTTGTATAAAACATAACTGGCCCATGAACTAGGATACACTGCAAATGCAAGCCACATGAAAGGCCAGTCCCTCTCACTTGCATGGGAGAATGTGACTTTCTGTGATTCAAGAATCCACATTAATACATCCCTTGACAAAGTCTTACAAAGATCTTATTCCCTTCAATCCCTTACTAATCCGTGGATTAGTAATTCTGTCAAGAAAATAAGAAGAATATAAAACCCCCTTGTCAACTTTGTATTTATTTAAAAATAAGATTTATAAAAACAAACATCAACACTGTGTACACACAAAGCCCCCCAAGAGGCTTCGACACAGTAGAGTTTCTAGACTTTTGTTTTTAAACTTCTTATTGCTTCTTTGTGAATTTCACATCAGGTACCCCAATCCCACCCATCTTCCCATCCTTTTGTATATGCTGTCTATACCTGCAATCCCCCAAAATAAAATAGAATAGAAGAGAGGGAGACAGACAGACAGACAGACAGACAGACAGACAGACAGACAGACAGGCCATCATGTCTTGGAAGTTGTAGTGTATCACACAGTATACCTTTTTGGTCAAACAACTTTACTTGCAAATGTTCACTGCAATGAGTTGTTGGTCTATTTCAGAACCTCTGGTTTGTGCTATTCTCTCAATACTGGACCCTCACCAGGACTCCTCTGAGATATCCTGTTGTTGCCCTGTGTCCTGGAGATCCTGTAGGTTTGAATCTGCAGGACATGGCCTTTTCATGAACTTGAGTTGTTCATAGATGGAGTTGGTGTTGGGGTGAGCCAACTCGAAGCACTAGATCTGAGCCTAGGAGGGAATCTGAGTTGGTCAGCCTACCAGCTCCCCTGCACCCACACTGTTAGGGTAAGTGAGCTTCTCCGGCATTGCCCAGCTGGCTCTCCAGATGCTTCATCCAGCAAGGGGCAGAGTCAGCTCTCCTGTTCTCATGCCCTTAGCGCTGGTTCAACTGCCCACTCCACACCACCATGGTCCGTTCTACTGTGCTGCCCAGGTGAAGTGCAGGACCTTCACCTTTCTAAGTTTTAGAAACCTTTACACTGCACCAGCTAGAAATGTGACAGACCAAACCTAAGGGATGCTCATTACAATGTGCTGGTGGTGTTACTTTTTCAATATTCTCAAGACTTAACCAAATCCCAACGACGCGAGAAATACGCAGTTACACATCAAATCAAAATTGCAATGAAACTAAGGGCAAACCAAGGGCAGAAATGGCCAGAATCGGAGCAAGCAGCATCTCTAGACAGTGAGATTACACACGAGTATTTTTCTATGTATTTTACTTCTTTCCTTATTTCCTATGACTGAGTATATTGGGTTCATGGTTAAATAGTAATTATAAATATTCAAGATAAAACTTTAGGTGGTGAGTTTCAGGGTCTGAAATAACTGTTTCTCTTTGTGATAAGCTGTGCAAATAAGAGCTGAAGCATGCACTCTGCTCTGCATATAACCCACATGCATTCCAGTCTGCAGGGAGCATACATGTATGTGGGATGCAGGTGGCCTCTGATCAGTTCTGTTCTGGGAGGCAGCAGCCCTTCCTGGGACCAAAGATCTAGGTTCCATGAGACTCCACAATGCCCCTTCTCTCACATCACAAAGAGTTCATGCTTGACGATGTCGACACAGTAAGAAATATAATGGCTCTCACACTGTCCATATCTAACTCCTAGGACTTATGACCAAGTCACCATATATGGCAACAGGGGCTGGAGGAATTCATTTGGGAATTTTGAGATGGCACGAGTTTCCTGGATTGCCCATGGGTTCCTAAGAGTAAAGGAGGATCTGTCATATTCCTTCCTGTATGGTGGTGGTGAGGGTCTCGAACCTGGACTTCTAGATGGGACTGTTCATAATTGTGGATCTTGTTTAAAATGCTGATATTTCCCTAAAGAATAAATGCAGGAACTTCACAGTCTAAGACAAGTCAAATGTGTTTACTTTCTCCTATCGGCACCCCACCCTTTTATTTTCACATTGTCTTGCATCCTTCAAATGTTCACAATTTACCCATCAAGAGGCCTTGGTGGTCCAAATATTCAGATCAGCATCTCTAAAACCTTCTCTCTTCCTGTCTCCACAACTCTCAACTGTGGTGCATCCTCACAGCTCATGAGCTCTAGTCATTCCCAGAACATGGCTCCAGACAGAGGAATGTGGTTTCATGCAGCGTTGCAACCAGGGACAGACAGTGAATGGATGGGAGGACTCCACTTTGCTTGCAGGGTTCAAAACCCTATATTCTAGGTCCTATGGATCTCAGGAAAGAGTTAGCAGAAAACATTCTCTCTCTCTCTCTCTCTCTCTCTCTCTCTCTCTCTCTCTCTCTCCTCTCTCTCTCTCTCTCTCTCTCTCTCTCTCTCTCACACACACACACACACACACACTTTTGACTGGATAGAAGAATAGAAGAAAATTTCAACTTTAAATAGTCAAAAAATCTAAAATACTCTTTTAAGTGAGTATGGCAACCAGCTCTGACCTGGTGTGTAAATCTTGCTACACTAGAGGATCTTACCAGTGTCATCATTTGAGGAAGGGAATTGTGAACCTCCTCCCGCATGAAAAAGTTACACTACAGAACCATCTGGAGCCTGTTCACACCACAGAAACAGTCTGCCTTTTCAACCCAATCATTGTCTAAAGGTGCAGATATCTTCATGTCATTAACTGTTTCCAGTTCCGTCTTCAGCTTCTGGGATATGGCTCTGCTCACTAAACATTTTCGGAACACTAGGGCCTTGGCCTCAAAGCCCCTGACATGAAGTGAAACATAGTTTCCTCTTTCTCAGGGACAAAGGAAACAGCAAAACTGGGGGCCTTCCCCTATGTCTGTGCTGGGGGCCTTCCCCTGTGTCCGTCCATCCTCTTTCCCCAAACAAATTCTGCTGGCTACTTGGACCAGATTCTGGCAGTGTTTCAGTATTATGTTCTCACTGAGTAAATGCAGAACTTGTCTGCTTTGTGACAGGAAAGGGGCATTTTCCTTTTCTCTCAGAGGAAGGAGCATAGTGAGGCCTCCTGGACTCTCTCGCTTTGCATTGCTTCGAGTCAGTGTGGCTCAGGCCAATGGAGCGCACCAACTGCTCAGCGGCCAGCCCTGTGGTGGAGACAGCCGTGGGCGCCATGCTGACACTGGAGTGTGTGCTGGGCCTTATGGGCAATGCTGTGGCCCTCTGGACCTTCTTTTACCGTCTCAAAGTGTGGAAGCCTTATGCCGTCTACCTGTTCAACCTGGTGGTGGCTGACCTGCTGCTGGCCACCAGTCTGCCATTCTTAGCTGCCTTCTATCTGAAGGGCAAGACCTGGAAGCTCGGCCACATGCCCTGCCAAGTCCTGCTCTTCCTGCTGACATTCAGCCGTGGTGTGGGGGTAGCCTTCCTGACGACAGTGGCTCTAGACCGGTATCTGCGTGTGATCCATCCTCGGCTCAGAGTTAACTTGCTGTCTCTGAAGGCAGCTTGGGGCATCTCCAGCCTCATCTGGCTTCTGATGGTTGTTCTCACTCCCCAAAACCTGCTCATTTGCAAGACTACCCAGAATTCCACGGAGTGCCCCAGCTTCTACCCCGTAGGAGAGACCAAAGCCAGTGCCACCTGCCAGGAGGTACTCTTCTTCCTTCAGGTCCTGATTCCCTTTGCCCTCATCTCCTTCTGCAACAGTGAGCTCATCAGGACCCTCCAGAAGAGACTCCGAGAGTCTGACAAACAGCCCAGGATCCGGAGGGCCAGGGTGCTGGTTGCCATGGTGCTGCTACTGTTCGGGCTGTGCTTCCTGCCTAGCGTCCTGACCAGGGTTCTGGTGCACATCTTTCAGGAATTTGAGAGCTGCACTGTCCAGAAAGCCATGGTGCAGGCCTCTGACATCGCAGGCAGCCTCACCTGCCTGCACAGTGCACTGAGCCCGGCCATTTACTGCTTCTCCAATCCAGCCTTCACCCACTCATACCGGAAGGTGCTCAAAAGCCTTCGGGGCATGAGGAAGGTAGCAGAATCACCTAGCTCCAACCTCAGGGACTCCATTTCCTGATGACTGTTGAAATCCTCAACTCCCTTTTGTTTGGGAACCACCTTGGATCTAAGTAACAACCCAACCATCTCAGGATAAGGAGAGAGAAACTGCACTGCAAGGATCCACAGTTGGTCGCTGTGGTAACAATCTGGGCTCATTTGGATTTCCCCTGATACTTTACAGGGATCAGTGACTGACTTGAATCACCAGGACAGAGCCTTCCTCCATTGCACAGTGGCCATCCTGATGGGGTTGCCAAGCTGCATTGAGCATCTCTGCACAGCCACACACGAAGACCCAACTGGCAGAGGAGAGTGTTGGTGCCGCTCCAGCGCCATCTGGTCTATCCGGCCTCGATCGCTTTCCACGCTTCCATTGTCCAGTGTGAAAACTCCTCACTTCTTGTCCACCATGGAGCTCAGAACAGTGAAAGCTGGAAACCCCCAGGTTCTGAAGGCATTGCAGGTCACATTCTGGTTTTTATAAATGTCTCTTTGTTTTCGTAGGGGTCACCTTCTGTTTTTTATAAATTTCTCCTTTGCTTTCATGGGCTGTATAGAGTATCTCAGACGGTTCAGTGAGTTACCTCCCTCACTGTAAGAAATATCTGCTAATTGCCTCAAAACTGACCTGGAAGTTCTTGCTTTGCTTTGAATGTCTGACTACTTTTTACGCTCCCTACCCTGCTTTGAAAGTGAGGCCATACCTTTATCTTGGTCCTGGGGAAAGACACTTGCAATTAAAATGGTGCTTGAGGCAAGCCAGGGAACCTAAGGGCTGGCAGATAACAGCATGGGAGTTGGAACTGGTGTTGTCCCCTCACTCCTAGAACACACAGGCCAGGGACAGCTGGTGAGCAAGAGGATTTGAAAGGCACCCTCTTCACTACTTCATCTCTGTGTGCAGGCTCACATTGAGAAAGGCAGCTACAACAGAGGGATCACCACAGTTCTTGTGGGGAGCAGGGGCCACCTGCTGCCTACCTGAATGTTCTTGCAATAGCCATGGCTTTTCACACAGGCATCCTACAGTGTTCCCAGTTTGATGCCAATGCCATCAGCTTTGGCAACACCATGTCAGCTCATAGTGCTCCTTGCCTGCTTGCCTGTGGTAGAAAGGTAGTAAAGTCCCATAGACCAGGGTAGCCTATCGGCCTCAGAGTCTCTGCAGCAGTATTTTGGGTTCTGGGATTTATTTCCTCCTAAAAGAGTAGACTGTTAGAGGCCTGACTGAGACAGTCCTGCAGCCTGACCAGACTGTGACCAAAGTCTGCTGGGTGGATGCACTCTGTGCTGTGCCCACTTTCTTCCCTTTTAACTGAGGAAAGTTGCCTCCTGTTTTCTCTCCCCACCCTCAGGTATCAGAAGTTTAAATGATGCTATGAAAGCCTTCCATTTAGCATAAGCATTCCCTATGTTGTGTCTTTATTGATGGCACGAGTCTCAGCTCTCTCCTGCTCTTGGACCTTCAAGTCTCCCACTGCACTTATGACAAGTTTAACATGATGCCATTATCTGGACAGCCTGTCCACCCATCTACAGTGGTGGGACCATTGCCACTCCTCAAAAAGCCTTGCTGGGCAGGCGTATAGAGGCTCAGGATCTAAGCCTCCTCTACTCATCCTCCAATTTCCTGCCTTGGGCTCCTCTCTCACTTCAGTGATACTGTCTCATCTCTCTGCCAACTCACACATCAGTAAGCTGGGCTGTTTGGGAGACATCGCCAATACAGCGTCCCTGCCATCAGGGTCTTATTTTCTGCCCCCCACAGAGGAGCCACAGAGGAGGAAACACCAGGGCCGTATCCAACTAGTGACATTCCCACTCAACTGGACAAAATGGGGAGGGCCCAGCATTGGCAAAGTCCCTTACCTTAAATCTATTCATGTGTAGCCAGGGAGATCTTGGAGATAGCACCTGGCTCCATCCCTTAGCTCTGTGACAAGATACCTAACTGTTTTCATCTGCCCCTACCTTCAAGATGAAGGGAAAAATCTATAAGAAATCCTTGCAGGGATTAAACAACCCTTGAGGTTGGTGATGGAGAGCCAGTCCTGTCACAATCATTCAGTAGACACTAATTTAATCAGCGCTTATTTCTGTTTGCCTGGTTGATTTTCCCATCAGTCTGTGGGTCTTGGGGACATTGTTTTTCACACAGTTGGTGCTCAGTGATGGGAGCCTTGTAGGGTTCATTTAAACCAAAGGCTCCCCATTCCCCATGTCCACACTTTGCAATGAGCACACCTGGCTTCATCTCTCACATTGGGAAAAAGGATCTCTCTTGCCCAAGGTGGAGAGAGCTGTCCCCGAGACATCTTCCTGTGTCACAGCTGCGTTTGTGTGGAAGACTAATTTCCCTCTAAACTGTTAGAGGGAGGCACTGACACAAAAGGAAAGTGGAGACTCTCGTAGCCCACAGGTCTCAGGGCCCCAGCTGTGTCTCTCCTTGCGCTAGCAGCTCTCCAAGACTGGATTTTCAAATTTCTGAGAAATATGACACCATAGCCATTGTGGGTTTTGTTGCTATTACCTCTCTCTCTCTGTCTCTCTCTCTCTCTCTCTCTCTCTCTCTCTCTCTCTCTCTCTCTCTCTCTCTCTCTCGGATTCCCCTGGTCTTGACATCTTTTGCCACTATCCCTAGCTCTGGCCAGCCTCTGGCCTCAGCCAGGGATATTGCCTTTGTAGATACTCCCCTGCACAACATCTCCAACAGTAGTTGGACACAGCAGGGGCTCATCTGACACCCACATCTCACCCTTACCCACCCTCTTTCCTCACTGCCAGAGCATCAGCTCACTCTTCACCCCTAGTGCTTTACTCACAGCCCAGCACACAGAAACCATTCCGTATGTGAAGAGAAAAGTGAGCAGATTAGACCAAGCTAACAATCGAGACCAGTTATGTAGCAGGTTGAGGGGTGTTTGTTTTTAAATACACTTTGAAAGTCTGACTCCAGAGGCAAACTTAAAATGATCTCTTTGAGAATCTTTAGGAAGATGCTGATAGAGATGACAACTACACAATGCTGTCTGCTGAAAGCTTCCCTCTATGTGCACATGTCATTTTCGCCAGTAATCTAACAAACACTGGCCTACAGGCATATCTCTGGGGATTGTCTTGATGTGGAAGATCCAATCCACTGTGGGCGGCATTAGCCCCTAGGCAGGGGGTTCTGAAAAGTATTGAGACATTTCAAAGTCAAATGATACTGAGCAGTGCACAGCAGAATAAGGGACCAAAACATAGTTCTGGTAGAGCTTGGATGAGGACAAGGGATGTATGTTGAGGCCCCCAGAGGCTTTCATCTGTTAAAGTTCATGACATCATTTGCCATCCATGACATCATGTGCCATTTTCACCATGACTGCCTCAGTTCAGAGGCTCAATCACTATGCTATGGAGCATTACCACCATCCATCCCCAGAGCCTTTTCCTTCACAAATACACATGGTTGCCCTTCCTTACTCCAAGCCACACTTTCCTCTCTGTGAGTGAATCTCTCTAGACACTTCTCACAAGTGGAGAACTACAATGTGTGTTTCACACAGGAAGTGTTTTATGAAGCATGGTATCCTCAGAGCTCACCTGTGAGGTGGCACACATCAGCTTCCTTTTTTTTTTAATAAAAATAAAATCAATAAAAATGAAGCTTGTCCTTTCCTGCATCCGCTGATCGGTTCTTGGGTCACTCATGCCTTTTGGCTGTTGTGAATGGTTGCTATGAGCAGGGTGTGCAGATGTATTTGTAGAGTCCGTTTACAGGGAGGGAATGGAACTTTTGTGTCGCATGACAACTATTTTCTTTTCTTTGCTCTTCCTCTTTTTTTTTAATGCTTTAAGGCCTATGTTTCCCCAGAGGCCACATCACTTACATTCCCAGCACTGCTGGATGGGGATTCCAATTCTTCACCCCCATCACCAGTCCACTTCAGGACAGTTGTAGAAGACAGGAGGTGGCCTTTCTTCCTGGGAATCTGAAAATGCTTACTATGAAAACGTAGAAGGGGGCTGGAGAGATGGCTCAGCGGTTAAGAGCCCCGACTGCTCTTCCAGAGGTCCTGAGTTCAATTCCCAGCAACCACATGGTGGCTCGCAACCATCTGTAATGGGATCCGATGCCCTCTTCTGGTGTATCTGAAGACAGCTACAGTGTACTTATATATAATAAATAAATAAATCTTTAGAAAACGTAGAAGAAGCTCTCAAAGCCAGCCCTTGGCACTGCCAGTGGCGAATACTGTGACTGTCTTTTACTTAAGTTCTCTTCCCGTTGTCTTAGTCAATCTGGGCTAATAGAACAAAGCACCCATGGCTCAGAAGGCAAAGCATGGTAGCTCGCAGTGCTGAAAAAAAAATCCAGACTGAGACCCTGGCAGAACAGGGTTGGTGAGGGATGCTCTCAGTTCTGGAGATGGCATCTTGAAGGTTCTTGTGATTGGAGGATCCTGGGAACACCCATGGGCCCTGAATATAAGGGCATTGTGCTGGTTAGTTTTTAAGTTTCAATTTGATACAAGCTAGAAACACCTGGGAAGAGAGTCCAGTGGAAAATTATCTAGATCATATTGGTCTACGGATGTGCCTGTGGGGATTATCTTGGTTGTTAGTTGACGTTGGAAGACCCAGCCCATCATGGGTACCACCATTCCCTAGGCAGGAGGTTCTGAATGGTATAAGGATGAAGAAGGCTAGCTGAGAGCTCACAAGGAACTGAGACCCATGTATTTATTCTCACCTTGCTTTTGGCATGTGTAGCTTTATATTTACTGCCTTGACTTCCTCCACAGGACTGGAACATAACCTGGACTTGATAGCCAGTCAAATTTTTCTTCCCTAACTTGCTTGTTGTCAGTATGTCCCATAGCTTCAAAAGTGAAACCAGAGCAGGCAGAGATCTCATGTAACTCTCGGGGCTGCTTTGTTAATAGGTGCCTTCCTTGTGTGTCCTCCTTTTTCACAGCTTTGGGGACTACATGACAATGAGCCAATGTGCTCCGTTAACGACCACCACCTGTACCTCACCCAAGTTCCTACAGGGTGACAGTATGTCTCCCTCAAGGACTGATCTGCAACTTGAGTCCTGCTCCACTCTATAAGTAGAAGTGAAACTGTCCTACTAGGACTCATAGGCCTTTTAAAGACAAATATTAAGGCATGATAGTGAACTCTAGCAAGCCAGCTAGGATCCACACAGGAGCCATGCTGTCCCTTAGTACTCACAGTCTCTTTTATCCGTCAGGACCTAACTCTGGTCGGGGAATTAGGTAGGAAGGAGTCCAGCTATCTCTACCCAAGGATCTAGTGTAGTGCTGGTGGGCCTGACTGTTACCAGTGTGGCTTCTTTTCAGTTAGTTTCAATCTGTAGAAAACATCCTCCCTGGATATTTTGAAGTCCCATAACTTTGTGTGAGCCTTTAAGTGGCACTGAAAAGGCTTAAAGGTCCACAGCAATGTGTCCTCGAGTGTCTGTGTTGTGGACCACAAGCAAAGGGCAACCACAACTCTGTTTTCCCTTAGGAAGTGTGTTACGCTGTGCTCAAAAGCAAAGAAGAAGCCGAGGTCTGGCTCAATAGGAGAGCGCTGCCCTAGGGTGTGCCAGGCTCTGAATACGGTTTTCAATACCACAAATTCTTTGTCCATTATATTTTTAGAGGGCTTCTATAGCCCTCATGTGTGAAATCCGTGATATCCATTAGGGTTTGTCCCCAGTGACCTTGGATAATAGGTTAGCTCACTGGGTGATGTCCTGGACCCCACTCTCCAACTGCAAGAGGTGTCACCAAGCAGAAACACCCAGATGAGAGCAAGGGTACTCAGGAGATGACACACTGGAGTCAGTTTGACTGTCCTCAACCCTGAAATTGCTCTCCCTCCCTTAGCAGAATAAGTGAGGCTTAATCTAGGAGTGTAGGTTGAGTAGTACTAATACTACACAGTACTAAGTACATAGACTATGGGATCATAGACTAGGGATGGTGGTTCAAGCCTTGTGAGATGGGAGGCTCTCTCACTCAACGAGTCACCACTGCCTATTCCCCACTGTCATATGTCCTCATAGTCTTCTTCAGAGACTCAATAATTTCCCATCTCACACATGACTCTGGGAATTTTTATCAGCCTTTGTACAATCTAGAACTGCAGGACCTTCTTCAGTGACAGGGTCCCAAGTGGAAAGACCAGGGAATTAGAAGATAAGAAGTTGGAAAAGTTTGGGATTGGGAAGTCTTGCATGACCTATGTCAAATGTCAAGCAGGCTTATTGCTAAGTGTAGCTTCTTGGACATCTATTTCCTGGGGAGAAAAGGAACAGTGTCAGCAGAAAGCTGTCATATAGTAGGGTGAAATCAGGAAGAGGCTAACAAAACAATGTTGTACAAAGGAAACACAAGATATTTCAAGGGTACCATTGGCTAAGTACAGCAGCCTTGGAGCTGATGACGCCAGAGTCTTCAGGGAAAAAAGCCACGTTCTCCAGAACCAAAACTTTAAACTCCCTCAAGGCCCCCAGCTCCAGAATGGCCTTGCCAGGTCTGGCTGTGGACAAGTACACAGAATTAGGGTCCATTTGTTCTTTCTGTAGAGTTCCTGAGAAAGCCTTGCATCAGTCTGGCTCTCAATACCTGCAAGGTACCCCCTCCCACACACACACTGCCCCATCATGGCACCTTCTCAACACCCCTCAGTGGTGAGTCTTGGCTCAGAAATAAACTAAAAACCAACTAAACTGGAGACTGAGAACGGACTGAGTCCCAGGACCGTGAAGGGAGGTCTCTTTCTGTTCCAGTCTCTGCGGTGCCACTCTGTATTAGAAAGGACATCTTTCAAAGGAGGGGTTGGTGAAGGGCAATTTACCTTCTCTTTCAGAGATACAACTGTCTGAGGAGAGGCTAGGAGGTGTTGCAGAACCAAAATATAGAGCTAGAGGGATCAGAAAATCGAGGTTGGGAGGAAGGTTAGCTCAAGGCTGCATGTCCCTGAACACCTTGGTGGGGGTGAAGGGTGACTTAATAGTCACTAGTAGCCCAGTGCCTGTCAGTACTCTACATGACCTTGTAGCCCTTGCTTCTTCTGGTGCTCAACAGCACCACTCAGATGCAAACAGCAAGGCCTAGATAGTGTCCACATCTCCCATGGCTTGATACTGTGCTGGGTTTGATACTACAAACCGGGAGGCTGGGACTTGAACTTGAGATCACTGACTCAGGCTAGGGAGGACTCCAGGGCACCTGAGTTCAGCTGCAAAAGCAGAAGCTGAACCACAATGACCAGGGGTGGCACATTTTGCTGTTTCTTTCCTTTTCTGCTCTCAGGCCTTTCAATGAACTCTACAGATGAGGATCTTTCCTCCCAGGCTTAGTGTCTGCAGCCATAAGGGTCCTCTACAGGGGATTGAAAACCCCAGAAGAGTCTTCAAAAGGAAAGTGCTACACACTGCACTGCCCCCAGCACTCTGAAAAACAGAGACCTTTTCAGGGCTTGGTCCAGTCAGTGCTCAATAGTTAGCTTCTGGCTGCACTGGGTGCTCACAAATAACACAGAAGCCTGTATCCTGTGACCTGGCTGTCACAGACTGTGATTGAGAGTTTATTTCAACTGTGTCAGCACAGCCACTCTGTTCCTTCTGATCCCAGGTTGCACAGAGCTCCTTGTCCTCACACATGCCTGTTCCACCTTGGGAACTTTGCTCACCAAAATAAGCCCAACACACAGCACATACCTGAGTCATGTTTGACAGGGATTATGTGGTGATTTGAATAAAAACCATTCTCATAGGCTCATATTTATAAATGTTTAGTCACTGGGGAGTGGCACTATTTGAAAGGATTAAATGGATGAGAAGGTGTGACCTTTTTGGATCAAGTATGTCTCTGGGGATAGGCTTTGAGGTTTCAAAAGCCCAGTCCAGGCACAGTGTCATATTTTTACTTCCTGCTGCCTGCAGATCCACATGTAGAGCTCTCAGCTACGTCTCCCAGCACCACGAATGCCCTTACGATTCTGCCATGATGATAATGGCATAATGATGAAACTGTAAGCCAGCCCCAATGAAAAGCTTTCTTCGATAGAATTGCCTTGGTCTTGGTGTCTCTTCACAGCAATAAGACACAAGACAGAGTATTTACTGTTCTACTCAGCATTGAGCATACTGATCCAGTTCCTTCTGCCATCCCAGGTTTTCTGTTTGTTTGTTTGTTTGTTTGTTTTTTATGAGAATCTAATTACTTTCTGGGTAGCGAGAACCAGTCTCACAGGTGGTAATAAATCGCTCTATTAGAGTTGACAAACAGAGCATTTTTTCATGTTAAGCCGTAGCACCATCTTGGACCCATTGGTTGGGATACAAAGGCAACACTGAGTGTAGACACGAGGACTTTAAAGCAGGGGGCACAGCAAATGTTCAACCAGAGACCTAAGGACATGAGCACATTCTACAGGCTTTGATTGCTAAAAGCCCAATGTCAGTCTCCATAGCCCACCTGAGCTGTGTCAGGACAGGTCCTGCTGTGACCTCATGAGGAGTGATTCTGAGGCGGTCCAGTCAGCAGCTGTTAAGCTGTGGCCAGGCCTGGGTTTCTTTGTGTGCGATGAGAGGAAGTGTGGAGTGGTGCCCTCTGCGACTTCATTCTATCTAGTGAATTGTGTGTGTCTCCCTCGTTTGTTTGCTTGCTTTGTGTGTGTACTTGTGTGTTTATGTGAAAGTGTGTACAGCTGTGCGCACTCATTTGTGCAAGTGTGTGTGCACTTGCCTGTTTATTTGGTATTGTGTACATGCACTACTGCATGTATAGGTGTGTACCTGTGTGCAGGTGTGGGTGTCCCGCGCGCGACTTCCCACCGGCAGGAAACACGCGGGTACATAGAAATCCTTACTGTGACCAACTTTATTAATCTTAGAAGAGGAAGCGCCCGCCGCGCCAACATGGCGCACTTATAAACACCCTAGTGTGGCTCATCCACACCTGATTGGTTGTTTACCCATGATCTCATAAGGCACGCCCCAGAGTGCGCAAAGACCTGGCACGAAGGCACTCTTGCACATGCGCACAGTTAACTTCCTGAAAGGGAGCCGGCTGGCGTGGCGAAGGCTGGCGCCATCTTGTAATGGCGGAGGCTATCCTGGCCTTCCACGTGGGGCGCAGTGGAAGCCAGCACCATCTAGTGGTGGCGAATGTTATTGCGGCCCTCTACATCTCACCCTTATAATTTATATTATTTTATAGCAGTCATGATCACCCTATCGCGTGCAATGAGGAAACCTCAGCGATGTGGAAGGGCTGATCAAAGGAACAATGAGTCTCTCTCATCCCAGTGCAATGGATCCACAGATCCATGGGGTGCAGGAGCAGAGAACTCAGATACAGAGAGTATCCCTCTCCTCCCAGTGCAATGGACCCACAGATCCATGGGGTGCAGGAGCAGAGAACTCAGATACAGAGAGAGTCCTGAGCAAGATAACCAAATTCCAGGGGAGGCCCCTTGTACAATGGCCACAAGTGCTTGAGTGATAACGGCCTTGTCACGTTTCTGTTGAGATCTGAGTTTGCAAACCAACCATGGTATGAACACTGATCCACAGCATAGGGCTGCATCAGACAGAGCCACTCCCGATAAGTAGTGGGCACCTCATTTGGTCCTCCTCAGCTGTTACCACCAAGGGCCGTATTCAAGCCGCTCCTATAATAAAATTTAGAATTCCCAATTGTTAGTAACTACTCCAGAAAGTTCATCCACTGTACTTGTCTAACAATAGATTGGGGGAGGATAACTCCAGACACTGCAGACACAATGTCTGCAGCAGTAATGGCTGCTACAATAGCAGCGAAAGTGTCAAGGTCTTTTCCAGGACAGTTCAGGATCAGTCATTTTTCTCTGGAACAACCAGCAGACAATGGAACCATTTCTGAGATCTGTATAACCAGGACAGAGTTCCCCAGTCCACTGTAGCTTTACACAGGTAGCATTTCTGTAAAGCTACAGTCTGTAAAATGACCACTTAAGGCAGCAAGAGTCACCAGGGAAAATGAAGGGGGCAGCAACGGCTGGAGTCCAGTCTTCCCCAGCAAGCAGCAGTGTACAGAGGGTCAGAGAGCGGGCCATAGTGGGACGGGACACACGCAGCGGTAACACTGCAGCAACGGCAAAATCTCTGTGATGACAAAGGATGAAGGGGAATCTTCTATCTTCCTCTCAGAGCAGGGGAATGACTCCAGGAACCCGAACCAGGAGAGCTGAATCTTTATGCAACCAGGATCAGCAAGTCTCAGCAACCACTCAGGCAGCTGGCACACTCTTGTAGCATCCTGTAGAAAAAACACAAACATTCCCTCTTCCCCATATAAAATATCTGGACAGGATCATGTCAATAATCTATTTCTCTCTATTTCACCTAGGCAGAAGTATGCCTAGTTGTAGGGTGCCATAAACTTTGGCATCCAAAATTTTAAAATTGAAATAAAAGGAGCATTATTTAGCATACAGGGATAACTCCCCCTTTTTATTTATTAAGATATAGTAAAGATATTATTTATTAAGGTAAGTCCTCGAGGATTAAGTTGAGGACACTGAGCACTTGTATTTATGAATTGATTTGTATACCAAATTATTGTCTCCAGCATTATTGTTTTGGATATATAAAGAATGAGATTTTTTGACTAATTGTTCCTATGTAAGGCCTATAATCTGTCTGGTATCATTGCCCTCCCTTGTT
This sequence comes from Rattus norvegicus, assembly GCF_021556685.1. Taxonomy (NCBI): domain Eukaryota; kingdom Metazoa; phylum Chordata; class Mammalia; order Rodentia; family Muridae; genus Rattus; species Rattus norvegicus. Next base: position 55,151,447 of record NC_141534.1, on the reverse strand, counting down.
AAGGAGCCCAGGCAATCCAGTTTGAGTTCTTTAATGGCCTATAAAGGAACAGTATTTAGTGCTCTTAACCACTAAGCCATTTCTCTAGCACCTCACAAACTTTATTTACCTAAACATAAGCATTAATTAGAAATGTCGAATCTTGTAAATATCGTCTAGATTCAGTCTCACTAGAAATCCCTGAGCTGGCAGGGTGAGGCTGGGAGTTGAAAGTAAGCAAATGGAGTCTTCCTCTTTTCGTGAGGGTATGTTATCAACTCCATTACCATTTTTAAAGAGCTGGGTCTATGGTTTTGTTTAGTTGTCTGAGCCAGAGCACTGAAAGGACAGTGAGTTGTCAGACAATTTACACTGAAATCACTCACTGATTTTAAGTAGAAAACCTGTCTCTAATAAAGCATTAAGTAATTGAAATCAATTGTAAACCACAAGTCACACATTGGCTATCAGTATGTGAATAGAAAGTTTGATTTAAAAACAGTGGCTAAACTACAGAATTTAATAATCTGTGTTGAAGCAATAGAAACTCAAGAGAATAAACAAGTGATCCAATCATACATGTAGCCTTTTCATTAGATGAACCACCTATAAATACAGTAAATGCATTTCCTATGGGTTGTATGCACAAATATACAGGAAGTACAAAAGCATGCAAAGAGTAAAATTATCAATTTCGTCTGAAAAATTTGTATATGTAATAGGCCAAATATCAGTATTTTGTAGTAACCAATTAACTGTTGTTTGGAATAAGATATGTTTTACCAGGTTTCTTTTCAAAATACTTCTATGACTCCAGTCCACAACTCTGTACTAACACAGCTGAAGCTTTATCTCCAATGTGCATAACAAAGACCTAAGTCCTCTGGTAGGGTGAGGTACTTAGCCAATTAACATATCCTTAGAAGCTTAAAATTAGTTTCAAATATTCTTATCTGGAGTAGTGTAACAGCTACTCCCCAAATATCAAAGCTCATTTTGAGAGCAAAGGTTTGTAGTAAAAATTTCCATATACATTGAAAGATTTAAGTTCTAATTTCTTACACTGAAGAAGCAACAAAATTACCTAATATAAGGCTGTTAGCAATCCTCTAAATCTATCCTGAAATGGCAGTTGGAGTAAGTAAACTGGCTGTAATGTTCTCACAAGTTCCAAAACCTCATCAATCCTTCGTAAATCTTGTAACAATCTCTACCTGTTTGATTTTTCCTTAATTAAAAATAAGTTTGAGTTTGTCAATGTAACACTGGCAATCCTAAATCACAATCTTTAAGTTCTCTTTGTAACACCAGAACACAGCCACAAGGTCACCTGAGTTCTGAGTATGTGACTAGGCAGCTGTCCTTAGGGCAGTGGAAATTAGCATAAAAATACCGATAGCCTTAGGGCAAACCACAACTTTGGAGAGCAGAACTGCTAGGCAACTGTTCTTGGGGCAGTGGAATTAGCATTAAAATACAGATACAAAGTTTGACTGCCAATTCTTATATATGAATGATGGTGAGGTCTCCAATACCTCAACAAAGAGACAATGTCCTAAATTCTTTTAGAAGCCTGGTTCCTAGAATAAGAATTCCATAAAAACATTACCTCAATTTAGACCTGTCTCCCTAGGTTGGCCCATGTCACACGCTATCTAGAATGACTCCATCCAGATTACCAGCTTTATGTCAACTTTCTGTTACCAATATTATACCTTTTTAACCATATCCAATAACTTGAAAGCCAATAGTCCATAACCAAGGCAAGTAGAGCATATTTATACATTTAAAACCGATGAGAAACAAAATTGAAGTGGCTACACATATCTTTAATATTTAGACCAAACACCATTTTTACCTTTTTAGCTATGATTTTAAGAGAAGCACCTTGTCACCTGTTGAGTCAAATAATAAGTCAGGAATCTCTCTAAGAGAATCAGCTATCAACTCTTGTATCGAAGAAACTGAGAAGCTGTTGGCGCCTTTAAGATCAGCTCGTGTAGACGCTTAGCCTCTGGCCAGCTTCTCCAGCTAATCTAGACACCTGGCTCCAGGCACAGGGCTTCAAAGACCCGATTGAAACTGTTTTTTATTCATTTGTTCCCTTTTGAAACGAGTTAAAACCAAGTCAAGATGTGAACGACCGGCAGATAAAGTTTTTACCATTTTTTCTTTTGAACATGAAACATAAGACATTTAAACAACAAGAAATAAAAACCACAGACATACACTGACAGACATGGGGACATCCTGGTGCACCAGAGACAAACAATAGACAAAGAGGGAAAAAACCAGATGGTGTTCACGGTGACTATCCACTCGAGTGGAGTCGATATGGGCGATGGATTGTCTCAATTCCTGGACTAGTCCACCAACGTGTTGAAATTCCTGTAAGATACTGAGATATATTATCTGAGCAGAACGACTGACATTTGCCAATGGTATGGAAGTGAAACACAGCCCTGAATATATTTACTCACAACCCAATTACATTAACTCCATCAGGCTGTGCACGGGCACTGAGATGTCCTTTTGTTTGATTCTCCTGAATAAATTTTCAGGCGGTTTGCCTCTATCAAGCCTAATCAGTATGACTCTGCAAAGCCGGAGCTTAAGCACACTTCTTACAGGCACAAAGACAAAATTTTTCTCCCAAAATGTTGTGTTCCTTTTATCTCCTCCCTTCTCCTCACCCGGGGCATTCTTTCCCCAATCTTTCGCTTCCGAATTAGAAGGGCCTGGTGCTTGAGATCGGTCAGGATCCTTTTCTCGTTGCAACTTTTCACTACCCTCTGTTTCTGACACACTTCGCCCTTCCCCCAACACTCTCCACTTTGCTGTTACAACTGGGCAGTTCCCACACGACCTCTGATGCCGTTTGGCGGTAACTAGAAACTCAAAGGTCAATAGAAACAACCTGAGGGCTACCAGAGCAACCATAGCGGCTCCTGCCGCGTCCAGCAGAGGACTAAGCTGGAACAGATCAAGGCTAAACATAGTCTCTCAGAGTCTTACCCGCATCCCACAGCTTCTGGACTTCTTCTGTGTAACAGAGCCTCCTCTTGGCACCGGCGATGATGTAGCTTTTTTGTGTCCCGGGTTCTCGGCACCAAATGTCCCGCGCGCGATTTCCCGCCGGCAGGAAACACGCGGGTACATAGAAATCCTTACTGTGACCAACTTTATTAATCTTAGAAGAGGAAGCGCCCGCCGCGCCAACATGGCGCGCTTATAAACACCCTAGTGTGGCTCATCCACACCTGATTGGTTGTTTACCCATGATCTCATAAGGCACGCCCCAGAGTGCGCAAAGACCTGGCACGAAGGCACTCTTGCACATGCGCACAGTTAACTTCCTGAAAGGGAGCCGGCTGGCGTGGCGAAGGCTGGCGCCATCTTTTAATGGCGGAGGCTATCCTGGCCTTCCACGTGGGGCGCAGTGGAAGCCAGCGCCATCTAGTGGTGGCGAATGTTATTGCGGCCCTCTACATGTGGGTATGGTTGTCTATGCCTCTGTGTTTCAGGCGAGGCCAGCCCTTAACCCCAGGCACCACAGGTTAGATGGGCTGCCCACTATTTTCTGAAGCAGAGTCACTGGCCCAGAGATCAACAAGGAGGCTGGGCTGGCCAGGTGATAAGCCCCAGGTCTCGCTCTAGTGTGAAATTAAAAATTTGTGCTTTCTGGCTTGGATTTTTATTACCATTTTTAAAGTTTTTTTTTTTTTTTTTTTAGTTCTTTTTTTCGGAGCTGGGGATCGAACCCAGGGCCTTGCGCTTCCTAGGTAAGCGCTCTACCACTGAGCTAAATCCCCAGCCCCTTAAAGTTTTTTTAAAAATGGATTCTTGGTTAGAATCCAGAAGCTTGTCCTCCTAGGAGTGGATGTCACCTCCCCAGCCTCTGTTTGTGGAGACTTCTGTTCTGTTCTGTTCTGGTTGTGACTTCTGCCTCCTTCTTTTTACTTACTTGACATTTGATTTTGTGGGTGTTTTAATGTTGTATTTGGAGCCCTTTTTTGTTGTTGTTTCTTTTTTTTTTTTGATGTTTTCTTTTTTCATTTGTTTCTTTTTACTTTCCATTAATCCTTTTTCTTAAAAAAAATTATTAGCCAGGTGATTTCCAGGACAGATATAGCTATGTAGATAGAGAAACGCTGTCTGAACAAATATTTACCACTAACACTGTTCTTAATCCACGGAACTGACACCCATTTAGCTTTTAGCCAGTTTTACTTTTCAGATTTTATTTTGGTTTGTTAGTTTGGTTTTTAGTTTTCTGTTCTCTGGTTTGGGTTTATTTATTTTTGTTTCTGTTTTTTATTTTTATTTTGAGGTTATTCTGTATTTTTTTTTAATTTGGAGGGTGTTTGCAGTTTGGGTTTTAGCATTTTGTTTATTTTGTATTTGTTTTCATTCCTTTCTTTTTTCTTTTATTTCTTTTTAGATTTGTTTCGTTTCATTCGTTTTTTCTTTTTTCGGTTAGCTTATTCATTCACTTTGATCCCCATAGATACCCCCTCCCAGTCCCCCCATATTTCCACCTTCCCTTTTCTGTGAGGGTGGAGGCCTCCCCTGGCATCCTCCCACCCTGGCACATCAAGTTTCTGCAGGGATAGGTGTATCCTCTCCCACTGAGACCAGACAAGGCATCCCAGCTAGGGGAATGGATTCCACAGACAGTCACCAGCCTTAGGGACGACAGCCTCTGCTCTCCTCTGGTTTGACAGGTTTTCTTCTGACTGGTCCCTATTCCACACGCCCAGTCAATCAGGGTCTGAGAATATACACATCTTTGTTTGCCCGTCTGGCTCTCAATGGGATCCTGCCTGTCTCTATGCCATGAACATGTCTTGGTGACTGTTACTGCTGTGAAGAGACACATGACCAAGGCAACTATTATAAAAGAAACATTTAATTGGGGCTGGAACATGGTGACAGGCATGGTGTTGGAGAAGTAGTTGAGAGCTACTGCATCCTGATCTGTAAGCATATGGGGGGGGGGGGAGAAGAGGAGAGGAGAGGAGAGGAGAGGAGAGGAGAGGAGAGGAGAGGAGAGGAGAGGAGATTGGGCTTGGAATGAACTTTTGAAGCCTCAAAGTCCACCCCCTAGTGACACACTTCCTTTAACAAGGCCACACCTGTTAATCCTTCTAATCCTTTCAAAGAGTTCCACTCCCAGGTGACTAAGAATTCAAATATCTGAGCCTACAGGGTCTGTTCTTAGTCAAACCATCACACCCCCAATCTCACTGTATCCATGAGACTGCAAACCAGCAACACGTGGATGGTGCATACAAACCACACTGCCTGAACCTGTGAGACTCTTAGTTACTGTGCTCTTTGGGTATTGAGGCAGATGGGCATGGCAGAAGTGAATCCCAGGGACACAATCCCCTCAGGACTCTCTCAAACAGTCTCCTACTGCATCCCTATAAATCACCCCTCCTCTTCTCTTTGCATCTTACGGTGGGATGGGTGGGTTCTGGCTGATTCCTTAGGTATCTTCAAACCACTTGCTGCTGTTGGGACACAGCCCCTCTGGTTTCCTTTGAGTGGAGATAATCTCTCTCACACGGTGCAAATTAAAGCCCACTGTACATCGATAACTGGAATAGTTTGGAGGAACCCTGATGGCCTCGGAAGCTTTGAGAGCTCATTAAAGAAGAGTGTTGACTTCTAGACAAAAGAATAGCATCTACCTTTATATAGTGAAAGACAGCCTATGTCAGCAAAACCAAGAAACAAACAAACAAAAGAACCACACACACACACACCAAACGCCCCTAAAATACTTATTGAGCAGCCCTCAGCCCTCTATGTCAGGTGTTTTAAAAGAAGTATCTGAACCCTCCCACTGGAGGAACAGCCAGGTTCCTTGGGTTCCAACGACGCCACTACACACCGATCGTCTCAACCTTGTCCACCTGTGCATTTCTACTGTGAGATCTATGATTCTCAGCTTCTCTCAGTATGGACCATAGGTGCACAAACTCCATGGTCTGCTCAGAACTCAGAGCCAGCAGTCTCCTGTCCAGATTGTAGAAGGAACCAGAAGCCAATGCTGGCTGGCAGTGTCCCCTGGAGGCTCTGTCTAGCGCAGTGCCTGGCTTCTGAGAGACCCATCAAAGGAAACAGATTGAAGAAGGCTATAATTACCGGCAGGGTTGAACAGGGAAGTGTTGAGGATGTGGACTCACTGCCCTCTAGTGTCCGATTTTAACAACTGCATACAGTCAGAATTTGCATGAGGTATGGTGGCCAAGTTCTAGAAAGAGTTCTCCTGGGGAGTTAAGGATCCCTACACTCCCTTGGAATAGTGGGGGCATGTGTGGTGTGTGTGTGTGTGTGTGTGTGTGTGTGTACATGTGTGTAGGGGGCATGCCCTACATTGGGGGGCCGAGTAAGAAGAACCTTCCAGATACTGGTTTCTCAGAAGCCAAGCGGCAATATTTGGGCAGCCTGTCCTGACCCCTACACCCATGGTGGTGAATGACAGCAGTTGAGGCTCAGCTGTGAGACTGGAAGACCCATCTATGTGAACTTAGCATTGTCCCCGTTCCACATGGTAAATAGGGGATGTTCTATTTGAAAGGGATTTAGGGACCATTTGTGTTTGGGGCTGGGGAGCCGTAGTGTCTTATCATTGTTTCTTCTCTTTGAGATAAACTCTCACTGTGTAGACCAGGCTGGCCCGAAGCTACACTACCACATCCACCACCGCCTTGCTGGCATGGCATGGCTCCTGAGAGTTCAGAGATCAAGCCCGGAGTGTGCTCCTGTGTGGTGCCAAGACCTTTATGGTTTTGGAATTCTTGGGAGGTTTTCTGGATTCCAATGGCAGTGTACTATAACTGGACTACCATTAGCGCTAGCACAGCTTAGATGTAGGTGAGGAGTCCAATTCTGATCTTGGGTGAGTTAAGTTAAACACTCTTTTCTTCTGAGGGTACACTCACCTTTTCAGCTGCAAGTCAGGGCCGAGAAGCAAATCTCGCTGGATTAGGTCTCTGGGTCCCTAGTTTTGATCTCAGGCATGGGGTGTGGCAGCCCACGGGGTTATTCCAGAGCACAGCCAGGCCAAGGACCCATTCCCAACCTGCACTTGGTCCCAAGTTGCTGTGATGAGAGCTGATTTCTTGCCTAAGCTCATGTGGGATGAAAAGAACACATTGACCATGCTCTCTGTGCCTGTTTACCTGTCTTTCCTCACAGGAGCAGAGTGACAAACACCCACACTGGCCACATGTGTTTTTCAATTCTACATTCTGTTTTATCTTGATTCTTGCTGTGTTGCTCAGGTTGGCCTTAAACTCCTGGGCTCAGGTGATCCTCCTGCCTCAGGCTCTCAAGTTGTTGGGTGTTGTGGTATTCTGTTTATTTATTTCTATCTTGAATCACGGTTTCTAGCCATGAGGGGCAGATAGATAAGAAGATAACGGTGCTGAGTTAGCTGTTGGAAGAGCAGGGCCAGGGTGTGTTTTTGGGCTCTGGTTCCTCAGCTCCCCTAGTACCCAGCATCTCCCTCTGCTCTCCGCCCCTCCCCGGCAGGCTGACCCCTCCCTCTCTGTATTTCACTCGGTGGTTGTTTTGCCCTCTCCTTGCTAACAGGTACCTGTTTCTTGAGAGTCAGATGAGATTTATTCATTATGTGGGGAAGGACATGGGCTCCCTGATCCCCAAATTCAGGTGACTCTTCAGTCTCAGAGTGGGGTGGGCCACTCTGAGAAGACTTGATCTCAGTTGCTGCTGGTGCCCTGTTTAGGGCAGACAATTACCTGCACTTTGAGGAAAGTGATCCCCAGAGCCAAGTCTGCCATGCTGTGGAGGTGGGTGCTGCTTCGATGTGACTGAGCTGTGGAGGGCAGGCGTCTTGACAAAATAACACAAGAAACAGCGACAGTCCAGGACAAGCTTCTTCTCCCAGGCTCAGCAGACACATAGAGCTCTTCTGCTGGGACCGGGGAGCCACTTGCTGGGGGTGGCACACGGGGCAAGTTTTTGGCCTCTTACATTTTGCAATCAGTTACTTTGATTCTTGACTTTCTAAGGACATCTGTGGAGTGGGCAGCATTGACTTGTCTCTATGCAAGGGCCGGTGGGCTACCCACCCAGTGTTTTTCTTTATAGGCAATGCTCATTTCAGTGTTAGTGATGGGCCAGTTTGTGTATAGCCCCTCTTAGGAGCCTTTGGGTTATTGAACACAGGGCGTTCATGCTATTAGCAGTCCCTTCTCCAGTGGTTATGAGACTTTGTCAGCATCTTCAGGACTGGCAGGCCCACCTGTTGGCCTGTAAGTGGGGCAAAGGCCAAGAAACCTCAGTTCTTCATCCCAGATTCCTCCAACCAAGAAAACAGAGGCCCACAGCTGGAAGCAGACCCACACTTGGCTGTGGGGGCCTCCAGCAGGTGGCATGGAGCTGCCAACCTCCCCCATCTCCCCTACCCCCATCAATGCCAAATCCCTAGAAGCAGCATGTAGGGCAGGTTGGGAGACAAAGGGGAGTTAAGGTGGATACTGGACCAGGGGTCCAGATGATCTTTCCATGGCTTTCATGGATCTTCTGAGCACACCCCGAGGGGCAGCAGCTGGTTCCCCATGCCTTTGCTGTTATGCTGAAATCTCTTCAGGGGTCTCTGGTGTTCCTGTCTGCACAGAACTCCAAGAGCATCGGGAAAATCTGCCTTGGTGGGCGGCCTGGCACATGGGCTTTTATGACAGCCAAGCATACATCTGTGTTTGTGTGGTACGTGCAGGACATGGTGCAGGAGGGTGAGCAGAGGGCATGCTGGTACTGCTAACCGACAAACTGCCTAGGGATATACCAACCGAGAGAGCACTGGGTTAAAGAATCAGCGACTAAGAGTGTAGTTTCACCCATGGGGCAGGTGACAAAGCAACTCTTAGTCACCTGTTTTGATGCACAGCATAATGTCAATGTCCCCCCTTAAGACAGGAGAACACATCTCACACACTTAGATTACATACATTTAAAGGAGTATGTATATAAATGTGCTATTGTACCTGTGTGTATGCATGCGCACTTGCTTGCATTTATGCAAATATGCCCCCAGCTTATGAGCTCTGCACACGCACGCACACATATGATACACACATAATGGTCCCATGTGTGCACATGTTCCTATACATTCATGTATATGCACTTTATGCATAAAGCGCTCCCCCTCCACCACCCTGAAATGGTAGTGGATGGTATTCTGACCCATTTCCCTATAAGGTACATATATGAATGCCCAGAGACACATATACACAAGATTCACAAGTGGATAGGTCCCCGCTGCTCCAAATTACCAATGCAGGTACACACAAAAGTGTGTGTGTGTGTGTGTGTGTGTGTGTGTGTGTGTGTGTATAGAGAACACAATGCCATGCCTCCTCCCCACAAATTTCAGTGGCAGCCAAGGTTCACGGTGACCTAGTGTCAGAGAAAGCGACAGAGGAACTAGGGAGGGGGTTCGTGAACTGTTATTCGTAGCAACGTAGAAAGTGCAACGGGTCTCATTAGTCCAGAAAAATATTACACTTCATAAAATCCATGTTTATTCAAAAAATCTCATGGGAAAGTTTGGAAAGCATAATAAATATCTGTACAGTGGCCGCCCGTCTCAAACACAGACAGGAAGTGTGAAAGTGGAGTGAGCTGTAAACGGAACTGCTGAGCATGTAAACGCAGCGGGGGTGGGAGCAGGGTGGACAGGTACGTTTCACCTGCACGGATGAGCCATGCTGGCTTCCCCTTCCACCTGTGTCCCTGCCACATAGGGACCACAGAGTCCTTTTCCACTTCAGGTGTCTCACAGTCTTGCGGGTGGTGAAGGGCGGCAGAACTTGCCAGAGAGAATGAAGAGGCACGAGGATCTCCTCCTGTGCTTGAGAGAAGCAGAACAATGCAGGGAAAATCCCAAAGGGCCTCTTAAAGAAGAACACCATTTAATAAAGAATACTGTCGACATTAGATACCATCGGGAAGATCCTCACTTAAAAAGCCAAACAATATCCAAAGATCAGTGCACACGGGTAGTTCAAAAATCACACAACCATAGGACAGGGGACATTCACGGCTTGCCTGCCATTGACTCTCAGGTAGAGAATCTGACCAACACCCCAGCCCACACCTCCTTCAGCCGGACACTCATCATGTTCTTAGCCCGAACAGGACAGGAGCTGCCAGTGGGATAGCCCAAAAGTGGCTCCTGGTTATGGTGAAGGAGTCCCGGATGTAGGCTGGGCTTTCCCATGACAAATTCTGTAACTACACAAGTAGTCATTTGTGTAGAGAATACAGGGTCTTTTATCGTGTTCGGTAAAGGGTTCGCAGGACAGGTAAACACTGGGATACTGGGTTACACGCCACAGCCGCCTGCTGTCGCACTGAAGACTTTAAAGAACAGGGATTAAAATAATCCTGTCACGTGCTCCTCAGGTTGATTCCACGAGAGATTTCAAGTATCAAGTACTAGGTGGGGGTGGGAGTGTGGGGCCCTCCACTCTCAGCAGAGCATGGCTGAGCCAGCATCCTTTTCAGACACTTGGAGGATACGTTTGGTGTGACGGTCTCCTCCATCCCTTTGGCCAGAGTAGGCTGAGTGTAAGGCAGATAACCTGGCATGATTAAAAGAGGTGATGCGACTAAGTGACCATGAGGGGGGCACGCTGTGCCCGCCTCCTCAGCCACGCCTTCTATATTCTGTTATTCTTTCCTTTCCTCGAAAGATGTACTCTTGAAGCTGCAAGGAAAGCCAGCCTGAAGCTGTGGACGGCTGGACTGCGCATGCCAGAGAGGCCCTCAGAGGATGCGAGCCCATTTCCCAGAGGACAGAATCTGTCACTGAGTCACCCACTATACTTTCCCTCTAGAGTTCTATCAAGAAATGGAAGGATCTGGACCTAGAACATTAACAACGGGGAGGTGACCTCAGCCTTGGGCAGAGCAAGGTCCACTGAGAAAGCACGAGAACATCCCTAGCGACACTGAAAATGGCGGGCAGTCTGTCCCCACTCTGTATTTTACAACTCTGAGACAGAGCAGAGTCCAGTGGGGTAATTAAAGCTTGTGAAACACGTTTACATTTTGAGGTCTGAAATAATTAGGCTGAGCAAAGGAGTTATGTTCCGAACATTCCACTGGGGCAGGAGTTGGAGAAGCAGCCACGATCCACCCGTGGTCTTCCTAGTGCAAGCTTTCTGTGACCAACAGGCGCCTCCTACACCTACCAGGCAGAGGGGCTGCTTATCAGACTGGCAGGTCCTGAGCCACAGTGGAGTGTCCTCTAACCTGAGTCCATCATCCTCAGCAGCCCCCAGAAAGACCGGAGGACACACAAGCCCCTCTTCCGGGACCACTTGGAGTGGAGCATGCTACGCGGGCAGGGTCTCACTCGGTTACTCTGCATCCAGAGTGCGCACAGACAGCCTGGTCAGTGGAGCTACTGCTCCCTGTGCAGCCCACAGCCTGGAAACACAGGTTAGAAACAGAAAACACAAGACGCAACACAGAGCCGCGGCTTCTACGAAGCGCACCGCTCCTGCTGACAACGTCCTGGCACCTTCAACGTCCTGGCACCTTCTGTCTCTCTACAGCCAAGGGACTCAGGTGTCTCTCCTGTCCTCAGTCAGGCTAAGGAAGGGAGAGAGAGGGAGCAAAGTTCCATTTCTTCAGTTTCTCTGTGGCCCAGGGCAGCAGGGGGTGAATATGCTACATGGCCTCAGGCAAACGCGTGCAGGGCTGCCAACACACCCAGCCATAGCGGAGCCCCCATTCTTCCAGTGTCCCTGGGGCCACAGGGTTAGAGGGGCAGCAGTGCAGTGGGTTCTGAGCTCTGCCCAGCAATTTCCTTGGGTTCCTGTCTCAACCAGCACAAATCAGGCTCTCACACAGACTCAGCCACCTGGACTCTTGCCAAGTCAGTGACCAGGTCAGGGAGAGGCTAGCCAGCATCCCACTTGTGAACCAGAGGGTGGTGAGGGGCACTCTTTGGGTGATTGTGGACAGAACCAGGCATTTAAGCTGGATGCCTTCACACAGCCTCTGGTGACACCGGAACATCCAGGAGCATCCAGTCCTTCCAGAGCAGCTCTGCAGTCTCCTGGCAGGGACCATGCACTAACACTCTTAGAGAGACAGTGGGACACATAGGTGACATGAAGAGCTCTCTGCTTTGAGCATAAGCCATGACATGGGAGACACCGAGAGCCCTGAGTGAGCCCAGGGAGGCTCCAGCAGGGTGCTGTGAGGTGACAAGTTTATTTGGTTTCACTCAGGAGAAGAGGAGAGCAGGCGGCGAGGTCGGCGCAGCAAGGCTCAGACATCCTGGGCAGGACCCTTTCCAGGGCTGCAAAGGAAACAGAGAGACAGCCAAGGCCAGATCCATCTTTGTGCTGGACTCGCGGGCACGCAAGGGCCCGTGAACAGGACCTGTATCTGGTGTCTGTGAGCCTGAGAGGATGTTGGGCAGGGAGGCTGAGGCTGGAGACTTGGCTAGCCACTACAACCGGGTAGACGTGAGTCTCTTCATGCCTCTGCGTTGGGCCAAGCTAGAGGAGAGCACAGGCTCCAGCCTCGGCGCCTGTGGGGTCCTGTTCAGAGCAAAGTAGGTGGCTGCCATGGCACCCTGTAGGAGGAAAGGTGGGCAGGTGAGCATGGTGTTCATCACTCTTCAATGGGAACCACAGGACCGTGAGAGCCTCAGTTTACCCCCACGTAAATCCTCTAGGATTACTGGTGCAGTGAGGGTACCAGCTATGCTGCAATGCCTACCATATAATCAGCCCATACATGATGATTACTACCACAGCACCCCACGCTCGACTGGGGCTTATGTTTTAGGAGTATTTAAGACTAGAGCGGAATTCCTGAGAAGACCATGGGATCTTCTTACTGCTGACAGGAAGGCAGATGTGTTTATTGGGACCAGCTGGGTCCCCAGGAAGTCATGGTCGCTGATTCTTAGGCTCCTCTACTCTGAAGCAGAGTGGACTAACCTGGGCAGCCAGGCTCATCTTGGTGCAGCTCCACACCCTAGAGACACAAGCAGGACCTGCCTTCTAACAGGACTGGGCTTGGAGTATCCGCACTTATTAGAAAGGTGGTCCAGCCTGGCAGGTGGAAGCTGCTCTAAACAGGAGTTGCGAGCACAAAGGGGACTTTTACAGACTTCTGCTCCAGAACTGAAGGCTCTTGAGCATAAGGCTGTACAGCCACAGTACCAGACATCACCCCTACACCAAAGCCATCTCTCAAACACAATTTCTGCATGTGTGATAAAGTGACACCTATGGGCCTGGTGTCCCATATACCTGGTGACCTTACATGCTGTAGTTTCTTCCCACCAATGGTGAGGCACTGCCTTGCTTGCTCCAGGATCCCCATGCCCACTCTCGGGACTCTGGCCACGAGGTACCTTCACTAGATGGACGTCCTGTCTGCTCAGCTGGTTTTGGGATAGGTACTCTCTGTTCACGATCCATGGGTGCTTCAACACTTGAACTGCTGTTAGGCGTTGCTGCGGGTCCACGTGGAGCATCTTGGACACGACGTCCTGAGAAGGGTCCAGAGAGAAGGACTGTGATGTTAGGCTGGCCAGAGAAGGCTCAGTAGGAGCACAGCTGCAACTCTGAGGGGATTCTTTGCACTTTGGGCTCAAAGGACTCCTAGGTCTATGAGTTGTGAGTGTATTTTAAGTGTCGATGATTACTGACTTAGCAATAGACAGAGAGTGTCTGTTTCACTGAAGATTTTATAGTGAAGGTATTTCAAATGTTAAATGACACAACCAGCTGGTGAAATACTATTTTAATGAAAATGACTGCCCTCCACAAACACAAGAAATACCACAGCGGTGGGTGTCCTTCTACAGAGAAACCTAGCACCTGGCAACAGGGACCTCAGTGGCACTGAGACAGGTCTGTCCTGTACGCACAGTTGCTTCCTGTCTCCAGTGTGCGCATTAAAGTAATGAGATACTGTCTGCTCAAGATCTCAGCCCTGGGCTGCGGTGTGCCAGTGCACACAGGATGTAGATAAAAACATGCTGTCAGGGCTGGCGAGGGATGCTCTGTGACAGAGCCCTTTGAAGTTATAGTTTGAAATGGAAAAGTTTCCCATAGGCTCATGCGTAAAGCCTAGGTCCCCAGGTGTTAGTGCTATGCCGGGAGATTCTGGAAACTTTAGGAGGTGGCGCCACCTGGAGGAAGTGAGTCATGGTCACTGGCTTCTTCCTGTCTCTCCTCTCTGCTTTCTGTCTGGCTCTGCCACCTGTTCCTGCTGACAATGTGCTGACTAAGCACCTGAGGACAAATGACCATGGGCCGAGTCCTCCAAAACTAAGCCAAAATCAATCCTTCCTAAGTTGTTTATGGCAGGAGTTTTGGTCACAGCGCTGAAAAGCTAACACACCCAGCAACGTGTGAGGCCCTGGCTTTGATTTCCAGTACCACACAACAACTTCAAACCGAACTATGGCAAACTCAAAACCATGCTATCACAGGTTTGTATGAGATGGGGGGGGGGGGATGGAAGGCTCTGCTGTGTGGTGAGTGAGGGAAGGAAGAGGGACAGGAGAAAGATGAGGAGGAGAGGGTGCAGCAGGGGGAGAGGTGGTACTGAGGGTGAGAGGAGCCATTAGGGTCTCAGGATGCACCTACACCGTACCCCATCACCAGCAGAGGCTGGTGGCAGCTGCAGTCTTGATCATGCACTGCTGCATGGACTTATTCTCTGCTCAGTCAGAGCACCAGAGCTCTGTGCACAGATGAGGCTTAGCTGTGGGATACGAGCTAAGACATTTCCCACAGTCCTCTGAGACAAGGTGTAGGTACACAGGAAGGAGACGTTGGGGTGGTAGAGTCCTACACACGGAATGTGCTCCCCAAACACAAGCTGTCTTCCTCATCACCGACATATCGTCTCCACCAAACCCACCAGGACCTCCAGAAAACCCACTACCACCACCTCTACCAGGACCTCCTCCAGGACCTCCACTGTCTCTCTACTGTCACCTTTACTGTGACCTTTGCCACATTTCCCACCACCCTCTTCTTCATCGGTTCTGCCAGGATTTCCACTATACCCCCACCGTCACCCCCACCACCATATTCTCCACCATCACTTTTCCACAACTATACCCTATACTATCCCCTCCCCCATACCGCATCACCACCTTCACCAGGACCTCCACAACCACATTCACTGCAAACACCAGGGGGCTTGACCACTGACCCACAGCCCCAGTCCGGCAGTACATTCTTCTGCTAGACCATAATTTGGTGATAGCAGACCAGAGTCCAATGGGCAGGGGAATGAAGCTGGTGACCCAGTTCCGTGACTTTAAAAGAAACCTCTCTAAGGGGGAGGCACTTTGGTGGCGGGAAGCTCTGCATTGTACTCTGCAGGATCACCTCTTTCTCGGGGTCCCTAGCTGCTAGTCACTGTAAACTTCAGGCTTGTAGGCTTGGTCACAGCGGCCAGTTCCCTAAGCACCACCTGTGTCCGGCCCTCTTGACCTGTGTCTACATCGGTCTACGTCTTCTACTGGTCCTGTTCCTCTGTAGAGCTTTACATAAACATCAAAATCTTATCATTAAAAAGTAACGTGTGGTACACTCTGAGAATGAAAGCCTATAACGATCATAATGTTTATAACATTTGTATGTGCATTTCCAGCTTTCTCCAAAACACTCTTCCTGTTGCAGAACCGCCTGCATGGGAGGTTTGAATGCTAGGGAGAACGCTCACCTTTGCTGCATCCGATATGGAGTCCCAGTTTCCTCCAGAAAGGGCGTACTTCCCACTGCCAATCCTCGCCAGAATCTCCTCGGGGGTATCGTCTGGCCCATTAGCAAAAGGGGTGAACCTGCGTGTGGAGAGGATCAATACACTGAGCTCACAGCTCCACACCAGTACTTTCTGTTGAGGGGACAATGTCGGTCTCTTTCTTTTCTGAGTCCAGGGCTCATGCCAGGGCATGTGCATGTCCTATCACCATACCACCTCCCTCACTTGGTCAGTGCTACAAGTCAGCACAATGGACGGGGAAGTCCTCTCGGCCTGAGTGTGCATCCTTTCTGGGCCCTTCCAGGTCCCATTGGTGCCAAGGATGGCAAGAGGTCTTCCTGAAGATTCGCTTTACATAACAGAGGTTCAGTGGCTGGGGACCCCGGGTGTGAAGTCTGAGGGACTCAGGGCTTGGTCTACCGCCAAGTCTTGGCTCTTGGATAGGCTGATTCATGAACTTACAAAGGTCACATCATGGATGCCAAGTGTAGTCCTGGTGCACAACCTTGACACAAGTCAGGCACACATCGGCACAAGCCTCCCAGGAAGAACACGTCAGATGTGCCTTGAGTTCCTTTCAAGATACTGGTTCAGGTGGTAGAGGGAAGGTGGGCTGGTCCACAAAGGGCCTGCATGTTTTGTCTGGGGGCTGAGTTTAAGGAGGCCACATAGCTAACTATCCTTGTCCTTTCATTATCCAGCAGGGTTTGAACATTCACCATGACAGAGATGCCTTGGTATTTATTTACACACAAGCACCAGGGAGGTGGGGCGAAGCCTTCAAGCCTGATGCTAAGAACACCCTCCATTACCCAGCCAGCATGGTGTACAGCAGGATTCCCAGGCTCCAGACATCACACGCTGCGTCGTAGCCTTGCCGCTTCAGGACCTGGAGGGGGAACAGGCATGGTCAGGATTGCACTGGACAGTTCCAGTTCAGAGTAGGCTTTCCTAAGAGAACAGGAAATGGGCAGGGCGGGCTCATCTGCTGGGTTCGGACAGTCCTACCTTCCGTGTTGTAACATGGCCCCCACAGGGACAGAGGAGTGAGTCATAGCCCTTGCCTGACTCGTAGTTTTAAGAAGTTTTGCTTACAGTTTACCATACTGGCCACGATTAGGGGTACCATTCTATGAACATTCATGGTACAACGCGGCTATCCTCCAGAACCTCATTTCCCAAACTAAAACTTGCTCCTTGTTAAGTACAAATTCCCTACTGGCAAACCCCACTCAACTTTCTCTATGAATCTGGCCTTGTGAGGAACCCCATGTAAGTGTAACCATACAGGGTCAGCCCGAAGCTCACGATATAGACAGGAATGATCTTAAATTTATCATCCTTCTGTCTCCACCTCTTCAGTGCTGGGATAAGGATGCACCACTATGCCCGGTTTACATGGTATTGGGGATTGAGGCCAGGGCTTCATGAATGCCCAGACATGCACTGTATCAACTACACCCTGAGTGCTTTCTCTCACTCTGTCTGTCTATTGTGACTGCCTTGTTTTACTGAGCCCTGTCCTCAGGGTCCATTCACGCTGTAGCAGGAGTCAGTTCCTGGCCTCTGAGGGATGAGTAATATTCTGGTATGTGCACACACATATCTTGTTTATCAGCCAGCGGTGGATACTTGGGCTGCCGTTGTAAATAATCTCGGTATACACAAGGATGGACAGACATATTTAATTCTTGAGGGTGTGAACCCAGAAGTGCAATTGCTGGGTAATGTTTTGAGACATTGTCTTACCATACTGTCCCTGACCTTCCTACCTCAGCCTCCTAGAGACTTCCAATGGACTAGAGGTGTGTCACTGTACCAACATGTCTTAGTTAAACATGAAGAATTACTAAAGAAGAATTCTGCTGAGTCATCCCGGCACACAGTGTACACAGGGTGATTGTTGGATATGTTCATATTGGGTGATGATGACGAGCCTGGGCTATAGTCACAGATCACTGTAGATTGCTCTGTTGGCCTGAAGGAGGCATTATAACTCTGTGTTCAGTTTCTTCCCGGGTGAGAGTGAGAGGCCTGCTTTCATTACTGTCTTTGAACCATTATGTGCCGTGGTGCATGATGGGTTTCATATGTTGAATGAAGGGCACACTTCCAAGTCCCTGGCTGAGTGACCTCTCAGAGTCATGTCAATTCTGCATTAGCTTCTCTTTCCTAAATCTATGAGATGAAGCTACCTGCATGAACTCTGTCAGTTTTGACAACACCCAAAAGAGGCACAATTAGAGCTTCAAACCAGCCGTGTCCAAAGGGACCAGGCTGTTCACATGCAACCCCTCAGTCATTCTTAGACCTGGATCTGCTGAGTCTCTCTCAGAAAAGCACACAGCAGTCCTTAGGACTCAGAGCAGACCTGACCATTCTCAGAAGGCCCCACACAGGGTTGAAAGCCCTTTTTTCACAAACCTGAGCCTCTCCTGACTCAATCAGACACAGGTCCCTGCCCCTGCCTCTACCACTGTGGTCCCACTTCACCATCAACTCACACAAGAAGCCAGACTTAACATCCCAGCACAGTGAGCAGAACCTATTGGGATTGGCCTCGGGACGCTGACGAGAGGGACAAGGTACTCCTTTGTAACCCTTTGAGGTATGGAGTGTGGAGCAGAGTGGGTCCCCTGCACACACGTGAGCATTCAGCTGCACGCTACTGTGGGACCCCAGGATTTTGAAGTTGAATGGATGCTGACTTGCTGTCTAGGAAACTCTTGAGCAGTGGTTCTCAACCTGTGGGGTGCGACCCCTTGGGGACTGAATGGCTCTTTCACAAAGGTCACCTAAAGACCATCAGAAAACACAGAAATTTGCATTATGATTCTTAACAGTAGCGAAAAACAGTTAGGAAGTGGCAACAGAAAAAACGTTGTGGTTGGGCATCACTGGTGACCCATAAGGAGCTGCATTAAAGGGTCGCAGCATCAGAAAAGTTAGAACCACTGCTCTATACGAGAACCAAGGTGCGCCAGTACCATTTAAGTCTTTCCAATGGAAAGTAAGATGCTCGAGGGGACTGGGTAGGATTGGCTGATTCTAGAGCTGCTGTGCTGTGTGTCCTTCTACAGCAGGCTTGCCTTCATCTCCTGAGAAGGCTGCTGAGCCCACTGTGCCGTCTCAGTGCCCAGAGCTCTCTGGTTACTCTGGAAACAGAAAAGGCTGCCTTCCTCAGCCTGACTAATCTGTCGTCCCTGGGTTTGGGGAACCCTGACCTCAGGAGCCACGAAGTTCGCAGTATAGCAGGGGGTCATGAGCAGTCCATTTTCTGCTCGCAGCTGTTTGGCAAACCCAAAGTCACAGATGCGGATAGATTCGGGGTTTCCAGATTCATCCATGTACAGAATGTTACTTGGTTTCAGGTCCCGATGAACAACCTGGAAGGCAGAAAGCATCAGTCAAAGCTGAGGGGGAGGAGGACAGGAGGGTGTGAGGGCGGCCAGGGCCGCCTGGGAACTGATTACTAGGGCAAGTCTTGCGGCAGGAGGAAAAGTCTGTGTTCGTCTGAGGGGCCGCCCTGTCTTGTTCACCCACGCTGGTCACTCAGAGCCAAGCACCCTGTGAAGGCCGTGTTGTGTGCCTGCCTTCACATGGCAGGACTGTGTGACTGAATAAGCACATGCTTACCTTAGACACAGGAGCAGCTGCTGGCTCTATGCCACAGAAGGGCCTGTGGCAGGCAGCTCTGGCTGCAGAGATGAAAAGATTCCTGTGCTTTATGTTCACTCAGGGGGTTTTAGGGCATCCCAGGCGTGGGCCACTTGTCACAGGTGCCAGAATCACTGGTGGATTGCTGTCACAGATGGACTGACTCCTGGCAGCTAAGGGAGGGGCTCAGGGCTGCACAGACTGCACCTGCCCCATCCAAGGCACAGACTTCAAGTATGTCCCACTGTGACAGTGACAGCTGTCACAACAGAAGGGCCAGCCATCCCTCAAAACAAAGAAGCTATTTAGGATGCAAAGTGAGGCCTTCAGAAGGCACAGAGGCCCCTGTGCAGACATGTGGTATGCCACCTCGAGGCTGGGAAGCTGAGCATCCCAACTGTCCTCTTGTGGAGCAATGACAGGCTCTGCTAGGAGGACTGAAGTGACACACTTGGGCCACCAAGCCCGGCTTCCAGACACTGGTGGCAGGCTACAGGAGAGTGGAAGACTTGTCTCCATCCCTTACTTCCCTCATTAAGCAGAAGAATGTCTGGGAAACTCACACTCAGGATACTGCTAGAATCTGGCTATTGGGAAACTGTTGTATGTCATGGTTTGCCCTGGAGTTATCTGTATTTTGATGCTAATTCCACTGCCCCAAGGACAGCTGCCCAGTTCCGTACTCAGGAATCAGGTGACTTCACCATAAACTTCTCCCCATTGAATTTGTAAAATGCAGGTGAGGGGCAGGTACAGGACAGAAGGAGGCCTGTCATTGGAGGAGACGGAAGGATGGGTGGGAGAGAAGTTTGAAGGAAGAGGAGGAGACTGGAACGGAAAGGAGAGGAGAGGGAGAGAGAGAAGCCAAGGCAGGACAATATGGAGGGTGATGTTAAGATTCCACTCTGTACCTTTACAGATTGTTACAAATGTTCTTAAGGGATGGATGGTACTGGGCTTTGTATGATTAAGTGGGCAATTATATCTTAACAATTAGGTCAAAGATTACTGTGTTGTGTGTTCTATCGTGACGGTTTGAGTGTAAGAAAGTGTGCGGCCGCTGGAGACACTGGGCTGCCACAGAGTTGGGATGTGTTTCCGCCAAGATATCTAGCAGATGTCTTGGGGCACTGTGGTGCTGGACCGAGCGAGGTAAAAGACAACAATATATTTTTTATATTTTTTACATTTTTATAACAACAGTTGTAGAATTCCTGGATCTCCAGGAAGCTGCATAAAGAGGACTTACTGTGAGATCTGGCAAGATCTGGCAAGCCTGTGGACAGAGCTGGCCCAAGCCTGCTTTATGAGGAATTCTGAGAAGGGAAGAACAGTGGGGGGTGGAGGAGGTGAAGAGTGGGGGAAGGAAAGATGGAGTTACAGGGTAGAGTGAAGGATGGGGGGAGAAGGAAGGGAAAGTTGGAGGGTGTGGGAAGGATGGAGGTGAAGGAAGAAGGAAGAGAAGATACAGAAAGTATATTTTGCTGGGCTCCGTCCTGGAGATTTAGAACGTGGCCTGAGTTTTGCAGTGCAGCCCCGTTGGGTCCTTAACCAACCCGTGCTTGGTCTCCTAAGATACACAAAGTACATGGCCTAGGCTTCAGAAGTGAGTCCATGAAGAGCTTGGTGCGGCCTGGGCCGTCTGAGGCTGAGGGGACCCGAACTGTTACCCTTTCTGTTTAGCTTTCTGTATCACAAGTAATGGAAATCCTAAATCTCTCTTTATCGAGGCCAGAGCATCAAATTCTCTTTGCTAAAACTGGTTCACACAACTTATTATCATAGTTCCTGTATAAAGTGTTCAAATGACTTTAGACCCATAAAGGATAGCAGACCACACCATGGCAAATTACATCGTGTGGGTACGTGGACTCTATAGAGCTGCCCAGAAGCTGGTCCACTGCCCTGGCCTGGACCTAGCCCCACCTAGGCCACGTCTTGTTCCTGCAGGCTGTGGTACCCTGGCCTTACCCCTTGGGAGTGCAGGTAGTCCATGGTCCTGGCGATGGTGTACAGCACATCACTGGCCTCCCGCTCTGAGAAGCACCGCTGGCGGAGGATGCGGTCCAGCAGCTCCCCACCTCGCATGAGCTCCATCACCAGGTATACGTATTTTCCATCATCATAGACCTAGGCGAGAAGGGGAAGTGTACTAAGTCTCAGTCATCTAACGGCACCATGGCTGCCCTCCTCAGCCTTGGGAATGTGCAGGAGCAAGGGCTCCAAATGAGATGTCAGAGAGATGCTGGTGGCTGGTTCCCTAAGAGGAAGATCAAGTTGTTTAACTATTGCAAGTGGGCGGGTAGCCATTCCAGCCACATAGGAGTGGCTCTTCTTAGGAAGGCTGGAGCTTTGACATCTTGGGGGGAGGAGCAAGCTGGGCCGGGATGCATAGAGGAGAAGGGTTAGTTCACTGGGATATGATGTATAGTGATGCTGCCAGTCTCTGAGTGGTGGCACCCAAGAGAAAGAAACTTGACAGCAGCAACAGCACTCCCCAAGGACACTGCTTCTCAACTACCATCGTGTACATAATTTCAGAGGTCAAGTCAGAGTGTATGTTCTGACCCTGTATGTCTGCGGGGGACGGGACATGGCTCTAAAGAAAGGCACAGATTTTGCCCACACTAGCCTTAAACTCGATTTAAAAATTAAAAACAAGGGCTGGAGAGATGGCTCAATGGTTAAGAATGCTGACTGTTCTTCTAGAGGTCTCGAGTTCAATTCCCAGCAACCATATGGTGGCTCACACACATCTCTAATGGGATCTGATATCCTCTTCTGGTGTGTCTGAAGACAGATATAGTGTACTCATACACCATAAACAAATAAATCTTTAAAAAAATTCAAACTCTGGCTACTTTGGTGCCCTGTACGTATGGAGATCACATGTGCATCCCCCTCCTGTATACATGGAGAGCACACATGTATCCCCCATGTACATATGGAGATCACACGTGTATCCCAGTCACCACATGCATGGGAGCCCGTGGGGGCCCGAGCTCTGAGAATGGTGCAAATGAGGTGTCAGGGTTAAATGCTTATTTTTATCTCAGTGATAATAATTTAATCATCGAATTTCCAGAACAAGCTACTAAAATAATTTACCTGACTGTGACCTATGTAAAAGGTGTGAAGCTAATTCTGCTATGTTTGTTTTGGGCTTATGAATCCACTGTTCTATTTTGAAGGTGGGAAGATGATGCTGTCTCAGACCTGGGCTGCTCACCTCAGACAGCGCAGAAGGGAGCTCTGTGTCTGTGGATGAGCTGGGTTCTGAAACTTACACAGAAACCAAGAATGCACAGCCAAAGCACCAGACTCATGCGATGAGGCGTCTGAGATAATACGAGGCATTCGCTGTCTACATTCCCTGGTGTTGAGCTCTATTCTGTGAGCTGCTGCCCAAGGAACACTGAAGTAGATCCAGGGGCTACTCAATGGGCCAAGAAGAGGAATTTTCTTCTCTCCCTAAACTCATAGCTGCACTTGAGGCTTCATGGGGTAGAATGGCCTTGCATAATGGCTTGCTGTCGCTGACTCCTGCTCCAATCCCCTCATCATGGAACGCCCAAAAGAGGCTGTAAAATTCTCCACAGCCAGGGCTCGGTGGGACCTGCAACCCTCATGCCACTCTGCATCTGTCAGCCAAGAGTAACTCAAAGACAAGGACTGGCACTCTTATTCTGACACACACACACAGGTCATTTAATCTTGTCCATGGCATGCTTGGGGAGAGTGGGGGGCTATCCAGGGGCATGCATATATCCAGTTATGTGTGTATGCACCCAAGTTAGGGTGGCCAGCGTCTCCAGAGACTCCTGGGTGGCAAGTGTCTAATACATGTGATCCTAGACACGTTGAAGACGAGCAATGTGAGAGACCTCGTACTATGCAAACGGTAGGATTTTTGTCTGAGTTGAAGCAAAAGGCTAAAATGGGGCTGCTACACAGAAGTACTTACATCTTTTAGGGTGATGATGTTGGGGTGTTGGCCATACCGCAGGAGGATCTCAATCTCCTCTGAGGGATCCCTTTTGCTCTTATCGATGATCTGAAGGACACACAGCAGGTGGCAGTGAGAGGTTTGCTGTTGACCTTGATAGACCATTCCAGATAGATAACAAACTTGAGGCTCCAGAGAGCCAAGGCACAGCTGCCCCCAACCCCACAGTACTCAACCAAGATTGCTTCAAACTACTCAGAAATGTAGATCTAGTCTCTCCTGTCTCAGCTAGCAAAAAGAGGAGAGACCAGATCTGTAATTCCAGGGAGCATGTAACAGGAAGACTGCAAATTGTAGGCCTGTCTGGGCAACTTAATGAGACCCTGCCTCAGAGTGAAAGGCTGAAAAGAAGGAATGTAGTTGGGGATGAAGTTTGGTGGCAGAGTGCATGTCTAGCATGTACAATGTCTAATATGTACAAGACAATCCCCAATTCCACAAGAAAGAGAAAGACGACCCTCAGACATGAGCCTCAAGGTATCAAAATATCTCAGAGAGCTCACCCAGGCACTAGCAAGTAGCACAGCCTATTTCTGCCACTGAACTCTGGGTAGTTAAGTTCCCCCTCCTTCAAAGTGAGCTTCCAGTCACTGGGCACCTCTGCTTTGTCCAGGAAACTGCAGCCAACCACAAAAAGAGGTTAAGAAGCAGGTCCTCCCAGACACACACTGGCGGCTGAGCAGGCTGCATTTCCGTCAGGCCGACCAGACACCCCTTTCTTGTTGGGTTCCTCCTCCTGTCCAATATTTTGCACAGTATCTTGGAACAGCCCTGAAAGCTGTTTAATTCCAGGAATAACGGGTGCCTTCCCCTTACATGGCACTTTAAGTCGAAGCCATGACTGTCACATGCCTTTGAAACAGGAGTGCTATTTGATGGCTCTGATAACCTTCAAAGGTGCCTTGCCACCTATGTCTGTGGGGAGAGTTAACGGAAAGAGAGGATTCATGTGTGTGGAACGGGGAGCACCTACGGTGAGAATGGCTCACGAATTCAGAAATGCCCGCCACCCCCAGCAGCACCCTCTGCCCCTACACATTAGCACTATCTAGTTTGAAAGCCTCCCCACTCTAACTACTATGGGTCACCCCTCCCCAGCATACATTTATGGGCATCAACAGTTTAGTGGCAGATGGATTTTCTTTCTCAAAGGCCTTCCACGATGAAGCAGTCCACTCCTGACATCAATCCGGTCTCCTCACAAAGGAGCTGGATGCAGATTAACGAGAAGGCAGGTTTTGTCTACTGCCAGGGACACTCGCATCCCATGCTGCCGTTTGTATTAGAGGCAGAGAAGGAATGTAGTCAGACACATGCATTTCCTTGAGAATGCATAAATAACCCTGAGAGGGAAGAGGGAAATCTTAATAACCTCGGCTTCCCATGGAGGAGGAAATGGGTGACGAGGAGCTAAAGCCATGACTGGGAGACCTTGAGGCTTCCTCCAGCATAGCTTTTGAATCCGGAACATGGGAATGTTATCTATTAAAATATTAAATGGGAGATCACCTTAACTATCACAAAATCACTCGGGACTTCAAATGCTTAATCTGTTTCCTCACTTCAGTGTGTTTCATTCCTGTTGTGTTCTTCTGATGTAAGTCGTGAGAAAAATTCTGATGAAAGGTTATAAATACTTGAGAACAAATCCACTACTGAAGACCTTAAGAGCTCACTAACATCGACTAGCGCCATAAGACTGGAAGAACCTATGTTCCTACGTGCCTAGGAGGCACACCAGAGCTCGCTCTGGTTAATCTGTTGTAGCATGGCGTGCTCCTGGGCCTGAACATTGTGTGCCATAATACCATTCTGAATATCAATTGATTGTTTGGTGGAACTTGTAAGGCACCTCCATCAAATGGGATCAGCGAGTGGGTATGCAAGATCCTCCGGTGAGCTTCCGGAGGGGCGGTTTCTTAGGAGTGATGTGGCTGAATTTACTTCTAACCATGTTCTTGCTTGGCTCTCCTCTCCCGGCATTGGCTTGATAACAGGGACGAGACAATCAAAGGCCGGAGGAAGGGGGACCTTCCTACTTCATGTCTCTTCTTTTCACCAGGCAGCATCCTGCCCAGGGGGCTGCTGACCCTGCTGAACATGAATGCTCCTGTGGTTGTGCAGGCCAGCAACTATGGCTCACCCTCCTCAGAGAGGCTAAGCCACAGTGTGCATATGCCCGGAGCAAGTGTGGCTTGCACAATGGCTGGGACAGGAAGGTGGCTTTCTTAGCAGATGAAGCCTGTTTGCTGGTGGCTGCTGCTGGCACACACAATATCCCTGTTGCCATCCGTGTATGTGCGTTTCCCCCGAGTCTCCAGTTTCCTTCTCTGAGTCTGTCTGTGTCCTTCCTGTGTTTCTCAAGCCCCATCACTGGAGCGCTGTGTTTCCAGGTGCTGAGGCACTTCAGGGTCTGAAGGTCAAAGTGTGAGCTGTGGGATAAGCAGGGTGCACCCCTGCCCAGCACCCCCTTCCGTTTGTTGGAAGGATCATACTATGTTAGGAGCGAGGCAAGTGGAGTATGTAATTACTAGAAAAAAACTCTAACAGACATTTTCTCCTGTAGCATTAATTAAAGCAAATGACAAAGAAAAAGAAGTCCGGTGCTTTCTCAATAGGAAAAAATTAAAATTTCCATGCCAATCTGTCCTTCTAAAAATACGATCTCCGGGCCAAGCATCTGTTTAATTCCACTTCCTTTCTGGGTGACAAATTATATACACAGAACGAAGCTGAGTGAAGCCGTGCAAATGCTTTTGTACACGAATGATGTGATGTGAATCCAAACTCTGGCTCCTACGGGGAGTAAGGCCTGGCCTGGGTGTGGTGGCCACATCCTCTGTTGTAGTTAAAAATAGGATGACAGACAAGCAAACACAGTCATCCAGTTGCTGACAGAGAAGCCAAAAACACCTTGGGATCACTGGCTGTTGAGAGGGCCATCTGTCACTCTGCACACAAGCTTGCAACTGAAAAGACGGGCACAGGGCGGCGAGGCCTTCTTCGGGGGACTAACAGTAGTGGGAGTTGTTAGAGAGAAGATATGTGGGGGCCAAAGATATGTTGTTCTGACTCAAGTAAACACCCACTCATCTCCTCGGCCATGGAATTGAACTCAGTGGCCACATGCGGGACAGATAGGGAAGTGGGAGGGAGACTCTGTCTCTGCTGACCTCATAGTTTTATTATTCCATGTGTGTCGAGGCTTCTAGTTCTTCGGCCAGAGAGAAAAGATGTGTCAGAGAAGCATAACTGCAAAGCAGCTGGCTTCCTGAAGGAGAAATCAAGGGGTCACCAGGCAGTATGCTCTCTGTTGAACAATTTTCTGAATGCCAATTAAAGATGATCCAAATTCGAAGCACAGCCTTGGAGTGCTTTCCTTTTAACTGACATGTGCACTTAACGATGCGAGAGCACAGGCCTCTGTCTTCTACAGATCAGACCTACGGAAAGGTCTATCTAGGCTCTGCTCATCAGAGGGGACAGCCACTGTGTTATGGACATAGGAAATGGTGTACTGTTGGCTCTTCTTTAAAAGTACTCAATGCTGGTTCAACCCTCACAGAAGTGGACTTATTGCTTCCCGCCCACACATGGCTTGTGCATGCCCCTAGGTGAAATGGTGGATGCCTAACTGTCTTGTCAAGAAGCCATGGTATTCCGTCGTCCTGTTCCTTCCAGTGAGGGTTAATTTAAACATTTTTCCCCAATAAATTATGGCCCACTATCATCTTAGAAAGAACAAGGGGAGCCCCTACAGGCCCACCACCTGCCTTGTCCAAGAAATTTCAAAGCTTTGAAAGAGAAGCAGGAGAGCCTGGCTCTTTCTTCACCGCTAACTAGAGACACAGTGTCTAGCTTTTCTTTCTGGGGTGTACAGGTTGGAAAGAGAGTTGTCACTGAGGGTCCACAGGGTCAACACAACAGCATCTTTGAGGCCAGAGTCCTAACTCCCAACAAAGCTGTTAACAGACGGCTCTATGTGAGAGCTGGATGGAGAAATGCCAGAGAGACCACGCCACTGCTCTTGCCCATGGGGCCTAGTCTCAGGGCACGGAATTTCACTGAACAGTAGCAGGTTATTTCTAAAGGGCACTGGGTCAGCTGAGCTGGCCACACAATAGACATGTTTCTTAGCACTTGTTGGCAGCCGTGCTTGCTTCTAGGAGTGCTGCTGGCCTCCAGATAAACTATCTAAAGAATTTCTGTGAGAAACAATTCACACAGAGAAGTACTAGGAAGCTCACGCAAGCTTACAAAGCAGTGGAAAGTCCTGGGGTGAGGCAGAGTACAGGTCTTAAGCAAACCTTCAGCCACGCACAACCTGGACCACTGTCTGTGCCACAGAGGCGGCTGCTCCATGACACCGGCTGGCAACCCTGCTGTATCTCCAAGCACCGCTTTCATGGCCATCACATCGAGGACTCCCAGAGTCTTCTATTCCCACTTCCTCCCTCAACCCTCCCCTTCGTAGGCAGGCCGAATGGGGAGAGCTCATCAGGAGGGCTTTTAAGTTAATCCTCTACGGTTAAACACTCCTATTTAAGAAATCCAAGGTCAGTTTGTCAAAAGACCACAGATTCCTGAGATGTTTGGCTGGAGGGGTTTGGTTTTGTTTTTGCTTTGTTTTTTTCTGGGCTGACGAATGCCTGAGAAACCTGGGGTAGATGGCTGGTGAAGATGCACGGTTTCTAGAGAACGTGCTTTTGAGAAATGTCCACTGTCAAGAACAGCACGGGAGGTGAGATACCCTGTGCAGTTCGTGTGCTGTGCACCCTTTTCAGAGCCTGGAAAATGACCGTGGGTGGAAACTGCTCCTGTTGTTGCCTTGCTGGCCAGCTCCACTCCTCCCTCGATACTCTCTGAAGAGCTGGGCCAGTCACATGCCAAGTGGAGCCAACGTGGTCCATGTCATGGTGGCACAGGCTTGGACTTTGTCTCTTAAGTCTTTAATGGTGTGTGTGTGTGTGTGTATGTGTGTGTGTGTGTGTCTGTGTGTGTGTCTGTGTGTGTGTCTGTGTGTGTGTCTGTGTGTATGTCTGTGTGTGTCTGTGTGTGTCTGTGTGTGTCTGTGTGAGTGTAGTGTGAGTGTGTGTGTATGTGAGTGACTGTGTGTGTGTGTGTGAGTGTGTATATGTGCGAGTGAGTGTGAGTGTGTGTGTGTGTATGAGAGACATAGTGTGTGTATGAGTGACTGTATGTATGAGTGTGTATATATGTGTGTGTGTATATACGTGTACATGTGGGTGCATACACGCCACAGCACAGGTATGGAGGCAGAAAACAGCCTCAGGCCTTAGGCCTCTCCTTTGACCTTGTCTGAAACAGTCTCTTCTCGTTGTTTGCCAAAGCACAGGCCGTGCTTGCTGGCCCGGTCAATCCTGGGGATTCTCCTGTGTCTGCCTCCCATCTCGGCTAGGAGCACTGTACTACAGATGTGGGCTGCACACCTGGTTTTATGTGGAGACTTGAAGTCAGTGTTCTGCATCAAGTGTTCTAGCCACTGAACCATCTCTCCAAAACCCATGTCTCCAGTGTTAGGACAAGTGGTGAAGGTTAAGACTCACAGTTGTGTAGAGAGAATGTGTGTGCATTTGTGTACGTCACACTCTGACTTCAGAAGAAAGAGCTTTATAGAAAACCCTAGAAATCAGCATTTTGGATTCTTAGGTCCAATATTTAATCTAGGAACAGGTACAGAGCTGAAAATTATTATGGAGAACTTAGTATATGGGGTTATAGGTGTCAGTCTATACTATACACTGCTTCTGGTGGGCGGAGTAAAGCCCGAGCCCTCTCTTCTATTCTGAACTTAGTATATGGGGTTATAGGTGTCAGTCTATACTATACACTGCTTCTGGTGGGCGGAGTAAAGCCCGAGCCCTCTCTTCTATTCTCTATTGCTATTTACTTCTTGGATCATTTTTCCACAGCTATGTTTTTTCTTCTTTCCTTCCTCCCACCCCCACCGCCACATTTTCCTTCCTTTGATGAACACTATTCCTGTTTGCTCAATCCTATCTTCCTGGATACGGGACTCTGGGGCTGTTACTCTTGGCATATGTTAATCACTTAGTTACTAAAGATGAATGGTTCCATGTGGAACATAACTGAAATATTTATGATTTGAAAAGAACTGTTTGGGTCCTCTGAGATAGGATCTTGCTATATAGGCCAGGCTCCCCTGCCTCAGTTTCCTGAGCGTTTTGGTTGCGACTGTATGCCACCACACCCAGCTTGAAAAAAAATTTTTTTAAATGGGTGACCTTGTATCAAACTAAACTGAAGTCTATCACGTCAGACCTTAGAAGCTGCGGGCCTGTGCCTGCTCAGCACCCAGGTTCCTGCTGGAGTTGCTGCCCAGCCGGGTCATGGTACATCCGAGTTCCTCAGCTCACCTTCACGGCGTACTCGGCATCCGTGGCTTTGTGTACACACCGCTTGCACACTGAGTAGGAGCCCACCCCGATGTCCTCCTTGATCTCGTAGCCATCAGTGAAGTGGATATTGTTCCCATGTAACTGCTGCAGGGAGGCCAAGACAGGGACGGTTACCAGCCTTTCACACGGGTACACACATGTGCAACAGAAACAAGAACTTGTTTGCTTGGGGAAACTGAGACTCCCTCGTCCTAGGTCCCAGAGCTATGCATAGATTGTTCTTGATATTCAGACACATAGACATTACTTGTCCACTGGGCACTCATTTTTCTCTCAAAGTTCTGTGGAAATGAGACTCTGGTAGTGACAAGGCAGAAGCCCTGGAATGCGGCTGGAGCGCTCGCTGTCTCCAGAGTATCCACACAAAGCACCAACCCTTGAACAGCTGAGTCGCAAGCCAGTTCTGGCCTGTGTGTACAGTCCCCACTCATCCACTCCTGAGGACAAAAGCCCCATGAACCATAACCACAAGGGGGATGAAGGTCAGGAAGATTGAATGCCATCTAATTACGATGAAGGAGACATCAAGTGCTCAAGCGAGCTCACTCCTAATCCTTCTGGATTCTCTGAATTCTAGTTATAGCCACGTAATGACAGAAGTCTAAATAATGCCCTCACTGGCCTCCCAGTGAACGACATAGAACCCACAGCTCACACAGAGAAAATCCCCAAACCTGTCCCAAGAAGCCTCGGGCCCAGGTATCCATGGTGATCCTCACCTCAAGACTTTTTATTCCTTTTTAGAAATAAGTGGGCTCAGACCACCAGGAAGATCACCACAGTAACAATAACATCTAGGGCCAGGGGACGTCTGCCATTAACCCACTGCTGGCTCCCATCACTGAGCTGATAAAAGTCCAAGGCCAGGCATCTCCTGGGGCGATCAGACTTACCTGCACAATCGGGTGAATGGGGGCCTTGGGCACGTCTTGCTGTGAAGGCTCCTGGACCAGGCTGGAGGCCACAAAGCTGAACCCCCTAAACAGGTGGTGGGCGTTTGCACTTGGGGGGACACCAGGAGAGTCTGCGGACGAGCAAGGCCCTTCATGAGATCCAAGTGAGCCAGTGCAAAGTAATGGCGTGTGCACGTGATTACATACGGATCATGTGTGCTGGAGAAGGGACGTATGCAGAGAGGGGTAGAAGCACACGGCCTACTCCAGGTGCTGCCAAGAGTCTGACTGGGCAAGCACACACAACCCAGACGTTCTCGGATGATCATGGATCACATGCTGTAAGGTTACTGACTTCGGAGGTTACTAAATTGTCCTCAACACAATCTATCAACCCCCAACTCCAGAGCAAGATGAAAAGCAGCCAGAATTTCTAGGAGGGGTTACCAGGAGGCACCACCTTTCTAGGTTAGGCAAGTGCTATGTGAATAAAGGCAATCAGAAACCTCAAGCGTTCCCCTGCTCCATGTTCACCTGTAGCCCCTACCACTGTGCAAGGCCCGGCCCACAGCCAGCACAGCCCCTTCCATAGCTGCATGGCTCTATGCCAAGGCTACACCACTCTGACCCTCAAGGATACATGGCCAAAATTGTCACTGCCCATGGTCCAGCGGTCAAATGTGAGGAGTGATTTTTTTTTCTGTACTGTGATTTTCTAAGTTCACGAGGCCTGCTCAGAGCATGACTGTTAGCACATGGTTCCCTCACCCCCAGGTTCACCATTAGATATCAGCAAGGTACGTGACTGCTCGGCATATGCCTGTACTGTATATGACAGACAAGAATGGGCAAGCCACCCCCATGGGTACTGTGTTAGAGACGCCCAGGCTCTCAGATGAGGGGACACGTGCTTATTTAAATGCAGTGGCACTGTCTGGAGAGGGATCTGGAGAAGGGAGAGCAGCAACCACATCTGCCAAAGGGGATGAAGGGAGGAACATGAACCGGCACAGCCTCTTGGAAGAGGAGAGATGGGCAGCGGCCCCTGCACCGTCAATGGCACATGCCCTCTGAAGAGCCAGCCTACATGTAGGAATGTAGTCCTTAGAATTACTTTCAAAAGTGCAGTGAGTATACAGAAATGTTGTCTTTAGCATTCTTTGTGACAGCAAAAACAATGACAACAAAACAAACAAAAAATACCAAAGCCAACCCATACGCCACTGTTAAAGATGTCACAGCCACATTAGTAACAGCCTGCCCATATCAGAATCTTTATTGCTGGATAGTGACGATAAGGATGATGACAGTGACGATATGAGGATTGGGGTGTGCGTGTGTGTGTGTGTGTGTGTGTGTGTGTGTGTGTGTGTGTGTGTGTGTGTGTACACATGTGTGGAGGCCAGAGGTTAATATTAGGTGTCTCCCTTGACCACTCTCCATATTACTATTTTGGAGACAGGTTCTCTCATTGAACTTTGAGTTTATTTTATTTATTCATCGAGGCCGACTAGGCACAAAACTCTAGGGACCTATTTGTCTCTGTTTCCTCAGTTCTGGGGATTACAGATGCAGTGCCTTACCTGACTTTAATTTATTTGTGTGTGTGTGTGTGTGTGTGTGTGTGTGTGTGTGTGTGTGTGTGTCAGACAGACAGACAGACAGACAGACAGAGCAAGAGCAGGCATGTTGTGGTAGCCTGAGAACTTTCAGCTCCTCTGTTCTCCCCTTGTGTCTCTCTTGCTTCTGACACATTGTATACACGCCAGGCTGTCTGGCCGCTGCGGTTTGAGTATGAAATATCTCCCATAGGCTCATGTGTTTGAACACTTGGTCCTCACCTGGTCTGTTTGAGAAGGAAAAAGAACTTCTAAAGGAGTCCTGCTGGAGGAAATACATCACTGGGGGCGGGCCGTGAGGTTTTGTAGCCTCTCTGCTTCCAGACTGCTGATACAATGCATTGGGCTAGCCTCAGCTGATAAAATGCATTGGGCTAGCCTCATGTTCTTGTCATCACATGTTCTGTGTCATTACAGACTATGACCTTCTTAAACTGTGAGCGAAACAAATGCTGCTCTCTCTTAGGTTGCGTTTAAAAGGGTGTTTCAGCACATCAGCAGAGGTAAATAATACAGCACTAGTCCAGGACCTCAGGGCACTTCTCCTATCTCTGACGCCCATAAGAATGCTGGGATTACAGGCACCAGCACCACATCCAGCTTCCTGTGGGCTTCTAGAGACCAAACTCGTTACAGCCTTGTGCAACAAGGATTTCTACCCTCCGAGTCATCCCACTGACCCCTGTGGTGGGCGTTTTAGGTAGTGAGTACTCAGGATCTGAATTCAGGTTTGCATTTGAGTCATCCCCATCCCTTAGGTGATCATTCTAGGAAGGTGGGCAACCATATCTGAGACAGGAGTGTGATCCTAACAGTGTGAAAGTGAAAACAGAAAAACAAAGACACCAGTCAAGTATGGTGGTATCCTCCTGTCAGAGTGTCAGCTTGGGAGGCTAAGGCAGGAAGATCACAAGCTCAAGGCTAGCCTGGGCTACAAACAAGACTTGACTCAAGAAAATAACAGAAAAAACACCACCAAAACCCATAAATAAGATGTTAAAAAGAAAAAGACATGAGACAGACAGGCAGGCAGACAGACAGACAGACAGACAGGTAGGCAGGCAGGCAGGCAGACAGAAGAAAG
The DNA here is from genome assembly GCF_021556685.1 of Rattus norvegicus. NCBI lineage: Eukaryota > Metazoa > Chordata > Mammalia > Rodentia > Muridae > Rattus > Rattus norvegicus. The sequence goes on along the minus strand of NC_141534.1, from coordinate 55,117,980 downwards.
GGAGACAGAGAAAGGATGTTATGAAATGATAAAGAGAACTTGCTCCCTAGCAGTGAAAATTCAGGTTGTATATCTAATATATCTATATATTAGAAGCACATGAAATATGTAATATATAAGAAATCCCATCAGGATATATAAATAAATATATAAATGATCTATTCATCAATATATAAAATATAACATGAATTTTTTCTTACAAGTATAAGTGACAATTGAAAAACACACGCTACGTTAAGCATCTCAAAACATTTGCATATTCCAGAAGCGTTTATCCTGAGGCAACAGAAGCTTCCACCTTTCTGCTTGTGCCCGTCTTCCTCTTCCAGTCCTGTACTTTGACATAAAGAAAATGGTTGGGAGGGGGATAGGAGGGGGAAGTACTTGTGAAGGAAATGGAGTTTTTGTTCCTTCATGTTCTGCTTCAGGTACAGGGTTATGAGGGATTCGCAGCCCAGTGGCAAAAGGGTCTCTGATCCTAGGCGGGGCCCGGCTGTAGACAGGTGGAGATACTCCACATGTGCTTTATTGGAGCACAGACGCTAGCACGTCATATAGGACAGGAAGCTTCCTGGATACGTGCTCATCTTAAGACTCCTGGACAGAAAGGGAGCAGACGCAAGACTCGTTGTCTTGCAAGGAGGCTCAGACTCCCACGTAGATAGATACTTATGTGACCCTGAATTAATGTGACCAGAGCTGGCTGCTTGGAAATAAACCCCAAACGTGCTAGACTGGGGAAGCTTAGTTACAAGGAGACCACGGTAGTGCTGTTTTTAGAACGTGAAGTTATGCACAGCGAGACGCCCAGGGGCAGCTGGCAATTTAATGGAGACAGGCTCCTTCCCTCAACATGGGCCCTATAGATGGATGGGCTCCTGCTCTGTCAGGCTCTCCTGGATTTTTCTTCTCCCAGCATGAGAGTCTAGCTGTGAGATCTGTTCTCCTGCCTTCTCTTAACACTAAGACACTGGACCAGAGGAACAAGAGTTTAACAACAGGTATGTTAATCTCAGGGATTTAGACTTAAGGTTAAGAACTTGGGCGATTCTAGGAATTCACTGAGCCTGGCAGTGGTAAGGGTACAGACCACGGTCTGTTTATAGCACACTGGGTGTGCGTGCCTGTGCCTGTGTGTAGGGAACAGGTCGCATTGACTCAAATGGATGCATTTTTAGGAGTGAGAAAATGCAGATCCAGTCAGCAATGCTTTCCAGCTAATAAAGATCCTCTCTGCTTAGAGCAAAGAAGTCAGCAGAGGCACAAGAATGGCCAGTCCGCCGAAGTGCAAAGAGGTCTTTATAAGAAGCTGGAGGGAGGAGCTGGTATTTGCTTTTTGAGGCTGGATGGAGTGCAAATGGTAGGCAGCAGAGACAGAATTTAGAAAGCTTTATCCTTGGTGAAGAGATGGCTGAACGCCAGCGTAGTACATACAGAAGATCAAAATCATAAGTTAAATCTTAGAAAGTAAACTTTTACAAGCAGAAACAACCTTTGGGAACACTCTGCCCAGTGGGACGCATTTCCCAACCTTAGATCGCCAGGCCCCACTGAGCAGCTGACATGTGACCCAGAGGCATACACTAGCTGACTTCACTTTAACTGAGACTTCAGAAAGCCTACCACAAGACTCTCGGTGTGTCTATCCTGTCTCAGAATCCCACCACTACGGTCCTCAACTTGGAGGTTACTCAGCTCTCCTGCTGGGAAAATCTTACCCTGATGTCGACATCAGAGCTGCTTCTCTGCACCTTTAGTGCTTCCGTTAGTGCTTCCCTAAAGGCTTGGAAGATATCTTAACTTAGCATCTGGACAAACCACACTACTAAGGAATACTATAAGCCAGTTCTAGGCACACGGTTGAATGTACCATGTCTGATGGGTCTTCCTTGGGCTCGTATTGAGATAAAACATCATTCTCTATGCACAGAAGGCTTAAGGGGCTTATTTAAGGCCACACCAGCCACCCAGGCTGGGGTTTAAATTCCCAGTCGAATGCAGAGAGCACAGGCACCAGATCATCTGGAGCTGCCTGCATCGGTGCCCTCGCTCTCAGGGGTGCGGCTTAGCTACCATTGAGCATTTTTAACATGTAGCTTCCTTTACACAATGGACTCATGACTGGTGTTGTCCTTTCCAACAGGGCTGCTGCCATCCCCGTGGTCTTGGCGGAGTCTTCTCTGGCTCACAGGCCACCCTCTCATGCAGAGACAACTGCTCCTGTGTTTGTTCTTCTGCAGCTCTGAGGCAGGAGGATTTGTGAGCCACTCAGGTGCCTTCTGGGATCTGACTTGCTGACCTCGGCAGCTGAACAGAAGTCCTCCTATATGGCCTGACTCATGCTGTCATGGGCTGACCACACTGTGGCATTGGTAACATGCAGCATGACAATCTTCATGGACACCCCTACCTCGGTCTTGCTGCTGACTACAGTTTTGGTCTTGCCTGGGGACGAGTGGGACCCAGAGGTCAGAGAGAGCGACCTGTGTGCTAACTGTCGGGAGCTGCCTGCCCTGAATCAATGCATTGTGCTTCATGCCATGTTGCTCAAAGGGGACCTGCCCCAGGCCCAAGAGAAGTCCCCACAGCTCTGTCCATCATGACACTGGGGAGGGCACGCCCGTCTCTCTGCCCAGCAGGGTGTGGATAAAGGCATTGCTCCGGAGCCTGTACCCACGGGAACGGGGTGGGTTCTCTATTCCACTCCTCCCGACTTAAGACTCGTGGTTGGTAATCTTGTTTTGCACTTAGTTTCCAACAACCATATGCCATTTCCTATTTGAAAGTAGTGTGGAATCCCAAAGAATCCATGCTCGGCTGTCAGCAGCTCCCTCAATGGCTGCCTGAACTTACTCCTGAGTCTAAAGGGGGCTTAGCCACACCTTCATTGAAGTGGCTCCCACTGACCTACCCACAATCAACTGTATTTGCAGACAGAGTCTTCATGGGAGAAGTCAAGGTTAACGGAGGTCAGGGAGTGGGCCTTCTTCCCACAGGACTCATGTCCTTACAGGAAGAGGAAGGGACGCCAACACGCTGCAGCTTTTCCCATCCACAGAAGAAAGGCCATGAGAGGACACAGTGACGTGGCCAACTATAAGACAGAGAGGTCTTACCAGGGACAGACCTTGCCTGCAAAGTCCGCAAAAGCCTCCTGCACCGTGACACAACAAATACCCCTTGCTAAACCACCCTCTGGGGTTACTCTGTCATGATAGTCAAAGGCAATTACAGCATGTAAGAAAATGGTAAACCAGAATGCTAATGTTTAAAGGGACTGACCAGTTATGAGGGTCACGACACAGACTCCGGAGATCTCACATGTTGTGAAGCTTAGTTTCTGTGCTGGGATCTATCAAACAGGCCCCCAGCTTTCACGGAAATAATACACTTAGTTGATAAGCCCAGGGACCTAAAGATAGCCATCTTCTTCCATATATTAGAGATGTGAACTACCTGTTTCCTTTCTGTGTCTTGCTTGTGTGTTCCTGGGAGGGCTGTCAGTGCCTTGCATCTCACAAGAGAGGGGTCCACAGAACCCTGATTGCTTCTGAAGTGGGTGTCACACAGGGATAGTGAGAATTGGTTCTGCCCCCGATACCTTACTGCTAAGCACAGATCATGAACATAGAATGCGACTGACGGTTTTTCCCTAAGGGAGCATCCTTCACAAAGCCCACTGGAGTTGGGTGGGGTCAGCCCAGCCAAGAAGAACCAGCACACACCTGTGGGGGTCCTTGCAGTAAACTCGGGGTCAAAGTGGAAGGTGTCCTCAGGCCTTCCCACTGCTGGCTTGAAGGGTGGCTTGATTTCCTTGCGATACAGCTTCTGCAGGGAGAACAAGACAGACGTTGAGACCAGACTACTGAGAACAGAGACCAGAGGCCACAGGAGCTCTCACACTTCCAAGATGTACAATGAGGTGCAATACAGACTCTGTTACTACATCCCGCTGCGTCATAAGAGACCATGAATACAGTGTGGAAATTATATACTAAATGTGAATTACAAAAGGCAGAGTTGGAGGTTTGAAGGTTTGAGGCCTGCTGGACACTCTTCAGTTTAGGGCAATGGTTTTCTAATTTGTTTTCGGCTACAGGATTTTTATCTCCAAGAAAACATTACAGGTGAGCCGTGCACACTGAACACACTGAAGCCTGTGGGATTGTGGAAACCGAGACACAGAACACCCCTTGCTCATATAGCCCTTCCTAGTGCGCAGGTTGTTGGCAAGACACAGACGTCCAGGGTGGGTTCCTCTCAGACCTGCTGCTGGAACCTGCTTCTGAAACGTGTTTGCCATCCTCTTTAGAGACAATACTGGAAGATGGAATTCAAGAACAGCGCACACACATTTGGGATCTAGAAGGTAGCTGTGGTAGACAATATGGATGGTGAAGAAATCAGGGGACTGAGGGAGACACTGGCAAGAGGAAGGCGGTGTAAAGGAAGAGGAGGAGGCAGGAAGCACTGGGAGAGCTGAGCCTAAGGGCCACCTTGAGGATGAGTGATGTCACAGCACCATGGGAACAGAAGACAGCTGCCACCTCGGTGCTAGGAAGCACTGATGCGGGCAAAGCGGTCAGTGGGTCTGTTAACCTATAACAGACCGGCATTGCACAGGGGAACTGATGCTTCGGGAGCTCCCACTGCCTGAGAAGGCTTAGCTTTACTTCCACACATTCTGACTCCAGGGACACTTTCCTGATCCCGATCCTTCTATCTGCTTTGGTCTAGCAGAGCAGGGGTCCATGCCTTGATGTTATCTGACAAAAACAGGGGTGACTAGAACACAGCACATAACACAGCCAGGGCTGAGAGATCCTCAGTCAAGAGCATCTCGGACAAATGGAGGACACAGACAGGCCAGATGCTGTGCCTGCCTCGGGGCTCTGCTCAGCTACACTTTGTGCTTCACCCTGCATTATTCTTGGTTCACTTCTCTGCCCTTCATATGCCCCAGAGCCCAGTGCTGGAGCCACCAGTGGCCACTGCTGAATGACCAGGGACCGAGATGGTCACACGTCCCATCTGTGTGCTGTGAACACCAGGTCGCATAAGGCTTCCTGGCAATGTGTCCCCTCATGTTCCTTTTGAAGCCTGATCCAGCTATAAGAGAGGCAGCAGGAGGCACGCAAGAGAGTGGACAGAACATTTGTCAAAGGACAGACAGTCTTCCTGAGGGAGGACCGTACGCGTGTGTCACTGCTATGGCGGGACTGTCCATGATAGGTATTACTGCTGGCACCATGCCTTCCGTCCCAAGGTTGTCACAGCCTCTTCAGGGGTGGAGGCAGCAAGCTCTGGGCAGCCTGCACCCCATCCCCTGTAGGGCTCTCTAGAGCAGTTGCTCTGTGCTACAATGGCTTCCTAGAGACTTCTCATGATCTTAAGGGCAGTTCTGTGTCTGCTTTTGCTGCACTCGCATTCTGGAAGGTGCCAATATGCGCTCCTACTACACACAGCATAGCTTTGTTCCCCTGTCTCCACACATGGGTGGCTCTGAGGTTTTGAGAAGGGTGACTGTGCTTTTGTTTTTTGAGTACAAATTACTGCACATAGGTTGCTGTGAAACAGAATGAAAGGAAGTTGGGGAGTGGAGAACGCTGTAGACTGGCCTTGAGGAAGAACGATACCTCTACAAGCCTGCCCAACCCGAGTGATGCTGCAAAGCTATCTTCATCTACAAAGTCCCAAGACAGAGGGACCGTAGCCACATTCCTCATGTGGGGACTTTGGAGGGGTGAGCTCTCCTGGTGCATCCGCCACAGGAGGAAGTGGTGGAAATCCTCCTGCGGCAGTGGAAGCAAGAGCACATGATGAAAACCCAGCTGAGGTCCAGTTAGCAAACACTGTGCACACCACCTACAGTGAGTCACTACCCTCCCCCTGCTCCAGTCAGAGCACAGGACAGCCAAAAGTACCAACAGCATACTGTCACACCAGAGCCACCTAGGTGCTCAGTTTCTCTTTAGACTCCCCACCTCACAAAGAAACAGATGATGTGCTGGGCCAGAATTGTAGAAAGCACCACAAGCATGTGTCACAGTTAACAGTGAATCGATGGCCTGCAGGCACATCTGCAGATCCTTATGCTGACGGGCGGAGCTGTGACTGAGGACAGTGGCCTGGAAACAAGCGATCTGTCAGGTACGTCCACCCTACCACACTGGGCTGAATCTGGTGCAGTACTGTTCTCTGCCCATCTGAGTGCCATTTCACCCTGGGTCGGCTTGCTAGAAGCTGGCTGGCTGGATACCAATGTGGACTGCCTTGCTAGCCCGTGAGGTCACCTTGTGTGTTTATTTTGGGTTTGTGCTAATCCTGAGCTCTCAGCATTGCCTCAGCCACCGGGGAAAAGTAAACACAGCTTACATTTGCCAGCTCCACCGTCCTCTGCACAAGCTTCCTGGTCTATAATTAACTTGTAATTTTTCACTTAGCTAGGTAGGCAGCAAGGGTGTTCGGAGGGCAGACCTGGGGCTGGCATTAATGTGCTGGGAGCAGAGGACAAGCAGAAAGGCCAGGTAAATCACAGGGAACTGCCACCCTCCACCTGCTCCAGCTAACACTGGTGACCCACACTCTGGCGGATGGCATGCTTGCTCTGTGCCCACAGATCATCGAATCCCCAGGAGGCAGCTGGTGGAGGACAGGTGTTTACTTTTAAAAAGTAGAAATATATGCCGGTAGGTTTGGGGTCACAGAAGGCAGTGGAAAGCAAAATAAATGATTATTTTAACAGCTGCATCCTGAGGCTGCACCTGGATAACCTGTCGACAGGCATGCATTTGATGCCAGCAAATGTCTTCTCTGTTGTCACCCTTAAATGTTCGTGCTGCCGAGGGGCATGGGAGGAGACCCTCTGGTGAAAAGAGTCCTTGAGAACATAGGACTTCTGTGGTTTTCAGTGATCTGAGCTGCTAACATCAGGAAGGTGCCCAGGACACATGTCTACAGACTTCCTAAAGCATGATGTGCATATATGTGTGTAGTGGGGTCAGGTTTGTCGTGGCCCTGCCATGGACACACAGCGGTGGCACCTGGACCATTTATGTGAGGAAGGACAGTTGAGACAGAATGATAGGTCAGATCAGACCAGCAAGACCTCTGCACTGGCTACCCAGGGTTCAGAGCCTGAACACAGTTCTTTTGGAAACCATTCACACCCATGTTCTATACTACCGGCACCTCCTTCCTTTCTCCTTTCTCCTTTCCCCTTCTTCTCCTGGTTACTTCCTACACGCCCTCTCCCTGCTCTGTTTGCTCTGCACTGGATGCTCACCCACTATGGCTGTCTGACATCAGACATCACTCCATCTCTCCAGGCTTTGGTGGGCACTGTCTGTCAAGGACAGGGTAAGAATAAACATGTGTGGTCCTAGTGACCCAGAAGGGCCTCTTTTAAAGCCAAACGAAATAAACCAAATGCCGAGACAAACAAGTAACACTTTCCCACCGTACTTTAACTTGAATTACTGGTACAGAAATATCAGTCCCTAGTACAGAAACCCAATGTCTGTGTTTGCACCAAGGGAATGTGTTCCCCAGTAACAGAGGGGCAAGGCAAGCTCAGAGCCTGGTGTAGTCTATGGAAGGTGTATATGGCTGCAGAAAGGATCCCACAGGACTGGGCTTCTACAGCACACACTAGGCCAGGCTTGGCCTAGTGCAGTGATTAGCTTTAACCGTCAACTTGACACAATCTAGACTCACAATCTAGGAAGGGAAGTCTCAGTGAGGGATAGTCTACCTTGGCTGGCCTATGGGCATGCCTGTGGGTGACTGTTTTAATTTAACTTAATTGATGTAGGAAGACACAGGCCATTGTATGAGGCACCATACACTAGAAAGGGCGTCCTGAACCAGGCAAGCGAGTGACTGCATTCTCTCCCCCTGCTTTTGACTGTAGATATAATGTGATCAGTTGCCTCAAGTTCCTGCTGCCTTGACCTCTGTAAGTTTCTTTTTTTCCAGTTACTTCACCACCACAGAAACAGAAGAACACTGGGTTCCAGATCCATCTGCAGCTCAAATCCTAGGAACCTCATTTCACACTCATGACCACTGCCTGCTCTAGGATGTCCTTAGATGGTCACTCATCAAAGTTCCTTCTCAGTCAGATCCTCTGAAAGGGTGTACCCTGGGGGCCACGACCTGTGGGCATGGCCGGGTACAGCTACCAGGATTCCCTCCTCAAGCTACCCCCACTCCAGCGACTCTCTGCCCAGCCCACCCACCTCCGATTTGGCAACCCCTTTCCCCTCCCCAGCAGGGCCTTTGGAAAGAGGGCAGGATATATCAGATAGGGAATTGGGGGGCTAATGTTCCTTCACAGACACCACCCTGGCCCTGAGAGAGACTTCAGGGACTCATCCCTGACTTCTTAACTGCCCTTCACTCACTCAGAGGCCCCTTTATCCTTCCTTCCTCCCTCCCTCCCCCTCCCTCACCATTCCCCTCTCTCAAAGGGAGCTTTCTGGTGGCTCCCTGGTCTGTTTAGAGACCTGGATCAAGTCCTTCAGGTCAGCTGTCATGACTTCCTTTGGGTCGCGTTTGAGGCGAGGGACAGAAAGCATCACTCATCACAAACCAATGATACTATGTGGCAGAATCAAAGCCAATGGGCCATGGGGGCAGAGGGTTCAGGCCAGGGTCAGGAGCAGAGGGTTCAGGCCAGGGTCAGGAGCAGAGGGTTCAGGCCAGGGTCAGGAGCAGAGGGCAGATTTCCTGCAGGGACACTGAAGAGAAATGGGGGCAGATAAAGTGAGGGGCTTGGGGGAGACAGGTCCAGGAAGATGGCTGGTGGGGAGAGTGGATTCCACTCTCCTCGGCCTTCTTTCTTTCAGACTCCTTTCACACAACAGAAGCTCTGTGACGCACGCAGCACTGGGTTATTTGTTCACAGCTTCTCTCTCTCAGTGAGGGCACTGGATTCTCGAGGTATGGCTTAACCACATCATGGCTCTCCCCAGCCAGAGAAGCCCCATGTGTATGCTTGAATCACTGACTAGGGAATGACTCATGGGGGAGAAACCAAGGTGTGTCCCCCGCCAGGCAGAGGATATGCCACCCATGAGGCTTGGTTTTCATACGCCTTATACTGTGCTGATCACCCCTAAGGGCAACATGAGGCCTGTCTGTGGACCAGCTCCACAGTGGGGTGACTCCTCCTCAGCTCACACAGCTCGAATGGGAGCTGTAGGGCCTGTTGATGGACAGAGGGGGAGGTCTGGCCTTGCTTCTGCAAGGTCGTCTTTGGGTTTTGAGGAGGACAGTCTACTATTTTTTTTTTAATTCTACCCTTAGTAAGCCTTGCTCTTTTAAAAAAAATTATTTATTTTATGTATATGAATACATGGTAGCTGTCTTCAGACACACTAGAACAGGTCATCAGATCCCACTGCCAATGGTTGTGAGCCACCATGTGGTTGTTGGGATTTGAACTCAGGACCTCTGTAAGAGCAGTCAGTGCTGCTAACTGCTGAGCCATCTCTCCAGCCCCAACAGTCTAGGTTTTTTACACACTCTCTGAACACCTGCTGGAAGACACAGGTACCCTGGCAGTCTGCCTACACCCCTTTGACCTTACCTGGGAGCAGAAACCTCCCTTGTTCAAATGAGTTCTATAATCAGAACTGCAGAGCCAGGGTTCAGAGACTCCCCAACTTGCTTGTTTTGGATAGGGTTCAGATAAGAAGGGACTGGAGCTTCTGTGTGGGGAGTTTTAACCCTGTGCTCTCTGAGGTAAAACAACTGAGGACATAAGGGAAGGCAGGCAGCAGAGAGGAAACTTCACACATGATGTACATTTTGCTTTTGATTTCCCCTTTGTGTTTTGCAATGCTGGGGACCTCATGTATGCTGGCCAAGAGCTCTGCCATTGAGCTACCCCCAGCCTGATGCATGAACATTCTTTTAAAAAGCCCTCTGGGACTAACTTCAAATAATGCCACGTGTAAGGGTGTTGTACGACACAGCATGGATATCAGGAGGCGCATGGATATCAGGAGGCGTGCCTCGGGAAAGGGGGAGAGCCCAGCAAGCTGTCGGACGCAAGTCAGCACCGAAAGCTTGTCTGTCATTGGTGTGCCTTCTGCCTCAGCAGCAGCAAGATGAGAGATGCTACAGACCCAGTGGGCAGGGTGTTAGCGAGGATGACAGATGCTCGCCAATCTGCATCTCTCTGGGGAGACAGCTGTGCTGAGTGTGCTCGCTCACAGGTGGACAGTCTGCTTGTCTCAGACTCTTAGTGTAGACAGAAGCCATGTGCACCAAGCAGCTGAAGTAGTCCCTCCTCCCTCTCCTCGCCCTGAGTGTGTGGTAGAGAGCTCCACATGCGACTTACATTCCAGTCTATGGTGACAAAGAACGGGTGACGTTTAATTTCCTCCACTCCGTCAACACCAGCACCTGTCACAACACAGCAGAGAATAAATGTCAGCACAGGTCCCAGGCCATGTGTCATCTCTGACTGCTGCTAATGCAGCTGTGGGATGGACAAGCGCCTGTTACTGGGAAAGCCCTGACTTGCTCTCTCTCTCTTTGAGTAGAAAATTTGAACTTGCCCCATGGCCTTAGAGCCCAGGAGGCCCCCATTTGACTCCAGGCTTGTGATGCAGACACAGTCTCAAATGAAAGTAGTAAAGGAAAGGTGGGTGTCGGGTCCGGACTTCCTGCTCCAGGTACAGCATATCTCCATGCCCAAGACAGGAGCAGGTGGCTGTCACGGTAACAGACCATGTTTACAACACCCAGAATACAGCATCAGGCCAGGTTCCCAGGATCTGACAAGGCACAGTGGGGTCAGAAGGTGCTGTGTGGAACACCTGGCCAGGCCGCCGTAGCAGTTACCAGGGAAGAGAGAATCACAAGAAAGGAAAAGGAGATCAGATAGGACCAAGTACTGGAACATGGAAACTGGCCTGGGTCCCCTCTACCACACCTGACGTTTGCACAATGGTCACTATCTCACCAGGAGACAGTTTGTGGTTCTGATTCCTCCACCTACTCTCAGTGGCTACTGATCTGTGCCTACCAAACCTCTCCCATTTGTTTATATGAACGTCCTAAGTTGTGTACCGCACAGAGGCATGGGCTGGCAGGAGATGGTGCTGTGTGTGTCTGTGAGATCCTTCTGCCTGTCCTTCAGCCGCAGAGCCAGCCTGGGCTGAATGGTGAGTTCCAGGAGGAAAAGATGAGTGTATTAAGCAACGGACACCTAATGTGAGCCCGAGAACACTGGGGAGGGGCAAGAGGACTTGCTGTTTCCTCCTTCTTAAAACTTGATGCTGCTCTGAATAAGGTCCGTTAATTAAAAGCAAAGTCCAGGAGCTAAGGCAGGCAAGGAGCCCAGCTCTGAGGCTGTGAGTCAGGGATAGGGCTGGCCTCAGCCAGCTGGGAACTGAGTCCTGTCAGGAGTCTTGTCAGCTCCTATCCCAGGGGTAGGAAATGAATGTCCCTTCCTCCAGTGCTGCATCCCAACGTCCTCCTGACTCTAAGGCCTAATGGTTCTGAGCAAAAGCAGATGCTCCTCTTGAGCCCACACCAAGTTCCTGGAGCCCTGAGGGTGGGATGGGGAAGCTCCTTCTTTGCGAGACAACTCTGCTCAGGGTGCTGTGAAGGTCAGCACAAGGCTACCAGAGATGCTGTGGTGACCAGTTCCAGCTGGAGTCTCAGGGGGCAGAGCCATATGTACCCCATGGCTCATGCGCTGACCATTCTGGTCCTCTGCTTGGTCCACAGCGGTGACGTGGACAACCTCTCACCTCTCAGGTAGCTTGGCCAGGCCAATCACACCAGCTTTTATTCACACTCCAGCCTCAGTCTGTCACCAATTTGAGAGGAAAACACACAAGAAAGAACCAAGGGAAGGACTCAGGTGTTCCGTGTCCACCCAGTGGTATGTCAGGAGTTCCTTTGGGGACATGCACAGCACATGTCCCTCCTGTGTCCCCTACTCAGTGGCCACTTCCACATGAGCAACTGAGGCTATTGTAAGTTGTGTTCCTGCTTCAGGCCACGACTTTCCGAACTCCTCGTGATGCCCATTCTGAGGACTACACCTTTACGCCCAGATCTGATCCAGATCTTTCAGCTCAGACCCCCAGGCAGAGGCTCCTTTGGACCAACATGTCTATCTCCTAGCTGTGTCCCAAATCACAGGTCCAGGGTAGAAGTTGTATAAGTTCCTGGCACCTAGTGTTCTTTCCTTGTGGGGCGTTCTAATGATGACAAAGTAACTGCCAGAGCCATTGGCCTGACTCCCAAAGCTGCCCTCCTGGAACACTGTCCCGGCACTCCTTTTGATGAGGCCTTGAACTCCAGATTCAAGTGCCCCAAATTCACAGCTCCTCTGGGTCCCAATGATGAATGTCAGCCACTTTCCCAGGCCTCAGCGTGTACACTCTGCAGTGAGCATGCTTTGTCTCTGCTTGAAGAACCTCTGTATAGGCATGGCTTGCCGTGTGGCCTGCAAGGATAAGGGAGACACCACAAAGAAGCTGGTGCTGGGCGTTTACTGTTCTCTGTTACTCTTCCCTGACCTCACTATCCTCTGCCTCAATTAGAATCTGACACTGTTACTGTTTTGCCGTCTCAGCACAAGGGGTTGGTGTCTTGATTGTTGCTCAGAAATTCTAGACATTGGTAGAAGGTATCTGCAGCCAGGTCCTTAATGTTGGAGTGACCTTTAGAGAGCAAACTTGGTCATTATTCTTCACGCTAGTCTTATCCTCTCCGGAAGTATTTTAAAATAGATAGTTGTGGATTTGGCTCTGCCTTTATCGAGACTGAACACGCTTGACAAATAGCAGGGAGCAGAGCTCTGGGAGAGGAGGCTGGGGATGTGTTTGTGCTCATGAGGGAGCCAGAGTTGCTACATTGTTACAGGATCTTGACCAAACACTACTCAAGCCTCCCGGCTTCCAGGAGGATGCCTGCGAATCATCTCCTGTCACACACCCTGACAGGAGCCTGGAATCCGACAGAGACAGGCAGAACGGAGGACCATGTATCTCTCTTTAGGCTCCATTATTCTGCAGCAAGTTTCGCAGACAAAGCCAGAGGACTGCGGAACTCAGACGTCAGCTCTGCCCATGCCATCACACCTAGTCACACACATTCTAATCATGCGGGTACTTTTCACATGGAGACAGCTTGAGGCATGAGAGCCTCTGGACCGGCGTTTCTATACTTGATAAAGGCATGAAGCTAATCGAGATCTATGCTATCCCAGAAAGGGATTCCTTCTATTTCCCATGTCTAGCCAAGTCTTCTTTGCACTTGAACACCCCCCTCTGGTGTACCCGTTTCATCCGGACCTCCAAATCCAGCAAACTATTCACAGGAGGTTCTGACCTCCTAAAAAGGTTTTCACTGACTTTAATTTTACTTTTGAAAGTAGTTAATTCCCAGATCCTCCATAATGTTTACACTTGTTGTCCTTTCAGAATTGCACAGAATAACCCCGTGATCCTCTAGGTAACATTCAGAATTCACTCTGCTGGTGGCTTGCCTCTCTTACCTGTCCTGATTGGCAAACCATCTGTATCCAAGCTCTAACCACCTACAGACCTGGCTGGGACAGACAGAAATATGAGCTCTCTTCTGTATTTCTTAGCCACCAATATGTTATTAGCACATTGTTTCTTTAGTTTTAAAGTGGTTTCTCACCCGTGTGATGTTAACAACCTTTGACTGATAATTGTGAGTCATGCAGAACTGCTGGGCTGTGTGCATTCGTGTGTGTGTGTGTGTGTGTGTGTGTGTGTGTGTGTGCGCGCGCGCGCGCGCGTGCAAACCCACCCATGTGGGCATCCTTTCATTAGACAGCCCTAGGTCAACTTGAGTTCTTGAGGGATCTGTAGGGCTGATTCTGAGCTAATTCCAAATAAAAGCTCAGGTTGTTTGTGTGGTTTGAGGAAGTCATCAAAGGTCTGTGTATGACATGTGCACGCAGTCAGAGGCTGGTAGCACTGTCTGTAGAAACTGGGATGAGGCCTCGGAGATGGACAATGTCTGCCATCTGTCCAAATGGCCTTTGGACAGGAAACAGAATCTCCATTCAGAGAACCCTTGGGTGCATCTGAATAGGGTTCAGTAGCAGCTCTAGACCATGTTCACCCTGTCAGTGCGAGGAGAGGCCCTGCTTACACGGAGCTGCTGTGCTCATAAAATCTAGCTTCTTGCTGACCTTGCCTCATGCCCCCATGTGAGGATTCCTAGGCCCTCTGGGCGAGGCTGAAGCTGCTCATCCAGGTGAATGGGAAGGTATTAGCTTGGGAAAGACCAGGAAGCAGGTTAATAGAATTGATGCTCCTTCCTCCTCATCTGGTTCTGCAGGAAAAGCCAGAGCAGGAAAAGGGTGTGTGTGTGTGTGTGTGTGTGTGTGTGAGAGAGAGAGAGAGAGAGAGAGAGAGAGAGAACCATTCCCTTGCGGATGTTCAGGTGTCAGGGTGGCAAGACACAGACAGAGCTCTGTGTAGAAACGAACACTGGACAAACTCCCACCAGGAGAGGTACGTAAGTCTGAAGTATGCAGTCAGAAGACCAAGCAGCCACAACTCTGAGCTTCTTCCTGCAGAAGGTTCTGATTCTGAGATGTCCACATTGAATTCTACAGGTGACTCCTATGTTTCCTTCTCCAGCATCAGGGTAAGGGGGCTGGCCCAAACTCCTGATACAATTTCTCACTTTTGAAAACCTCCTCTTCCTGAAGTCAAGATCTAGAGACTGTCTTCAGGTACAGACGCCAAGACAGTAATCTGTAGCCTCTGCCATGGATGGGTCCTTGAGCCTTAGCCAGACCAGTTCACCATGCAGGTATGAGGAGCTGTCCCCCCGAGGCTGTTGTGTTCTCTGCCCCACAGGACCTCTGTTGCCCGTCCAGAGGATCTGACAGAGCTATCTGGGGGTTCGGGGCCTTGGTATGCCCAGCACTACAGAAGGTACACAGCACTCATGTAAGGCTGTAGAGGCAGATGGAGGTTTCCATGTGGGAGCAGAAATGTGTGGTATAGAATGACTCAGTCAGCAAAGGAAAAGACTGTGAGATGGAGATGGTTCAGGCCTGGGACAGCTCAGGATGTGGAGGGCAACATGGAGAAATGGCTGCTCTAAGACATTGATGTAAACCACAGCACCTCCCCACCCCCAGGCACATTACAGTCACACTCAATCTATTTGATACAGGGCAGTGTTCCCTACGTGCCAGGCGCTGTTGTGCCCCTGTGAAACACCTGATGACTGAGTTTGCAGAGAAGCAAGCAAGCACAGAGAGATTGAGCTATAGGCTCAAGGTTGCACAGCAAGTAAGTACAGACCAGGCAGGGGTCACGGCAAAGCAGCTGCTCCCTCTCCCCTGTACCCTGGCAGCAAGGCAGGTGTGTACACCTCGGAGCTCTGTCTTCTGTATGCCACCCCACAACTCCTAAAATGGGGGTCATCTGTCAGATCTGGGAAGACCTCTGAGGCCAGCATATGAATGAGGGGGCTTAAATGAGACCCTTCTAGATCGTACCTGTGCCAGGAAACCTGGAAGGCTGCCTGGGACCACCAGGGACTATGCAGCATGCAGCATGTGTGTGTGGGGGGGAGGGGGGATCAGGAAATGAACCCCAAAGCAAATCTCTGAGCGAGAGTTTCTCTGCACCACCCCCTCACACCAGCTTTCTGTGGAGCAAATGAGGCTGTAGCATCTCTGCTCTCCACATGGTGCAGAGAAGCCAGTACCCCTCTAGCCACATGACTACCGCCACTCTTGCCTTTCCAGGCAGGAGTGGAGCACAGAGATTCTGACCACTCCTATGATGGTGGGTCCCAGGACACTTGTTCAAGATATGGGGTCCTGGGAGTGGGATGCTGGGTGGGGGAGCCTGGGGCAAGCCTTGCCAAGCACCTGGGTTTCCTAACCCTACCATCTTGTTCTCTGCCTCAGCCTCATTTTGTGCATTGTGCTGTTCTATCAAACCCTGAAACCCTCGTGCTGGGTACAAGTGCAACCTTTTCCTGCTCCCCTGTCTGTTAGAGGATGCCGGTGTAGCCTCAAGGTGGGAAAAGTGGACTGATGGCCCACTTACTCTCCAGTGTGGGTCACTGTAGTCTCTAAAATTGTCGTCTCTAAATATTAAATTTTTCCCTTTAAAACAGCTCCTCCTTTAAAAAAAAAACTCTTTAAAATCATAAAACTAATATGTGCTTACTGTTTACAGAGCCAGCCTGCTGAGCATGAGGTGGAAGGGGTGCCCCACTCCTGCCCACCATGCAGAGGAGCACCTCTGTGTTTGTCCTTGGGAACCTGTCTCTCTCCTACCCTGGCTTCTACCGCAGACAGGCCGTCCTGGGCTGCTGTGGACTATTTACTTAGCTTCTTCGCTCTTAGGCTGAAGCATCCGGCCACATCTCACAGGCTTGGCCTTACTCAGCAGTGGCTAAGAGCTGCCCACTGCTGCAGTCCAGCTGCTGTGTGGGGGAAGTTTCCTGGGGATGCTGGATGAAGCTCATCAGCCTTCACTATTCACCCAGGATAAGTTCAGGCCAGGGTGCCACCAGTTCACACAGACCCTGCCATGGTTGGAGGTCCCATCTCATCTGTGAGGTATGAAAGGAACAGAGCTTTTTGTTTTATCCCAACACACACACACACACACACACACACACACACACACAGAGGTATGAAGACATTCTCAGGAAGCCAGAAGTCTATGATCACAACTGCCTCTCGAGACAGGAAGTCTGGTAAAGAACTGAATCCTTGCTGGATGCCTCTGGAGTCGATAAATACAATCTCAAAATAAACACAAATCGGTTAAGACTTTTATGTAATTGTCTTTCTTCTTCTGTTTTTCTAAACCTTCCTATCTCTTATGCACATTGGCTGTTTGGAATGAAAAGTGTGTAACGTTCAAGAAAAACAAATAGAGATTCTCATACAATTCAGCACGTGCAATTGCAGAGAGAGTCCAGGAGCCTCTCTGCAAGGAGATAGAAGAGACAACCTTGGCATGAATTAAGTTGTACAGAATCCATGTGTGAATTAAAGACAATTGACTTGCAAATCTTGAAGACCCCCAAGGACTCAAAGACATAAGCCTAGCCTCCAAGAGCATTCCCAAGTCTGTCCATGTGGACCGGAGACCCCAAGGACAGCGCTCTGATGCTGCACAGCTAGTAAAAGCAATGGCTCTTGGCTCCAACTCAGGGATCTGAACAGGTTATTGGCACCTGACTTCTATGGAATGCCAAAGACCCCTTGGAAGTGGATGTCAGACTCACAGCAATATATATATATTGTCCTGAGCACTATGGTACTCAGGGAGGGCCTGCCCCTCCTTTGAGATTTCCAACATGGAGTACTTGTATTTCCCCGATGTCCTAAAAATCAGGTGTTTATGAAAAAGCCAGATATAACAGGTTCCCCAAACCTCATGGTTGAACGACCTCAGGAACGAGTGAAATATGATGATAGGCCAGTTTTATGAAATGCATGGGTTCCACAGTTGCAATGAGGACCCTGGATGCCTCCATGGACAGGGAGGGTGTGCAAAGCCGTGGGCTAGTGAGGTCATGAGAGACCTCAGGGACTGACCAGCTGGGAGAAGAACTGACTGCCCACAGTCACTTAGCTAGACATGGCCAGGTCACCCAATCCTCAGTTAGGGAAGGACACAGAGGCTCATCTGTGTGCTTCCTCTCCACCATCTGTGGCCCAACTAACGAAGAACTCCTCCCCTCTATGGGAGACCCTTACGCCTGCTGGAGTGGACAGAACGGTGGTCTCTCTTCCTGGAAGCTGAGAGGGGCAGGGATTCTTACACCGCAGAGCTGAATCCCAACATTGACAAAGGAGACGAGCAGGGTCTTTTTTAACAGTCGCTAACAGTAAGAGCGAACCTTATGCCCAGAGAAGAACTGCAGATGTGGCATCTCCATGTCCGAGAAGAAGGGACGGAATCAAGGGCTCTTCCCTACGTGATTTGTGATGGGCACCGCCACACCATACTGCAGGGAGGGAACTCAGAGAAGAACCCTCAGGGGAGAAGGCTGAACCCATGGGTAAGTGCATTTGAAAATCCCCAGTGGAGAAACATAGTAACCAAGATCCCCAGTGAGTACATCAGGAGAAGTGCATTCTAGGATGGATGGCGCCCCGACCTCTGCCCTAGCCTGGGCAAAGACAAAGTGCAGCCCAGCGGGAGCAGACATTTGTGATCAGTATCTCCTCCGATTTACCCCTTAATGAGGAAAACGGAGAACTTCGGGATAGGGACTCAGCCAGTTCCTTCCTTATGTCATTCCAACCACATACCCCTGCTTCCCCAGAAGTGCCAAGGGACCAAGCTCTATCAGCCAGAAGTGAAGGTAAGCTGGAAGGGGACTCTCAGAAAAGCTTTCCTGGCCAAAGGGGCCCAGGTGCTCTCCACTGCCTCCTCTTCCTCCCTTGAGTCCTGATGGTATGGCCGGAGCTGTTGCAGCCACTCTGTGATCAGAGGCAGCCAGCCGAGGAGGAGACTGAAAAGGCAAGTCACGGAGGATCGCTAAAACAGAGCAAGGGTCTGGGATTCCAAAAACCGCAGTCCAGCTGCCAGGCAGTGCCTGCTAAATCCACATCGGCACACGGCTTACCAAGAGAGGCAAATCACAGGCTGAAGTATGTTCTTCACAGCCTAAAGCAGTTATCACAGATGCTTTCCTGGTTCCGTTTTTGTTTTGGGGTGGGTTTGTTGTTGTTCTTTTTCTCTGTGTGGCCCTGGCTGGTTTTGAATTCACACTGTTAAATCAGGCTGGCTTCGAACTCACAGAATTCTGTCTGCCTCTGCCTCTGCCCTCAAGTGCTGGCATTAAAGATGCCTCCCTGTTCGTAAGTGAGTCAGAGAGCTCTCCTCTGACCTAATTTATAGACAGCACACACTGTGAGACCTTGTCTAAGGAAGACTGACTGCTTAGCGCTCAGTCAAGTGCCGTGACTTATTCACCTGGTCACTAAGCAGCAGCTGTCACATCTGTCACAGGCTGTCATCATCCCCTAACTGCCTCAAGGTCCACTGAGCATCGCTGTACTTACCCTGGACAGTGTAAGCCACTCAGGAAGGGGCACCAGGCATGCCCCAGGCTCACCAGAAAGAGCTGACTGGGACTAGACATTTAGAAGACGGATGGAATCAGGCTAGGCCTCCAGGCACGTCTCTAGGGTTCAGAGGCAAGCGGTAATGACATGAACCGCAGGTGCCTGCATTTCAGAGAATCTGAGTACTGAAAAGGCATTCAGAAGTAGAGTGTCCTGAGGGGCAGGAGTGTTCCGCTGTGCTCTGACCCGGGTCCTCTGAAGACAGGATAATCTCAAATTCAAGGCCTAGCAGAGTGAGTTTAAGGGCATCCTGGGTAAATTAGTAAGACCTGTGTCAGAAGGAATAAAAGGTCTGGGGCATGGGGGGCGGGGGTTCTATGGTAAAGTGCTTGCTTAGCCTGAGCTAAGGGTATATGCTAATAAGCTTAGCCTGAGGGTCCTGCGTATGATCCTCAGCACCTCAAGGACGATCTGTTCTGAGAGCAAGTGCCCAGCCCTGTGCCCAGAGAGGTTTGTCTCAGGGTTACTCTGTTTATAAAGTTTAACAAGTATCCACCAAAGAGGGGCTACCGGCTGGCCTGGGGCAGCTGCAGTTGCCCTGGAGAAAGTGAAATCAGAGGGCAGTTCTAGGAGCAATTGTCATCCAAGTCCTGGGACAACACTGTGCTCCCTGGCTGAAAATGAATACCCCACCCTCCATGCCCCGCCCCTGAGGATATAGGGTCTTGCTTTCGCAGGCCTGAGTGACCATGGACCATAGTCCCTTGACTGTGTTCCCTATCAGGAACTGAGGAGGGAACAAAGCAAGGCAAACCTGGGAGTTCAGAGATTTGGGCGGGGGAGGGAGGGGACCTCAGGCCACACACACATGAATCTGGCCTACCCAGTGTGATCATAACCCACTCCCAAGAGAAATCACAGTGACTCTTGGCCGAGGTCTCAGGTCCTATCTGAGACTTACACAAGTGATCCAAGAACAGCACAGAACAATCTGACCCACGGGTTTCCTCTAAATTATGAGCCCAACACAAACAACCTGTGTGCACGTCCACACCAAGGCACTCACTGTGGCTCTACACATTCCCATCCTGGGGCCTGACACCTCATCTCGCCCCTGGCATCCTGGGGACCCGAGCTGCTTCCCTGGGACATTCTAGGTGGTCATCTTGGTGAGTTCCTGCTAGGGAGACTGCTCTGGCCAGTTGTACACAGTCCCAGCTCTAGGGTCCAACTGTAAAGACCCCACTGGGGTTCATGCAGTGAACCTGAGGTGACACGACAGCCTGGATCACCACTGCCCCGAGAGCTCACCACTGCCCTGCTACCTTGACCGCAGAGGCACCCCCAGGCTCCACACAGGACAAGCACCCTTGCAGTGTCTCCTGGGCAGTCCGCTCTAGGGGTCTCCCCGTCAGTTTGTGAAGCAGCCATTCTCAGTGAGGATGCTCTCCCGAGACCCTGCGTGTCTGGGTCTGATGGCCGTGCACGAGGAGTGGGGTCGTGCCAGGAGCATCTGGACCAGGGTGACTACAGTTGATGTGTCTCTAACCAGCTCATGAAGAGGACCTTTTTTTTAACCTTGTCCTGTCCTACCTTAACTAGAACTATCTTCTAAAGCGGCTTCAGGACGGAAGAGCTGTGTGTGATGTGAAACCTGGATCAGAAGCTGAATGGGAATCTATTTAGCTGCTGGAGTAGCAGCAACAGTTTGCATTCACTGTAGACAAATCCCGTCACACGCCAGGGGGACGATCCTAGGAAGTGGGACAGCACTTTTAATAGTGGCTTTACTCTCTTAATAACTAAAAGGTTGTAAATTCCTGCAGAAGTTCCCTGAATTAAAGCTGATATGTGAAAGACATCAAATGAGGCCTGAGCTTCCTTTGGGGCTGAGCCAGGCAGAGAGGAAAATCTAATTATTTCTTCGAGAATGAACTATTTCCTAACACGTCTAATGACTGGTTCCTATTTGTGAGGCTGGAGCCAACGGCCCGTGCTCCTTCTGCCAATCTATGGGAAAGACCATCCAGCAGCTCCTGTGTCCATGGACCCTCACCCTATTCCTGGGTCTCCGTCCACCCCCAAGGCCTTTCCAGGCCAAGCAGTAAACTCTGGATGGTTGGGAGAGGGAGGCAGTGCTTAAAGTAAACTGGGCTCTGTACGTGTTGGCCTGTTAAGAGGCTATAAATCAGAAGTGACCTTTCAACTATTCTGTCTGCAATTTATGGCGTTCTTAAACTAAGAAACATAAACCAAGAAGAGAATATAGTGGTTTTCTGTAAAAGCAGAGGGTTTTTTTTAAAAAAAAAAAAAAAAAGAATAAATTGTTATGCTTCGAGAGTTGAACGCCTTTCAGCGATCCTGATAAGACCACATATAAGTGTTTCTCCAGCCTCTGCTTCCTGTGACCTCAGCACGGGGAAGCATACAGTGCAGAGTCGGGGTGCAGGGAGGTAGAGTCGTCCACGTTCCCATGGGAGACAGAATAGTGACCTTCCACATTCCTAAGGGGTCTAGAGGGTAGCTCATTGCATTCCTGTGGGAGGGGTGTCATGGGGACCCTTACCTAGCCGGTTACAGGGATTCCGCTTGAAAAGGGCTCTCAGCAGGCTCTGTGCCTCCGCACTGAGGAACTGAGGCATGCCCAGCTTGGCTCTAGGAGGCAGAAGGAATGCAGGTTAGACGGGAGAGAGCAAAGAGAAGCGCCTTCTCTACTTCTACAAGAAGAAGCTTGCAAGGGGACAGACCCCAAATACTCAGAGCACCAGTGGCAGCACTCTGGTGTAAGGACCCCATTATGCCTTGAAACCGTATGAAGACCCCAAAGAGCTTCGGTTCACAGGGCTTGCAACCGGTCGCTGACTGTAATCAAAGTAAAAAGTGAAATTCTCACAACGGCCACTAAATAACCCATTTAAACCACAGAGATCAGTCAAGGCAGCAATAGTGATTCCCTGAGAATCACCAGCATCTCACCAACATTTTCAGTGGAAATTATTTTTCAAAACCATTTTGTTTTATAGCACCAAGTTTCCTTAAGCAAGAGTCTATTAATTGGAGTTACACTTGGTGAGCTCCTTCCAGGCACCCTGGGAACAGTGGTGCTCTTATCTTCCCTGCATCAGCCTGCTGTAGAACTGTGGAGGGTGACTGGTAAGGAGCATTCTAGGGGCCGAGCAGGAATGTTGGACCCTGGCATCTGTGAACCTTATTGAGGACCAGGTACTGAGCGTGTGCTGACCCATCAGCTTGGACAGGCATAGGCCATTGCTGGATGGACTACTCCAGCTTTAGTAAAAAGTAAATCAAGGGGTTGGGAATTCTGCTCAGTGGTAGAGCGCTTGCCTAGCAAGCGTAAGGCCCTGGGTTCGGTCCTCAACTCCAGAGGGGGGAAAAAAAGTAAATCAAGCTCCCATTAAAAGCCAGTGAACAGAGGCGTTCCCACAAGAACACTGGGTGCAGCTATGGGCAGCTACCTAGTCAGTACCATTGATCAAGTGCACGCAGAGCTGGAAAAGCTACTGGGGGGTTCTGAACAACGAAAGCCTTTGTGATGTGTCCTTGCTGTAGAGTACTCTCCTTTCATCTTTTATCCCATGTGTAAGGGAGGAACCTACAAAGGCTAGCCTTGCACTGTTCGATGCTCCCAAGTTGAGTAATGTCCTAGTGGATCTTCCAGGGCATCAGGGATCTCACATACAGCGAGCATACACCCCATCCATGGTGATTATGATTCAGAGCAGATGGCTCTACCCCAATACCACAGCTCCTACTAAACCCCAGCAGCCCACCTCCTCCTCAGACTCTGTCTCCTGTGTGGAGCTGTGTGTTTTGGAGTAGGTACCCGCACTCACTTGAGGATGAGGGCCATTGTTTCCTTCCTGTCCTTCCCCTGAAACGGCAGGGATCCTGTGAGCATCTCGAACTGCAGAGCAAAACAGAGCAGGTGAGTTTGTTCCTTCATCTCTAGTCCCTGACAGTCAGTGTGACACCAGCCATGTGGTGAGGCACTGGGGATGGTCGCCTCCAGGATCCCATTCTAGCTGGAGAGATTCATGAAGGATGAACACAGTGAATGACTGTACCCCATTTAGTTTAGGGACCACCTTTTCCTGATGGGTACTGTGGCGATCTGTCGCAGGAGAGGGGTCATAAGAAGGGCAAGAGGAAAGCCAGGGGAAGGAGGGAGAGCAGGAGGCCACCCACACTGACCCCTGCATGGTCTTTATCTCCCTCCTGATGGGAAGGCTCCTGGTTACAGCCCATTAATAACATCTGATGTTGACACCAAGGCACCAGCAGTCTCTCACACAGACTGGCCAGGAAGGGAGTTGAGATAAGGTAGGGCCCTTATTGATAATGGGTTTCTTACACAAACAGTGCTGATTCTGTGAGCTCCAGAGGCTATGGCTGGGGTTCCTACAGTCACCATAACCCACCACCACCACCGCACACCACCCTCAGAGCATCGCTGCTGTGAGAGAGGGGAAGGCAGCAACAGCAAACCCCTTTCACATGTGAGACTCAAAAGCTCAACACCACTGTGGGCACCTTTCACTCAAGTCTAAACGAGGAGCCCTGGCTGGAGGGCTTTACTTGGTCACACTAAGTCTGTGTGTTGGATAATTTTCACTGCGCCTGCCTGCCTTGGTCCCTTAACAACTTATCGTCTAGTGTCTTTCCTTTGCATTGTAAAAATCCATCCTGGGAAAAACAAGTAACAAAGACCAAAATAATCACCTCAATGCCATTATTCAAAGACAACTGCACTGACCTCCTACAATATAAAACTTTCCGTGCTTACTATAAAACTTATGTGCCATTGTGTTATATGTGGATGAGCCAATATACACAAAGGTATCTACTGTTGGACACTTAAACATGTTTCTGGTTAAGATCCCACTAACAGTGTACATTCGACCAGTGGTTCTCAACCTGTAGGTCTCAACCCCTTTGTGGGTGAGTGACCCTTTCAATGAAATAATTTTATGATGGGGCTCACGAGGAACTGTATTAAAGGGACGCAGCATTAGGAAGGTTGAGGATGGCCAAATTAAACTGAAATGTACTAAAAGTTTCCTAAACTTCAAAAACAAGGTAACATTAACCTCACATTGTGTCCACAGTCAGGAAGCCAAGGAAGATAAATATGGGTGCCTAGCTGGATTCTTCCTCTTTCCCTCCATCCAAGGATGATGCTGTCCATGTTTATCGTGGGTTGCCCCTCCTCAGGCAAGCCTCTTTGCAAATGCCCTGCAAACGCCTTCACAAACACACCCACACCTGTATCTCTTAGGCGATTCCCAATCCAGTCAAGTTGGCAGTGAGGACCAACCACCACTGACAAGGCTATCAGAGTGAAACTATCAACTTAGAGAAATGAGGAGGTTACAAGGTTTTAATCTTTTTTTAAATATTGTTTGACAGCTTCATACATTTACGTAATGGTTTTTAGTCATTCCACCTCCCACATAAATATGTCATAAGAGTGGGAGGGAGATTGTTAGAAGGAGGGTGTTGGCACAAGAGGGATAGAGAGGGTTGGGGTGGGGGGAGATGGATGTAGTTTACTATCTGTCTTCTTCCTGTAGACCAACTTTTAAAATCAAACAAGCCCAGTTCTGATATCTGCCATTCACCCTGTCAGGTTGAACTTGCTGCCCGTCTTGTGTGCCGGTTAAACCAAAGTGCACGCGATGCCAGGCTGCAGACGGTAAACAAATGTATAAGTAATAAAAGCAAGAGCAACAGGGTCCCGTTGAGGGTTTAAAAATAGACAGACATAATTAAAATGACTGGAAGATGAGCAAGTCGTCTGATAAATAGGATGAGCATTCATAAGCTGATTATAGAAATTACCATCTCAAAATAGGCTGCCGGGAGGGGAGCTCTTCGCTGCTTGGTTCTTCCTTGGAGTCTATTCATAGTACTCATGAAATCCCATTTCCAAGAAAGCATGCGACTGTGTAGAATGAGAAGGATGCTTCCCACCTCTGGCCATTAAATTCCTCCTGCAGAAATGGAGCCCATCTCCATGTCTGAGTGCCATGGTGCCATTTGCTGCCGCAGGTCAATGCGTGGCCACATTTACTTAGCAGTTTCTTTCTGGCTTTTAACGGTGGCTGTGACAGTCATTCTCTGCTTGTATCTGTCCTTTCCCTCCCTCCTTGTGTGCCATCCCCATCTTTGTGGTTAGCTCCACATGGTAGAAACCAATACAGGCCACACAGCAAAGCTCACTGAGGGGCTCTTCCTGATAGGAGAGGATGTTTTTTCAGCCTGTCTGCTTTCTCAGCCTCTCTGGCTTCATCTCCAGACCTCAGAACCTGCAGAAAGTGGTTCAATTCTGGTTGATCCTCAGGAAATGCCTGTCCTTTATACCTCAGTTCAGGGCCCAGTGGATGGCTTCGGCTGTGATGGGACTAGTGTCCTGGTGTAGACAGCACCACGGCTTGCAGAACAAAGTTACAGCAGCAAAGGTTCATGTCGGCTCCCACAGGATGCATGCGCTTGTCTAACATTCCATGTGACTCCGTGAGACACTGACCAGCTTCACTTGAACCACTGCGATGCTCTCAGGATGAGAAGCCGGACCTCCCAGCAGCAATCTCAGAGCCCAGGGAGTAGTTCCAAAGTTAGCAGTTGTAATTGCCATGGCTTTAAGCATTGAGGAGGCCACCTACATAGAGTCTGAGAGGTCAGGGAGGCTGGGAGCTACCCCTATATGCACGGGATGCCTGCAACAGAGTTTTCCAGACCGAATTCCCAGCAGGGCCTAGGTGAAGTCCTGCTTCAAGGGAGTCCTGCTGAGGAACCCAAGGTCAGCTTGAGATCAGGTGTGAATACTCCCCTCCTACAGCCTTTTGGTATTGGCATGAGAAAACTCTGGAAGACAGAT
Source organism: Rattus norvegicus (assembly GCF_021556685.1). NCBI lineage: Eukaryota > Metazoa > Chordata > Mammalia > Rodentia > Muridae > Rattus > Rattus norvegicus. The sequence goes on along the minus strand of NC_141534.1, from coordinate 55,092,016 downwards.
CTTCTTCACACAGGAGTCTACATTCACATTTACTGGTGGATCAACATTCTTAGAAAAAAACAAGTTTATAGCTAATACCCACTTACCAGTGAGTGCACACCATGTGTGTCTTTCCGGGTCTGGGTTACCTTACTCAGCATATTTCCTAGTTCCATCCATTTGCCTGCAAATATCATGGTGTCCTTGTTTTTAATAGCTGAGTAGTATTCCATTGTGTAGATGTACCACATTTTCTTTGTCCATTCTTCAGCTGAGGGACATCTAGGTTGTTTCCGGTTTCTGGCTATTACAAATAAAGCCACTATGAACACAGTTGAGCAAGTATCCTTGTGGTATGGTGGGCATCTTTTGCGTATAAGCCCAAGAGTGGTATAACTGGGTCTTGAGGTAGAACTATCCCCAATTTTGTGAGAAACCAAAAAACTGATGTCCAGAATAGTTGTACAGGTTTGCACTCCCACCAACAACGAAGGAGTGTCCCCCTTGACCCACGTCCTCTCCAGCAGGAGCTGTCCCTTAAGTTTTTGATCTTAATCACTCTGACAGGGGTAAGATGGGGCCTCAGGGTCATTTGATTTGCATTTCCCTGATGACTAAGGACGTTGAGCCCCTTGGCCATTAGAGATGCCTTTGTTTAGCTCTGTACCCCACTTTTAATTGGGGTATTTATTTAATTTGTTGGTGTCAAATATATATATATATATATATATATATATATATATATATATATTCCTCTGTTATATATAAGAATCCTCTGTTAGATGTAGGGTTGATGAAGATCTTTTCCCATTCTGCAGGTTGTCATTTTGTCCTATTGATGGTGTCCTTTGCCTTACAGAAACTTTGCAGTTTAATGAGGTCCCATTTATCAATTGTTGATCTTAATGCCTGAGCTACTGGTGTTCTGTTCAGTAATGTGTTTCCTGTGCCAATGTGTTCAAGGCAGTTTCCCATTTTCTCATCTACTAGATTTAGTGTATCCAGTTTTATGTTGAGGTCTTTTATCCACTTGGACTTGAGTGTAGCGCAGGGTGATAGATATGGCTCTATTTGTATTCTTCTATATGCAGACATCCACTTAGACCAGCAGCATTTGTTGAAAAGGCTTTTTCCCCATTGTATGGTCTTGGTTTCTTTGTCAAAAATCAAGTGTCCATGGGTGTGTGGGTTTATTTCTGGGTCTTTGATTTGGTTTCATTAATCAACCTATCTGGTTTTATGCCAATAACATGCAAGTTTTATTACTACTGCTCTGTAGTATAGCTTGAAATCAGGGATGGTGATACCACCAAAAGTTCTTTTATTGTACAGATTATTTTAGCTATCCTGGGTTTTTTTGTTCTTCCATATGAAGCTGAGAATTGCTCTTTCAAGTTCTATAAGGAATTGTGTTGGAATGTTGATGGAAACAGCATTGAATCTGTAGACTGCTTATGGTAAGATGGCCATTTTCACTATGTTAATGCAACTGATTCATGAGCATGGGAGCTCCTTCCGTCTTCTGATATCTCCTTCAGTTTCTTTCTTCATAGACTTGAAGTTCTTGTCATATAGGTTTCTAACTTGCTTGGTTAGAGTCACACCAAGATACATTATATTATTTGTGGCTATTGTGAAGGGTGTGGTCTCCCTAATTTCTTTCTCAGCCCATTTATTTCTTGTCTAAAATGGAGGCTACTAATTTTTTTAAAGTAATTTTATGTCTGGACACTTTGCTGGTGGTATTTATCAGCTATAGTTCTCTGGTACAACGTCTCTTACCGTGAGTTAAACCCTCTCCCCAACTGGCTACTGGAAGCACTCCGGAAGTTAACAGCTTGTGTAGACACAGCCAGAATTTCTCAACCTCGGGGCTAGCTGAGGGCCCAAGTGTTGGTGGCTACAGCTTGTTGAGGCTTCAAGACATAATTAGGGGCGAATTTGAACCAGGGTTAAGAGGCCCACAGGCTGGAAGTTGACAAGTGGCTATATCTTCCTTATCACGTCTACTGAGGGTCTCACAGTCTCAGCTTCTGCTGTTTAAATGTTCAAAATAAAAGGGCACTGGGCAATGCTGTGACCCTGACAATCACTGGTGTCAGACTCCAGAGCAACAGAATCTGTCCCACGTGGAGGAATTGATGAGTGTGCCCCTGATGGGGTAGGAAGAAGGAACAAGCAGGCCCAGACTGGAAATATAAAACTGGCTAGCTCTGTGAACACTTCGGTGCATGTCAAATTTCACAACTAAACAAAAGGATTTCTTCTGAAATAAGAGATACATGTTTAACACCGAGGTCACTGCCTCTCCTCTTCTTAAATCTGTGGCGCTAAGTGTGAAGAAGTTTTGGTCTTTAGTATCCTTGTGTTCTTACCTGAGCCCACTTCTATTTGATAAGAGCCAGGACAGACGCAGGGATTCCTCTCTAACTCACTGCTTACTCCTGCTCAGGTAACAGACCCAGGCTTTCAAGCCCTGTTTCCTCTCTAGTTTCCAGCGTCCCTGGATCAAGCTAGGATGAGGAATTCAGCTGGGTATCAGCCACCCTTACAGAGGAAACCAGGGGACAGACCCTTACCATGAGCACACCAAAGGACCACCAGTCAGCACTCTGTGTGTGTCCACGCCGGTTCACCACCTCGGGCGCCATGTATTCAATAGTCCCACAAAATGAATAGGCTCTCTTGTCATGGTCGATGGCCTCCTTGCTCAAGCCAAAATCTAAAAATAAGCACAGCACACAGCATGGCCTGAGTCTCTGAGCCACAGTCCCTGTGTGGAGACACACACACCCCACCCCCATACATAACACTTCTCTCAGAGACTGCGGGCCTCATGTACATTATTCAGGCTTAATGAACTTGCAGGGCAAGTTCCTGAGGTTAAGACCTACAGAGTGGAATTTATGATAAGAGTCTTGAATACCCCACCACCACCACCAGCACCACCAACACCAACACTACCAACGCCAACACCAACACCACCAATACCACCAGCACCACCAACACCAACACCACCACACCAACAACACCAATACCACCAGTACCACCAACACTAACACCAACACACCACCAACACCAACACCAATACCACCAGTACCACCAACACCAACATTACCAGCACCAACATTACCAGCACCAGCACCAGCATCACCACCAACAACAACAACAACAACAACACCAGCACCACCTACACCAACAACATCAGCACCAGCACCAGCACCAGCACCAGCACCAGCACCAGCACCAGCACCAGCACCAGCACCACTACAACCACTACCACCACCACATGCCTTGTCAAGTAGCAAGGAGTTTTATTTCTTAGTAGTGAACATGAATTCCCAGAAAGTGTTTCCAATGTATAAATATGAGGCGGCTACAGGTTGAGAGGCCCAGCTGGAGAGAAATGAGGTGTAGCCTTTGCAGGAAAGAGAAAAGGAAGCATGACTGGCACCTGCTTGGAAAGCAGGTCCCTGGTGAGTGGACTCAGTGAGTTATAGTATATTTGGAGATGAGGCCAGGATGTAGCCAATGGACAAGATAATGGTGCCCAAGTAAAGGCCAGAACCCAGGAACAGATTATCTGATAGTGTGAAGGGGACTTGCAGTATACAGTACAGTGCAAGAATGAGGTAGGGTATTAACCATCTGGCCTGGATGACTTTACAGATCTCTATGTGAAGGAGAGTCTAACTAACTTCAAGAGGCTGGCCTGCTGGCCCTGCAGAAGAAGGGCCTCTACTGGGAGCTGAAGAACTAGGGGCCCAGAGAGACATCTTGAGTTTAGCCTTGAGACTTAACATCTCCAGAACAGTAAAGAGTTAAATCGTTTGTCTGTGGAGGAAGCCATGGGCATCAGGGTAAGATGGAGTTTCCGCAGTTGGGTTCATTATGTTAGTGCTACAAGGTCTGGATATAAACAATGGAAGCAGTTGAGCCATTACTGCCGGGAGAGACAAGGCTACAAACATTGAACAATCCTGTGTCTGCCGGAGGATGAGCATGAGCTCAAGACTTCCAGTCAAACACCCAATTGAAGCAGAGCAAGTCCTGGAAGGAGACTCAGCGGGTGAACAGAGGAGGCAATCTATAAGTCTGTCTCCTCTGCGCACATATTCGAGAGGCCAGAAAAGCCAGGAGGGAGGCTCGGGCAAGGGATCAGAGGAAGTATTCCAGAAGTCTGAGAGTCCCCTGCTGTGTGCTCACATTCAGAAGGCCAGCACTTGGGTACAAAAAGATTCAGCCAGGACAGAGATGAGACATGGGGCTGTTAAGAGGTGGTCCACAAGTTCATCGGGGCTGACAAGTGATGAAGGGAGATCAGGCTTGTTACTGTTTGTTTGTGTTTTGTTACCAACCTGTGATCTTAATATGTCCCTCTTCATCCAGGAGGATACTGAAAAAAAGGGAAGAAAGCAGATTTCAGAGAGGAAAAAATGACAGAGTCCATAGTCCCAGGCACGCAGACTTCAGGAAAAAGTCCCATGGAGCTGAAATGCCCTTGCCCCAGGTCTGGGCTTCTGGCGTGGCTGCATCCTGGATAGGTTCTATTATAGCAGTCTGTATACCACAGCCTGGACCAGCTCAGGAAGGGAGCCTGAGGGAGGGGAACCAAAGACCTGGTCATGAGCCAGAAGGAGAGGAACCAAGGGGATGGGTCTTGAGTCTGTGGAGATGCAGGAATGTATGTTCTGAGTCATCAGAGTAGAACCCATGGGCCCCTTCTGAATATAGAAGTATGGGTTCTTGGATTTTCACAGATATCCAGAGCCTCTGAAGAGGAAATTTCCTGACCCTGGCAGCACCTTTATGACCAGAGACCCTTTTCTAAGAATCTCAGACTCTCATGGGCCTAGTCCCTGCACATGGTACCAATCCTGGTTTCTGGTCAGGGCCACATACAGCTGAGGTCCAGCAAAGGGATTCCTGAGCTACCCGAGGCTTCATCCTGTGATGGGACCAGGGCTAGTCTGGCATTACCCATAACCATCGGATGCCTGGCCAGTCTGCTAGTGAGCCTTCATTCACATTGTGAGTTCTTCCTAGCCAACCCACAGATGCAGAGTCTGCACCATCTCATGAGAAAAAGGGGATGGACCGTCATTGGTCACTTTTCCCTTCACCCTAGGCTGAGTGACCATGAGACCCTGAGATTCAGGGCTCCAACATTAATACTGTCATTAAATTCAGTCCCATGAGATCCCAGGAGGTACCATCTGCCCCAAAGACATGGGGATGTGGCTACAGAGGAAGGAAACAACACCCAAGGGCTGGGACAGCCTAGGTTTCCACTCACACAGACCCTGAGCTTCATATTTGTAAAGAATGGGTTTGCCCCATTTGCACCATGGGATTTGTGAGGGAGAAGCTGGCTGGGCAGAGGGAGCAGGGACAGTTACAGCTCTGCAGACTGAAAGGCACTCTGGGAATAGGCAGAGGTGAGGGTACCTGACACTTGCTATGGTCACCTAGCTGTGCCCTCAGTCACACCTAAAGAGTAAAGGTTATTCTCTGTGTATCTGCCACGGGGTTAAAGAATAGCCAGTGTTTCCTGGAAAGCTGTTATTAATTAAGATGGCAGCTTATGTGAAAGAGGTAAATGTTTTCATCTTTGCTCTTCAGTCGTTCCGAATCTTTGCCCAGAATTAAGCAGCCTTCAAGATTTGTTCCCAAATAATTCTAATTAGACCACAAAACCTTTGCCTTTATCCTGTAATTAAATGTTACTCTGCAGCCTCGAGAACCATCTCGGCCTTCATAAATGAATGGAAGCCAGGGCCTTGATGACAGAAAGACTGGCTCCGAGCACACAGAAGTCTTCCATAAGGGTCACGCTGTGGGCACTTATTTGTATAAGGTGTTAATTAATGTGAGGTAAACTTAGAATAAGCTTTGCATGAGCCCTGGGAACAAGCCAGTCTCGGCTATCACCTCCTGATCAGGGAGGGATGAAAGGATGCTATAGGCACTAAGAGACATGATATCATATCTGTTCTGAGGTATCATTCTGACATCCACTTTTGCCCATGGAAGGGTCAGGTAGAGGTCACAAGTTCCCACTCCCTATGGGCTCCTGAGGACAGGGTCTTCAGGATTGCTTGACCAAAGAGCCATGGCATCAGCCAGTGATACCCTGTTGACTGGGAGTGAATCAGAGCTACACGATGCACACACCATACAGGTGCTTTTCTTCACCAAACCCAGCCACGTCTTCAGGGAGGCAGCTGTCCTTATCTCAGAATGTGCAGGTAAGAGACAGAGGAGAAACAGGGGGATATCTATCCTGACCTGTGACCCTTTGGACTAGGGTGTGGCCAAGGGCTGCCCTGATGGGAGACCTCCTTTAGAGACAGCTGTGGCTGAGGCCTCAGGGGTAGGATGATTCAGCCAGGAACACTGTACGGTTAGTCAGAGGAACCTAAGGCACCACCCACTGAGTCCTTCCTTGTCTGCTTGTCTCAGTGCTAGCTCCTCGGTCAGTTCTGCTGCTCACAGACCTTGCACAATGAAAATCAGGACCATGAATCCCATGATTTTGCAAGGGGGTTCCTGTTTTCACTTAGACTAGATTTAACAGACAACTCTAGAAATAAAAACATTATAGATTCTCAGTGACCTGGGGTCCCTCACTGTCCCTCAGCTGATCCCCCAGAGTTCTAATCTAACCCGGCTCCTAGTTAGCCATCTTAAAGGAGGTTAAGTGGCCATGTCCCTGCTGCTTAGGGAGAGGCAAGCAGGCAGGACAAGTGTCTTGTGTGGCAGGGTTCCTGGTGTCGGAAGATGCTGGACTGAGAAGGGGGAGGTGTGCAGTTAGTCTCGAGCCCCACCTTCCTGGCCATCTTTGTACATGGAAGAATGAGTGTGGCCTGATCTCCCACAGTGGGCACTTCTACCACAATCAACGAAGGCCCCACATTCTCTGGGCACCAGTGCAGAGTAAGGAGGTGGCATCTGCTCAGCCCAGGACCCACCCACACGACACCGTGCCCAGCCCACTGTTGGGAGTGTACTTGGAAAAGAAATCCTAGGTAGCAGGCACTGCCATGGGCTGGCAGCAGATGTCTGAGGAGGACGAACTGCCCTTCTTCGTACTCACTTTTCAGGCTTCAGATCCCTGTAGATGATCCCTAGGCCGTGGAGGTGGTCCAGAGCCAAGGCCAGCTCAGCCAGGTAGAACTTAACATCCTCCTCCGTAAACATCACCTAGAGGGGTGGGAAAGGACCGTGGCTTAGCTTGTCCCATGGCTGCTTGTTTCAAAGCTCTCCCCAAGGAAACCGGGGCTGCGTGTGTGGAGATCCTGGCTCCCCCGTGAGTCTCCTAAGGAGAGTTCTCACAGCTACAGGTCATGCTGCTGTGAGGCTGATTTCCTCAGCCTTGTGAGAGGAACCTCGGCCCACCACCAACCTGCCCTTACCCTACAATCTGCCCAGGCCGAGGGCAACCCCAGGCTTCCGTCTTGTTAGGAATGCTCTGGTGTGAATTCATGATGCAATTCAAATAAGCACACTGTGGAGGCTGAAGGACTACAGAACATAGGTATCTTGTTTCACGCTTCTCATTTCCCCCTGGGCTGGATCAGTCCTGTGCCCAGAGGGACAAGTACAATGAGCTGGTTGGAGAGGGGCCTCAAAAGCACTGGTGCACAGTGCGCTGTCCTGTCTGGCCTTGCTTCTGCAGTGATATCAACAAAAAGGCAAATCCTTATACGATCTTGAATATAGGCATGTGTATGCACACGGATGCATCTGCATATATGTGCATAGAGGCCACAGGTTCACCTCAGGTGTCTTCCTTGGTCATGCTCCACATCATTTTTGGAGACAGGGACTCTCACCAAGCCCAGAGCTCACTAATTTGGCTAAGTTGGCTTGCCCTATGATGTCATGATTCCATAGCCTGGATGTGATCTCAAACCCTCCCAGTGCTGAGCTTATAGGGGTGTGCTGCCCATTTCTTAAGACAGGGAGTAGAGATCCTAACTTAGGTCCTCATGCTTGTGGGTCATCTCCCCAGGGCTCTCACAAACCACCTTCACGTTTACTATGAGACATTCATGTTGAAGAGGCTGTAGTCCACGTGATCACTGAATTCCCTGAAAGCAGACACACAAAAAACCTACACGCAAACTGAATGTGGCTTGAGACCAAGCTAAAACGAGTGATTTATAGTACTGTGTGGTGACTGTCATCAGCCAAGCAGACAGGCCTCTCAGTTCCCAGTAAGAACACCTCCCCTAGGTCCTGTGAAGTGTCAGCTGGTACCCCTGGGACCCAGCCCTGGATTGTGGGCCCTCTGCTTCCCAGCGCCTTTCTAACCACATTCTATTCCAGGTGTCTCTCCTGCTTCCTTGCCGCATGCTCTACCTTGATCTGCTATTTGTGCTGGAGTCTGACGGGGGGTGGAGGAAAGGAGGGGGCAATTTGAAAACCACTGTCACAGGCAAATAAAAAGTACCCTGTTGAAAAGATGTGAGGTGCCTTCCATCAGGACGCTGTCACACTTGTAATTGTCTTGAGCCTTACAGAATCATTCAAATGAGAAGAGAAGAATGCCGTTGCCATAGACAGAATCCTCCATCTCCCCATCCCACATGTTAGCCCAACGCTCTTCAAGTCATGAGGGACACAGAACCTTCCCAGTGTGACTGGAGAGTTCTTACACGAAGTGCTAGTACTTAAAGTTAAGTCTACAGCTAGGCCAATGAAGCTCAGTCAGCGAACAAAGGCCTGACGAGACGTTCCTAAATGTAAGCACGCAGGGACCACTGACCGGAAGAGAGGGCCACAGGCTGTGAACTGTGCCTTCCGACCATGAGAAGTGAGGTGCCATCAAATAGCAGTCATTCCCACATGCTGCCATAAACTGTTTCACCTGTTCTATCTGGGGCAGTGGGCATGGACACGGGACGATGCCTTGAGCTTCATTTATTGAAATCTTGAGAGGAGCGTTTGTAAGCTCTAAGCTGTTTGCTGATGCAGCTTTGCAGATCTGGCTCTGTAGCTCAGGCTGATAGTGAACTCAAGACCCTGCCTGGGTGCTGGGGTTCTGGGTGTGTGTAACCATGGCTGGTTCTGTGAAAGCCTTTGAAAACTCGCATTTACCACGCCTTCACAAGACACCATATACCACACACTTCTCATCACACATACCGACTATCACACACCACACATCACCACACATCACCACACTAGCTGTCACATTAGCCATCATACACATAATCCCCTCGCATGCCCATCTTCCTTAATGCCCTTCCTTCCTATTTTCCTAGATGGAGAGCCATCTGGGGTGGGTGGGTAGGGAGCTTACCTACCTCTTTGGAAAGCCTGGTGAAGAGGTCTCCTCCCCGCAGGAAGTCCAGGATCAGGTAGAGCTTGCCTTCGGTCTGAAAGGCTGTGGGAGGAGATACAGTTGAGCACTTCACCAGCAAACGCAATTCCCTCTGACCATCGAGTCTCCTTCAGTTCAGACTAAGCTGCTAATCTGCCGAGCTGTCATCCACTCAGACAGGCACAGCTGACCACAGCTGGCCGGGGACAGAGCCCAGCAGGAGGAGAGGAATGCTGCTCATGGTCCTCAAGGGGATGCCATATAACTCAAAAGAGGTCAGCGTCCATCTTGTTGGGGTCTTGGAACTTTCTTTTTCTCTTTACTTCTCTTCCACCCTTATACTTTTTAATCACAAAGTGGTTGAAAGACTCAGAGGAAAGTCTGAACAAACTCATGTTTGTCAGAGGCCTTATCAATCAGGCATCTGTCACAGTGGGTCTTAACGGGCAGACAATCTGCTGTATCATTTGCTGATGGAAGACGGTTCTGACAGACAGGAAGTACATTTGTTTCCTCCTGTGGAAGTGCATCCTATCCTCAGGGCACAAGAGGACCACGGTGGACTTTCTCCACTCTAGCAACGTTCTTACTGTGTTGCCTGCCCGTCTACGTGTCAGAAGGGGGCCCATGCTCCAAGTGCACGTATTGGTAGTGACTCAGGCCACAGGCTACACATCTCATAGAGGGCTTAACAAGGGCACACCTCGGACTGAGGGACCCATGAGTACATAACGACCTGAAGAAAAGAGTCACACTGTTATTGCTGTCATGGTTAGCCCAATGGGTCTGTCAGCATTGGTGGATAGGTCAACAAAGGAGAAAGGGTCAGCAACCATGATGGTCAGGAAGCATCCTTCACTGAGCCCCAGTTTTAATACACAGGTTACCAGGCGAGAGGGTCCTGCTATTTCTGTGTATTAAAAAAGTTTCCATTTTCTAAAAGATCCTGAACCATTCATTATAAATGCTGGCATTTAGAAACACGGCCCCTAACTAGAAGACTTTCAGTTGGGCTATGTGTATACTGCAGAACATCTGTTTGAAAGTCTGTGTGAGACACCCGGTTCTTAACTTCCTCATAAAAGCAGCAACCCCAGTGCCTGCCTTGGCAGCGCACACCCTGGAGTGGATGATCCTGAGATCATTAGCATGGGCCCTGTGTAGGGATGACACGCAAATTTGAAAAGTGTTCTGGTTTTTTTTTTCTTTTAAAAAATAAAAATGAAAGGACTTAATCGCCTTTGAAAAATGAAACACTTCAGGCAGTGACTCCAGGCTGTGCTCTGGGGCAGGACAGGAGAGGGAGCAAGGCAAGCAACCTTAGTGCTGCCACTGAGCATGAGGGTGTCAGCAAGCACAGCTGTAAAGCCTGGAAGGAGGAGGTTCCCCGGCCCCTTAGCCAACAGAGGAGCCAGCGTCTGTTCTTTCTGAAGAGTAGAGGTTGGACGCTTTCTGCGCAGCACCACGTGACTCACGGCAGGCCTGAACTGTTCTCTTGGACTCTGGAAGTCTCCCCCTTCCCCCCCAGGTGCATTTATGCCTTTGTTCCCTGTTTATAGGAATCTCTGGTTTCGCCATGCTTTCTTTGCATCCTCTATTCACCAGAGTGCCTTAACAAGAAAAGCGTGCAGGGAGGTACATAACTAAGGAGCCATCGATTTATGGATTCTGCCTCCTGCCTCTCCCATGCGGCACAGAGGGGGGGAACTGGTATTGAATAGAAAGGCCGGTTTGTGGCCTCTGAGAAGGTACTTTCTCTGAGCCTCGCCAGACAGAAGCAGCAGCCTTCGAGGGCAGTCTGAGGTTCATGGCACTCTGCCCTGCCTTTCTTCAGTCACTTTGAAGGTAGAGGTGGGACACTTTCTGCCCAGCACCACTGGGTGTGTCATCATGTCTCACCCCAAGGTCAGGAGACCTGGTGCGGGTTACCATGGTGACGCCGGGTTACCATGGTGACGTCTCAATGATGGGCAGCCCCACCTCACACAAAGTCTCCGGGATGAAGATGGGGTCTTGCGCTTTTTGGAAAATCAAACGGGAAAGAGATAGAAGATTGGGGATTTGAGAGAACGTCGTCTCCATGTAAGACAGGATTCTGACACAGCGGGGATCTGCGTTTGGACCACTTATGATCTCTGTTTCCTCTGATTGAAGACATCACCGTAAGTCCTCCACTATGTCGCACCTGCTGCACTTACCGTAATGCAGCTTGACGATGAAAGGGTGATTCACCTCTGCCAGGATATCTCTCTCCATCTTAGACCGGACCCGGTCCCGCACTGCACAACAGAAACAAAAGGTCTTCAGGATGTCAGTGGAGAGCTTGAGGCTTGGATACACAGCAACGGAGAAGCTAGCTCGGCCTCTCACACACGGAAAGCCTGGGGCAATGTGACGGCCACTTTCCTCCTTCACCGGCTCTAAGGGGCACATACATCTTGACACATTTTCGTCCTCATTTCCAGCTTTTTCTCTGCTTACCAGAAACAGGAAGGTGTATTATAGACACCATGACACTTTCCTCATAGGAGAATCTACTTGTGTGCCTTAAGAATAAGGACCCTTCCTCACGGGCTGCAGTGTCCTGTCATCCTGTAGTGTCTCTGGTCATCATTCCATGCTTATCACCCCTCCGACCATTCGAAGCTCTTACTTTCCTCAGCCTTGGGTCTTTCAACTGTGCGTGCGTGTGTGTGTGTGTGTGTGTGTGTGTGTGTGTGTGCGTGTGTGTGTGTGTGTGTTGTGTATTATGACATTCTTTTCCGTGACCACTCTGTCTCACGTTCAGTCATCTGGAATAGACTTAGTTGTGAGGGGAAACAAATGAAGAAAAAAGAGGCTGACAACCAATTGAGAGTAAGAACGAGGCAAAGACTCCAGCAGCCAACTGGTATACCCAGGAGGCAGCACCCAAGTGACCTCAAGTGACCTCTCTGAGGAATGGCTGGATATCTAGAATGCCCAAAGTGACAAGTGTGTCATATTACATTGCTCATCACTATTTAGAATGACAATATGCACACTTAAAGTGTTATTAAAGAAATCCTTCCCCAAGGATGCCATAATTCTAATGAAGTGGAATATGGCACAGTTTTATACCTGTGCTTTAGACCTAACTGATAGTCCTAGAAGTCAGTGTTCTCACCCTGCAGCTAGCATGCACTTTCTTCTCAGAAGGAAAGTATGTTCTGCTGATTGAGAAGGAAAACAGCACCCTCAGGCCAGCTCTCTAAGAGAGTAACTCAGCCCATGCATGGACAGTCACTGCAGTGCCAGGCATGACTCTTGGTGGCTGAGGGGTGGCTCTTTGGGAGGCATGGACATGAGTCAAAAGAGGGAAGGGACCTAAGCAGGATGTTGTCAGTACAGCCTGTTTCTTGTGATGTTCTTGCTGTGGGAGAGGAACACTGATACACAGATACACAGATACACATGCCTATAGGACCAGGGTCACGAATTTTTCTCCCTCCCACTTCCTCCCTGCCCACTTCTATTCCATCACCATTTCTTAGTGCAGTCTGTGCTAGCATTCACCATTCAAATCTGAAGCTCTGCATTCTAGAAGAGGCTGGTAGAGAGATACACAGAAGAGGGCAGCAGTGGGGACTGTCAGTGGGAAGCCTGCGAGTGCTGAGGGAAGTGGAGGGAGGAAGAACTTTACAAGAATGGCACGTCAGGAGGCTGCAGACAAGGACTGTACACGTTCTGAGCAGCCTGGGTGCAGCACAGAGAGGCTGCAGGAGGAAGGACATACACATAGCATAGAGCCATGGCTGGACCTGATTGAAATGCTTATGGGGAATGTGACAGCATCAGGAATCGTGAGAGGCTGCGCACACAATACCGAAGACACTGAGCTAGACTGAAGAGGCAGATCAGAGAACAGACCAGGACCATCCCACAATAGGTGAGCACTTATGGGAGCTGGCCCGCTAGCCTGGATGTTGAGAAATTACCTTGAAGGGAAGCCATAGGGTTGTCAGGAGGAGGTCACCTCAGCCACACTCAATGAAATGCTGAGGCTGGCAGGAGGCTGGGCTATAGCTTTGCTAGCAATGCAGATGTAAAGCCCCTGTCCCACACAGGGGTCAACTTGGGATGTACAGAATGATAGAGGCCCTTGATGGAGACCTCGGGTCAGGGGTACTGCTGTATTGTACCAGGATTTAGAGAGGACAAGCCCCATTGTGGAGAGCAACACGAAAGACGACAGAAGATGGAGAACAATCCAGAAGCATGAGAGAAACACGCTGCCACACTGGACAGTCCCAGACCGGATGGGACTCACCAATGTGAGGGCAGACATGAGGCCAGTGAAGGATCATTAGAACCTTTGAAACCTCACTCTTCCTAGGGTCTGCAATGGGATTGGACGAGTAAAACTGGATAAGTCCATGCCTCTGTCATGCCTTTGGAATGACTTTTACAAGGTTTGATACACTTTTATTCTCTTTGCAAAGGATCTTGCTGTGTAGCCTAGGGTGGACTTGACCTTATTTCCTTCCTTCAAACTTTCACAGCCTATTTTTTTCAATTAAAACTTCCACCCACCCGCTCTTAGAGAAATACCCTGTCTTCATGCAGATAAAAGAATGGGCTCCTGCTTATGCCAGGTTGAGAGCACCTTTAGCCCACAGACTTTTCCCCGAAGGTGCCCTGGAGATTCCAGCATGAGTCTCTCCACTGGCCAAGGCTCCCAGGACAAAATCAACCACGGGAGACAAATAAGATAGGAGGCACAAAGCTTCTCTACCTCCTCGACCCCGAGACATGGATTCAGACTACAGAGGCAAGAAAGTGGCAGAGTTCCAGGGTAGTTAGTAAAAACCAAACTGAAACCTGTTTATTCAGTAAGAACACAGCTTGACAGGCAGTTAATAAAGACTGGAGGGAAGGGGGGTATTTTCTCAAAACAAAAGATGAGGGGAGACACTGATCACGAATCCAGGCTCTGACTCTCTGTAACTCAAATCATGTTACCATCAAAAAGGAAAAGCTCCCATTCCTGCATCAGGGAGCTCAAGGGCAGTTGCTATGGACCAAGGAAGTTCTTCTATAAGCTGGGCCGAGGCTGATACTTCTGTTGGCCTCCGCAGTACCTGGCCTGTGTTGTTACACCTATGCCCTTTGTCTCAGTAGAACACATTTACTGCCGTCCGCCCCATGCCTCACTATGCAATTTCCACACGAACTGCCTGGCCCCACCCTCCATGACACAGCCTGGTAAAAAGGGTGGCAGAGAAAGAGGCCTGTTGCTCCACCATCTCACCGTGGCCTTAATTTAGTCCCCTTCATCTGAAAACCCTCTAAAAATCATCAGTATCCTTAAGCTCACTCAGCATGAATGAAGGGCACTGTCCAGCATCCATTTCCCATATGAAGGTCAGAGTCTCCAGCTTTTGAAGGTTTAATTTGTGACAGAAAACGATCTGTGAGCAGAGGAGTGCCTGGTCACTTGGGTGTCAAAACCTTTTGCAGATAATTACATGCTACCCAAAGAGAAGCAGGTGGCTTCTTAACAAGGAAATTGAGAAGGAGGCTGGAATGCTGGGGAGGGAGGGCACCAGCATTGCCCTGGCCACTACCACCTCTGCTCAATGTGGTTTAGGAGAGCTCAGCAGCTTTGCCCTCAGTCCCCTCATTTGTAAAGTGGTATTACCTGTACTAGCACTGAAAAGGGGGCACCTAGAACTTGCGATTGGAGCGTGCCTTGCATGCCCCCCGCCTCCCAGGAATCTGAAATCACCCAAATGGGAATCATATGGCATAAATGAGTTAACTTAGAAACGCAATCTGTTCAGATGCAGGCAGCATGAATGAGTCAATGTTTTAACGAAGTACCTCAGCTATGACAGAAACAATACAGAAGTGCTGACAATACCACTCTGGGGGCCAGGACGAGTGCTGGGGCAACTCCAGCCAGGAACTGTTTCAAGACATTGCAGTCAACACAAGTGTCATCAATACTCAGCTGTACTGGTCACGGGATTTTAGTCACGTATGTCTGTGGAGCTGTGTACCAGTGTTCCTCTCCCACAAGGACATCACAAGAAGCAGGCTCTACTGACAACATCCTGCTTAGGTTCCTTCCCTCTTCTGACTCATGTCCATGCCTCCCAAAGAGCCACCCCTCAGTCACCAAGAGTCATGTCTGGCATTGCAGTGACTGTCCATGCATGGGCTGAGTTACTCTCTTAGAGAGCTGGCCTGAGGGTGCTGTTTTCCTTCTCAATCAGCAGAACATACTTTCCTTCTGAGAAGAAAATGCATGCTAGCTGCAGGGTGAGAACACTGACTTCCAGGACTATCAGGTAGGTCTAAATCACGAGTTGAAAACCCTATCAAGGGCTGGAGAGGTGGCTCAGCAGTTAAGAGCACTGACTGCTCGGGGTTGGGGATTTAGCTCAGTGGTAGAGCGCTTCCCAGCTCCGGAAAAAAGGAAAAAAGAAAAAAGAAGAGCGCTGACTGCTCTTCCAGAGGTCCTGAGTACAATTCCCAGCAACCACATGGTGACTCACAACCATCTGTAATGGGATCTGATGCCCTCTTCTGGTGTGTCTGAAGACAGCTACAGTGTACTCACATATAAATAAATAAATAAATAAATAAATAAATAAATAAATCTATCTTAATAAACCAATGCAAATTAGTCCTGCAAAGAAATGCCACGTGCCGACCACAGCGACAAGAATTCTGTACCACGTATGGTAACAGTCACTGCGAGCCATCATTACACCCATTGGCCACCTTCAGACCATTCATGGAGGGAGCACAGGATTCTCCCTAAGCAGATGGCAAGCCCCCCTCTGCACAGCAGACTGAGGCGAGCCTGGAGCGGGCTGCCCATTTTGCCCTCCTGGCTCATCTCCAGACCAGTTGGCTCCCTTGGAGAAAAAGAGCAGAGAAGCTTCCTGAAGGTTTGTGTGCCATCGATGCTCCAAATCACCACGGGTCTGACTTCCACTCAAAAGCTGGAAGAAGGCACCTATTAACCTTGGCCCTGTCTTAGCTCAGGGGGTGTGGGTCCGGGAGAGGCTTCCCAGGTGACATGGCCAGTGGAGTCAGAGCCGGCTGCGGCTCCATGCATGCCCAGTTTCCTACTCTGAACCATGTCCTAAGCAATCCCACACTGGCAATGAACAGATACAGGAGGGAAGTTTAAGATTCCTGGGCTCAGACCTTCCGTGAAGCCCCAGCTGCAGCTGGGAATCTTCTAGAAAGCCGTTGTCAGACTTGATACAGAACATCTCTTACGGCTGGTACGTGTGCCCATTTACCAGTTCATGAACGCACGGAAGAGACTGGGTTTAACGTTGGGGCTCGTGCTTGGGAATGTGTTCACTCAGTCTTCCATCACTGAGTGAGACGCCAAACTCCACGTTTCCCTATATTTAAAGTACACAATAGAAAACCATTTCCCACAGTTCCTTTACACTGTCACAAAACTTTGCCAAATTCAAGAACACACACACAAAAAAAAAACAAACTATAAAGGTCCTTAAGGAGCACCATCCTGTCACGAAGTGAGAGTAGAACTGGGAAGAGGGTGGACCTTAGCTGGGACGGCAAACAAGAGCGTGCCCCTGCGAGTTCCTTTCTTTCCAGCTTTGGCACGCTAGGCATCAGACTGCTTGTCACCTTTGTGACAAAAAAAGGGGCTGTGCCTGACACTGCAGACTGGAAAGTAAAATAGAACCCTGAGAACTATTGTCCTCCTTGTCAGTTCCCGAGGACTCCCACTGACAACAGTCCTCCTCCTGCACACCTGGCCGTCACTGCACTGTGATGGAGAGACAATCTCATGTTTCAAAAGAACGGTTTCCACCAGCCCCGACCCCCCTTTTCATTTCTTCCTTTTCAAATTGACTTTGCTATTCAACTGAATTCCAGTTCCCTCTGGTGACTATATTCTTAGAGTTCGTGATTGGCAAGGAAAGACACCGTGGGCGTTACAGACACACCATGGGTGCTGCAGACACACCTCTCCCCGCTGCACGTCTTACAATCAACTGGCCTGCAAGCTGGGGGCATGACAGAGAAGGGAAGGAACTCGGTATCTGAGACGATCCAGAGGAATTGGAAGTAAAATCAACTTGAATGCTCTTTTGTTTAGACTCTCCTCCCAGCTTTGAGAAAGAGGCCCATGTGGGGAGAGTGGGGTTAGCCCAGTGAGAGCACAAGGGGGCCAGGAGACCACTCTACAGCTGCCATGGGATACAGTATCACATCTTGTGGCCACCACTCTCACACATAACCTGCTCTGTGAGGCTCCTCCATTTTCTCTTAAGAAAGAAACCCAATTGAATTCCTGGGAGGAAATTGATTCCTTAGTGATGGTCCATTATGGAGAGTTGAAACGGTGTGGAATATAATATCCGAAATGGTGTGGAATAAAAAATAATGTTTGGTTTCAGTCGACTTTGGAAGGAGCACAAGGAGATACATTTTTTTTCCATTCCTTTTCCCCATATGGCTCATTTTCATAATATGTAAGTGATTGCACATAGTCAAACATACTATTCTAGAGTATTTGTTTTTTAAAAAACTGTAAGATACCAGGTTCAAAGGATTTTGTTGTTGAAAACTTGAAATACAACTCATGGAGAAGAAAATAAAAGTTGTCTGTAATTTGGTAACTAGACAGTTTTTGTTTACATGTCCATATTATTCCTGCTGATGAAGACATATGTGTGTGCATATACATATGTGTATATGATTTTGTATGTGTGTATATTTTTGTGTATGTGTACATATGTTGTGTGTATATATTTGTATGTTTATGTGTATGTCTGTGTGTGCAAGTATGTACATGTGTTGTATGTCCACATGTGATTTTGTATGTATATATTTGTAGACATGTGTATGTATATGTGCTGTAAATGTATACTTGTGTGCATATACATGTGTGTATGTGATTTTGTATGCATGTATGTGTGTGTACATATGTGTGTATATTTGTATGTGTATGTTTACGTGTACATGTGTGTCCATGTGACTTTGTATGTGTATATATGAATATATTTGTGTGTATGTATGTGTGCATGTGTTGTATGTTTATACGTGTGTGTATGTGTGTGTGTACATGTGTGCATACATTTAACACAGGCTCAGGGCACTTATTATGGCCATCCAAGATATGCGGTCTCATATCTTACTTAAAACTGGATCGGAAGGCTTTTCTTGAGAGCAATTCACCTTGTACTACAAACCATCTCAAAGGCCTATCACACAAGGGAAATGGTTATAGGTTATATAATGTTTGTAGAAGTTAGAGGCTGGACATCCTGCTTATCTCTGATGGAGCAAAGGGCTGGTAAGGGCTGCAGAGAGCACAGCTTCCTGGCCTGTCACACCTGTGCATGCTGCAGCACAGGCCGGGCACCTAGGACCCTCCTTAGTGGCTCCCCTTCACTCTGCTTTCCCTCCATCCCAGAGATGGGGAGAGGGGTGAGGGTGCTTAAGCAGTGCTTCTCTGATTATCAACCTCATGGGTTAAGTGGTTACTGTAGCTCAATCCAGGATGGGCAATTCCAGACACAATGGGGCTCTCACTAAATGGACAGATGGACACCATGGTGGAGTCACAATTTGGTAGCATCACTGGAATATGAATGATAGGTGTGGCCTAGCTGGAGAACATAGGTATCTGGGGTGTGTTTGTGCTCTGGCTACTTCCGGTCCCTGCCCCTTTCTTCAGCCTCCTATTCCTGTTAGTGCTGCACTCTGCCCAACCACACGGAGCCAAACAGCCCCAGACTGAAACCATGAGTCCAAAGTGCTCTTCCACCCTTTTTTCTGTCAGGCTTTCATCACATGACTGCAGAGGGAATTGATGTAAGGGACAGGAAGGACAGAGAAGGCACCGTTAGGTGTCACTTTAAGACTATGAAGCCTAACAGGGAGTCAATCATTAAGAGGGACGCATGTGTGACCATCAAGAATGATAAGCTCCTCAGTCTGAGCCCAGTGTACATCAGCACCCGCTGTCATCTACCTTCCTTCGTCCTCAAGACAAAGAGGCACCTGATCTGGATCTGAGAGGATCTTTGACACTTTCCATTTTAAAACATTTTCCCCACCCCTAAGAAGGCCAGGCCCATGAAGAACTCAAGCTTGTTTCCAGCGTCTCTTCCAGAGCCACAGGTGTAACAGCCACGTCTGTGAGTCAATGTCCTGCTTGGTTTCTGTTGCTGCACTAAGACCTGAGGGAACTAGGGAAGGAAAGGGCCTATGTGGCTTACACATCCAGACCTCGGTCCATCACTGCAGGAAGCCAGGGCACGAAGTCAAGGCAGGAACCTGGAGGCAGGAGCTGATGCAGAGACCATGGAAGAGTGCTGCTTATTGGTTTGTTCCTCATGGCTTGCTCAGCCTGCTTTCTTAGGCAACCCAGGACCACTTCCTCAGGGGTGGCACCAATCCCAGTGGGCTGGGCCCTCCTACGGCAATGATTACCAAGAGCATTCCCCCACAGACTCGCCTACAGACCAACCTCATGGAAGCCTTCCCTCAACTGAAGTTCCTCCTCTTTCAGCTCTAGCTTACGCCAAGTCCACAAAACCAGCTCAGTCGGTCTTCTCATCATCAAGAAACTAGAATCGCCACATATGAACCTTGTGTCGGCCTTCTTCCTCTCAGCGTCCTGTCCTCATGTTCATCCAGGCTATGACATGAATGAGTACTGTATTTAGTCTTACTGCCAAGAAACACACACTGTGTGGACAGACCACGTTGCACTATGGGAAAAGATAGCAAAGAAACACATCTCCAGGAAGGAAGGGCTCACGATTTGAGGTAGGAGCAGGAGGCAGCTGCTTGTGCTGCGCTCACGGCTAGGACGCAGACAGTGACGGATGCTGGTGCTTGGCCCTCCTCCCCTCTTTTTATTCACCCATGGGTCGCTGTCACCCAGCTACAGGGTGGCCCTTCTCTCCTTGGCTGGACCTCTCTGGAAACCTCTTTAGAGGCACACTGAGGTGTGCATTTTCAGGTGACAGCGATGATGACAGACATCACAGTGCACAGGGGGGGTTGCGCTCACTCAGAGCTGCTGATGGAGGTGCTGGGTCTCTGTGGCGAACTGGGTCGTAGGGCAGGGGTTTTGCCTCTGAAGAACTGAAGGAGTGGTCTATTTTAAATGATCCTGAACTAGCGGGGTTTTAATGTCTGTTTCTCTGAGACGATCCTTAAGTGAAGAGTTTATTTTATTAAATGTTGGGTGGAGTTGTTTCTTCTACATTTCTCAGCCAGAAGGAACAATTCTTTAACATTTTTTGTGAAGAATTTTGGACCGGTTCACCGTATTCAATTAACAACTAACTGTACCAACATTACACCGCCCATAACCTTTTGTCAGCTCTAAGAAAGAAGCCGTCGGTGTGCATCTGAATGATGTGTAGAGAACCACGGTCTAGGCTCGGCTCCTGTGTGGCCATGAGTCACTTGTCAATGTTTACAGTGGCCTTCCCTAGTAACGCTCAGAGGACAGATCTCTGCCCAGGCTGGCAGAAGTAGTCAGTATTTGCATTTTCTAACCACTGGCCAACCCAATCTATCGCTTTTATGGGAAATAATTGCCAATTCTAAAGTTAGGCCTTGGATCTCACATATCTGCTGAACCCCAGAGCCATCTCCCTTGGAAGGATTTTTCTGGCCTGTATACTAAGATGCTTACAGTCTACGGAGACTTCGTCCATACATCGACCGCCCTAGCTTACTGGTTATATACTGCTGGAAGACATGCATTTTATCTCCCCAGCTAGAGATCAAGTGTGTTGAAGGCACAGAATAACACATTCTTTGGATCCTCTTCTGCCAAGGTCAGTACATGATAGGTCCTAAAAGATTCAAGTGCCCATGACATCTTTTGAAGCTCACGGCACACAAAGGCCTACGCATGAGCTCCCATGCTCCTGCCAGATCAGCCCCTAGTCAAGGCTCCACCTGTACACGTCACCAACAAGCCACTGTCATACCACTTCCATGCCGGAGCAAACCTTGTATAAATGTCACCAACAAGCCGCTGTCATATCATGTCCATGCTGGTGAACCTCGTGCTGGGGGGTGGGGGATGCTGGATCCCTCCTCAGTGGCAGATGAAGACAATCAGAACGGAGCAGGTCTGAGTGAGCCCAGTCTGTGTTTATTGCTTATACCTTACTGGGAGGCTGGCACAGCAGAGGCTGGAAGCTAGCAGGTCACTGCACGTCTAGCCCCCAGTCACTGGGCAGCAAGGGAGCCTAGCACATTTGCGAGTGGAGCATTTGTGAAACTGAGCAATCCCGTGTGCCGGGTGGTGCACGGCCTACTGTGGAGCCACGGCGGAACAAATGGCTTGCTTCTCCACTGCTCGTTTCCCACACGGTCCCTGCAGCAGAGCATATGTAGAACGCTCCTTATGCAACAACTTCTCCTCCGAGAACTGGAGAAGCTTGCAGGGATAGCTACAGCACCCGGGAAAGGACCACAGCTTATTATCACCCAGAGATCAAGGGCCTGGTGCCCTCCTCTGAGAGCGGTTCCCGAAACCATGAAGACCAAGCAGGGACTGTATTTCTGCAAACTCCCAAGAAGACTGCAGAGTGTGGCTCAGAAGCAATTGGTCCCTCCCAAGGCTCTTACCTTTCAAGGTGGCTTTCTTCAGGACTTTCATGGCGTAGAGCTGACCAGCATCAGATCCTGTGACTTTCCTCACCAAGAACACCTGAGGAACAAGAGATACAGTGGCTGTCTGTGCTGTCAGCCTTAACTGTCGACTGGACGCAACCTGGAGTCGACCGGGAAGAGCCCACTGAAGAACTACCTACATTGGGTTTAGCTGTAAGAGTGTCCAATCCATGTGGGTAGACCGAGCCCATTACGGCTGGTATGGTCAAAGGCAAGAGGTGCTGAACTGTATGGGAGTGGAGGAGCTGAGCTCAGTATAAGCTAGCAGGCTAACAAGTGAGCATTCATGCTTCCCTTCCTCTGTGCTCTTGACTGGATATGACGTGTCCGCCTTTCTCAATCTCCTGCTGCTGCGACTTCCCTGCATTACTGGGCTGGGGAACGGTTCTCCTCTAAGCCCGTTCTCCTCTAAGACGCTTCTGTTGGGCACTTTCTCAGTGGCAGAGATGAAATAGGACACGATCTTAAGGGATTTGATAAGGGGCTGTGAGGGATGCTCCGATTGTGGGTGCCCATAGGAAATATAAGCTATCTCCAGCACTCAGGCTGCCAACACATGCTTCATCTACCTGCTGCAGCTCTGGGCTTCGCACCATCCTGCATCTGGGTTGGGTACCAGAAGGGAGACCCAAACAGATCAGACTGCACCAGACACACTAGCTACTCCTATTTAAACTTTCTGTATCCAGATTGGTCTTAGAGTTTCTGTGATGAAATACCGTGACCAAAGCAAGTCAGGGAGGAAAGGGTTTATTTGGCTTACACTTCCACATCACAATCCATCATCAAAGACAGTCAGAACAGGAGGCAGAAAAAAATGGAAGCAGGAGCCAATGCAAAGGCCATAAGGGTGTTTCTATGCTTGTTACCCATGCTCAGCCTGCTTTCTTATAGAACCCAGGACCACTAGCCCCATGACAAAGCCACCGTCAATGGCTGGGGCCCTCCTCCCAATCACTCACTAGAAAATGTCCTACTGGTTTGCATACAGCCTTATCTCATAGAGGCATTTTCTCAACTGAGATTCCCTCCTCTCGGATAAGTCTAGCTTTGTGTCAAGTCGACATGAGACTAGCCAGGGGAAGATTCTACCTGTAGGCAGCAGAAGCTCACAGGCAGTATTTGATGGCCCTTAAGCACACTCCTGTGGGTATTTAACGTTCTCTGAAAACACTTTCGATGCAAGAACTAATCAACAAAGCAATAGATACCTGAGACAGGCTGAACTTAAGGTGAGATTGCTGTTTTTTTAAAAAATTAATGAAGAAAAATGCAAAGTATGAAAAGTAATGTTCCACGCATGAGTAAAGTAATGATTTCCTAAAAGAATTTTTCCACTGATGTAAACCCTGCTGGGTGGCAGAGCCCACACTGGCACCCTGGGCTGTGGTGTAGCTGTAGGCAGAGGCAGATTCCCTTAAATGGATCTGTTGCATTTCTCCTTCTGAAAGGCCTTCCTCGTGCCCAGCCCTCCTGCATGCACTTTGAGGTATTCTAGCTCCATGCAAACTCTAGAGAGCCCACACTGGCCAAGGATGCAGCACCACCATGATAAGCTATCTGTAACATCAATCACAGTAGGGATGCAGGTTTCCTTAGCCAGAAGGTAGATAAGTCCTCAATCTCCTGGTTCTCTGTCACAGACAAGGAGCATACTCGGGAACCTGCGGGGCATGGAGCACAGTCTCTCAGTGCAGAGACAAGGTATGGACCTTGATATCTGCTGTCCTCCCGCAAGACCACAGACATCTATTCCAGAGGCACAGCAGATGAAGAACTAGGAGGATGCATTGTCCAAGCCCAGGACGCACATCTGTAGATGGAGTATCAACCCCACACCTACACCACGTGTCCTGCAGGGAATTCAGCTGCCCCCTGCCCCAGCACTGCCTCTACCCAACTCCTCCTGGCCACTGTCAATGCTGTAATCACATCCCTCAGCAGAAGTGACTATGTGACATCCATGGGAAAATGTCATGCTCTCTGTCAGATGGCAAAGGTGCAGGAGAGAAGGGCCCTGTCTTGTACGGTGATCAGCACTGCCAGGAACATACAGGGTCCTGGGAAGTCGTGGGGACACACTGTCACTGAGAGCGGTACGGGATGTCCACGGTATGTGTGTACACATCTCCAAGGCTGGATGAACAAGCCTACAGTACAGGTCCAAGAGAGAGCCTGGGGCTCACTCTCATGTGCACCAACTGCCACACTGGATTTCGACACCAGATCCACCCACAGGACCCTGAGATCCCCATGAGAACACAGCTCTGCCACATCCCTAAAAGTTACTGTAGGTGGAAAAACTCGCATTCTAGGCCGGCAGTTCTCAACCTTCCTAATTCTGCAACCCTTTAATACAATTCCTCATGTTTGGTGACCCACCCCCAACCATAAAATTATTTCATTGCTATAACTATATAATTATTATAACTATAATTTTGCTGCTGTTATGAATCGTAACATCTGTGTTTTCCAATCGTCTTAGGTGACGTGACCTCTGTGCAAACGACGCTCAGCCCCCAGAGGGTTTGCAACCCACAGGTAGAAAACTACAGTTCTAGACAATGTCGCACTGGGTCAAGACCACCTCCTTGCTGTAGGGAATGAGCTTCCCAGTAAGCAGGTAGAAATGAGGAAGCATTTCTCTTTTTCATTGCAGCAAAGTCTCTTATTCATTGGAATAAGGGATTTTTTTTCTTTTTTTTTTTTTTTTTGGTTCTTTTTTTCCGGAGCTGGGGACCGAACCCAGGGCCTTGCGCTTCCTAGGCAAGCGCTCTACCACTGAGCTAAATCCCCAACCCCGGGATTTTTTTTCTAAAGCAAAAGGCACTAGAGCCTAACTGCTAAGTCCCTGTGTCTGAACTGACTCAGTGTATAAAATTCCATTCACTCTTCCAGCCTGTTCCTGACACCCACAGCATCTATCCACACTTTGTCAAAAAAGTGTAGAATTGCTAATGCCTGGGAGGCAGGAGGCAGGAAGGAGGAGGGAGGAGGGAGGAGGGAGGAGGGAGGAGGGAGGAGGCAGGAGGCAGGAGGCAGGAGGCAGGAGGCAGGAGGCAGGAGGCAGGAGGCAGGAGGCAGGAGGCAGGAGGCAGGAGGCAGGAGGCAGGAGGCAGGAGGCAGGAGGCAGGGGGGAGGAGGCAGGAAGCAGGAAGCAGGAAGCAGGAAGCAGGAGGGGCAAAAGGTATAACATCTAGGTGGTGATGATGGGCCCCAGGCGCTATGCAGACCACGGCAGCTAAGCATCCATCCATCACAAGAGAAGGGAGGCTAAGAGCTGGAAAGCAGGATGGGGCTTGTAGCAGGGTCTGTGCTGTTGGCCGCAGGACCATCACATTTTCCTGCCAGCCATCAGGAGTCAGTGGGGCTGAGCACTGAGCATCCAGCAGGCATTTTGCCTGCACACAACTGTGGTGGTTGCATGTCGATGTGCGGGGTCAGGGATGCATGCATCCATGGCCAGGCCACTGAGTCTCCACAGGGAGAACAGGATCCTGGGTCACTGTTCGAGCCCCCACAGGACTATGGCCAGTAGACAGATGAACCCCTCCATTCTGTCATGCTATAGATGAGACAGAAGCCCCAAGAAGAAAGATGCGCATAGAGGAAATTTAGTCATAAAATCGCCCTGCGGGGAGAAGCTGGGAAGAGGAAGCAGTACGCTTACGTTCAGGACTGGCAGGCCTTCCTCTGTGTTTCCCCCCACGCTCCCACCCCCATGTAATGTGACACGATATTACAGTGTCCCCCAAGTTCCCTGTAGTCCTCGCCTCCCACACAGCAGTGTGGGCGAGAGGCTCCTGTGCCACATTACAACACATCAGGAAAGTCCTCACAAATGTGGATAGACTGGAGACACACCCTTGGACTTCCTGGCCTCCAGAACCATGAGTCAAATGAGTTTCTTTTCCTTTAGAACTTGTCCAATGTTTTGTCTTTGAAGATTTAGTTATGACACCACAACACGGGCTAAGACAGAGGAAATGATAAATGACTGTGGTGAGCACTCCGGCCTAACCAACACCTAAAGGGAAAACCACACCTGCAGAGCACTGAGCAGCGCCCATCACAAATTAGCTAAGACAAAGTCAGTTTCTGCACAGAGGTTTGCATATAAAATGCTTAAAGCTTTTTGGAGACAAAGACTCACTCTGTAGGCAAGGCTGGCCTCAAAATCACAGCAATCCTCCTGCCTTAGCACTGAAAAGGAGTGGCTAATGCTTACGGTCATCTGTTTTAAAGCAGGGTTTCTGTTTCTTTAAAGGCATAGACGCAGCTGCACTGTGTCATTATTAATATGCTCCTACTAAGTGCCAAGAATTAGAGCCGTGCGCAGCAGTTCTCCCTAAGGTGAGTGGAGGGGCAGACGGAGGTCTCCGAAGAGAAGGGGGATGGCTGTAGTGCAGGCAGAAAGAGGACTTAGATCCGCAGCAGCAGAGATGAGACATCGCTCAGGTGAGGCACGCACATCTCTTTCCTGGTCCTCTGCTTATATAATTTAGAAATTTGGATGCAGTGAGAAAGGCCCCGAGCAACTTTGATGATTTTAGCAACTGTAGCTTCTGTGCCCTGACACTCCCAGCAACAGTGTGCGCTGACTGTGTGCTGACTGTGCCCTGATGCTCCCAGCAACAGTGTGCGCTGTGTGCTGACTGTGCCCTGACACTCACAGCAACAGTGTGCGCTGACTGTGTGCTGACTGTGCCCTGACACTCACAGCAACAGTGTGCACTGACTGTGTGCTGACTGTGCCCTGATGCTCCCAGCAACAGTGTGCACTGACTGTGTGCTGACACTCCCAGCAGCGGTGTGTGCTGTGATGTGTGATGACTTGTCCCACTTTCAGAACAAGTTCTGCATAGGCAGCTGTGCAGCCCCGGGCCAGATGCGCATGCGCGCGCACACATATACACACACACACACACACACACACACACACACACACATACACACACACACACACAATCTCAGGATCACTGTAATCGAAGACACCACTGCCTGATGCTCTTAGCCACATGTTCTCAGTCTGGCCAAGGGGACCTCAGACAACAGGATGTTCTGGGGCTGAGCCGAAGAAACATGGCTACTTTCTGGGAACTCCCAGGCAACAATCTCCCTCCAGCGAAGGCATTTAGAGCTCCACTCATGTAATGCCACTGTTCAGTTATAGAAAAGCAAGGACATTTTAAAATGCCAGCTTATTCCCGTCTCGGAATGTGGCACTCACAATTTACCACACTCCAGGACATTTTAAAGGAAAAAGGAGAAAGCATCTACCCCCCTTTGGCATTTCTTGATAGAGGGGAGCTGTGAGGAGCTGGAAAAGGTGGGAAATCTGCACCCAGCACAGGCTGTGGCAGATCCTGCATCTCCACCCCAGAGTGGCCAGTCTGTACCACCCCATTCAGCACTGGAACACACAACCAGGCTTTGTCACTCTCCTAAGAGTAGATGACTTTTCTTTTGAAGGCAAAGGCTGTTTTAGTCACCTCTCTCTCTTGTTGCAAGCCCAGACACCCCAGGACTCATTCAGTGCTGATGGGCTGTAGCCCAACACAGATGAGGAGACACTGCATTAGAAAGACTGCACACACCATGTACACGCTACAGCATCTAAGTCATGTGTTTCTGGAGCACAGGATACCATGTAAGACCAGTCTCCGGGCTAAGGGCATTCAGGTTCTGGGGTGCTCTGGCATGGGGACCCACAGCAGACAAGACTCAAATGCTGCCTGGGGGAAATCCCAGCCTGAGCCTCCCTATTCCGAGGTTCCGTGTAATCTGGCTAGGGAGCACAAGCAAAAAAGGAGGCACACAGCTGGAGTCCAGTGGCCCTCTGCTGAGGTCCAGGGCAAAGATGGTTTTCTGTTCCTTTGTGTCAGGGTTCATTCAGTCACCCAGGTAAGAAAGGTGGGACAGTAGGCTCAACGATGGGCAACAGCCACCCATGTTGGGGTCAGAGCTTCCGAGCATGGCCTGCCCTGGATCCATGGCATCCAGATTAATAGAGCAGACAGAACCTTCCATAGGCCTGCCCTACACATATATGTACACAGTGTATTTGCCTGCAACGCAGGCATTGGGCCGTGCAGGGCAGTCAGTCAGACCTGGGCTGGTTTCCCTGCTGCTGCTCTCATGAAAAAGAAAACCTGTACGGACAAAGATATCAAGATTTGACACCCCCCTTAGCTGCTGTGCAGAGTCCAGGAAGGCCTGAGTGAGACTCCGGGGAGACCCACTTCTTTCTAGACTCCTAGTCTGGAGTCCTCCCTTTCTGAGACAGAGCATGGCTGGAGACAAGGATCTCAGGGTGGGACACCTACAGGAGCGTACCCTTCCACTGCCTCCTCTTCCCTTCTGATGGGTACCCACCCAACTCCAGTCCTTTGTCCCACCTGCCCATACAAGATTAGGAACTGAAGAGGTGGGCTGTGTAGTGTATCGTTAACACCTCCACATCCACAGAGCCTCGTCAAAGATTTGTTCTATAGAAATGCTTTCTTAAAAGCGAAGTTAAAGTGTAAATGAATGAGAAGTCTGGGAAGGCCTTTTCGATTTTTTTTTTCAAATACAGTATCTCATATAGGCCAGGCTGGCCTTGAACTCAGGATCTCACATAGCCCAGGCTGGCCATGAACTCAATAAGCAACTGTGACTGACTGAACTTCTGATCTTCCTGCCTCCGCCTCTAGAGTGCAGACATTACATGTGTTCCCTCACATCCAGGTGATACAGTGCTGGGAACCGAACCCAGGGCTTCCTGGGTACAAGAGAAGTCTTCTATCAACTGTCCCATATCTCAGACCTCCTTCTTAACCATGTTTATAATGACCCCATTCCTGAGCAAGCTGTGTTCAGGTTCAGGGCAGCCATTGCTCAGGTAAGTACTGACTGGACACTCAGACTTCCAACAACACCTCTGTGCTGCCTGGGGAGTGTCCCGTTTCCTCATCCCCAGGAACTACTTGGTGCTTCTATTTTGAGATGGAGCTGTAGCAGCCACAAGAAAACAGGGGTTACCCAGCAGCAGAGGCATCACCCACAGCCCATGGCAGAACTTCTGTTCTGGGAAAGAACGGCCCCGCTAGCCTGAGCTCACACTGGAGGAGGCTTCTCCCTCAGGAGACAGCACATGGGTGACACTTCTGAGAGGCAGGAAAGGGAGAGGACTCTTGTCTGTGTTTTCCAATCCTGGCACTTAAAGAAAAAAATTATCTCTCAATTCCTCCCTACTTCTTATTAATGTTGAGCCATTTTCCTGACGATGCAGACAGGCTCCGCTTTCAGTTTACATTACTAGCTGTGGACGGAAGAGAGACAGAGTTTTGTTTTGCTACTTCCATAAACCCCAGGACCCTACTAAGTAAGCATCCACTCTGTAACCTCATGATTATACTGGTAACATGCACAAGTATAAACAGGCTCCTTGTCACTTGACCACGGAGAAAGTCAGAAGGAAGGAAGGCCTCCCGCCCCTAAACACAATGAAGGCAATGGAGTCTGTAAGAGATCTCTCCAAACCTCAGACCTCGCATGCCTGCGCTTGAGTCAGATTGGACTGAGCCCACCCTCTTCCCGGCACAGTCATGTGAAGACTGGCAAGATTCGGCAAACATCCACATGCAACACAAAAATAGTCATTCTGAAACGCCGGGACAGTTCTGTTCACACTTTGGGGAGCATTGGCTGCCTGGTATACTTGGGCCCTTCTGCTCTAGCACTCAGGCTGTCAGTGTGTGCCCATCTAGCTGCTAGTCCAGTGGATACCGTGTGTGGATGGGGCACGGGGGAAGAGCCAGCATTTCCCATCTCCTGAATCAGCCACCATCGCCATGATTCGTAAGCAGATATACGGACATGTGCAGGCTCAGCACTTAAACCCTTCCAGCTTGGACTCAGGACTAATTTAACTCAAAGCAAAGGGATATAAAATAAGTTACTTTATTTTACAAGTGGGGAAAACAAAGTATCGTCATTGACCAGGTGAGGAGAGGAGACAGACTCCAAATGCCGGCCTTCCTAACTCTTGAGTGACAGCTGTGTAGGCCAATCCAGAGAAGGGCTTTCCCCTCTTTTTCTTATTCTCTCATCAGTCACTTCCCTTTCAGTAAGAGCTGTTGTGGATGCCCTTCCCAAGACTCCCTGGTTTAAATGGAATAATCCAGCTCCTTTGGTAATAACCACAAGTCAAGGGGACCCCGATGAGCACGAGAATGTGGGTGATCTGGCGCTTCTTGGCTCACGATTCTGACAGACACAGCTCAGCTAATGTGGGCAGTTCCGTGCCCAAACTCTGCCAGATTCAGCCTGTACTGCCTTTGCATCTGAGGCCAGCCCACCAGTGTTGACCCGTTCGACTCACCTTTCCATACGACCCTTGTCCTAAAACTTTTAGCAGCTCGAACTGGGAGGGGTCTGCCTTCTCGAAGCCTTCCTTCACATGGCTGCTAATGTCAATCTCCTTCACGATGCCTTCTTCCTGCAAGACAGCAGAGATGTGCGGTTAGGACACGGCCAGGGCCCCCTTCAACCCA
Source organism: Rattus norvegicus (assembly GCF_021556685.1). NCBI lineage: Eukaryota > Metazoa > Chordata > Mammalia > Rodentia > Muridae > Rattus > Rattus norvegicus. Next base: position 55,061,506 of record NC_141534.1, on the reverse strand, counting down.
TCTGTACCCCTACATCTGAGAAAGGTGTTTGCTCTGGGGTCTTCCAGAACGGGGGACTGAAATGGTGTGCTGTGACTGACAGGTAAATCTTCAATGCTTTCTTCCAGAGGTTTCTGTCCCCTCTCACCAATACCACAGGGAAATCTGAACGTATTCTCCATGAACATCACTCTGCAGTTAACAGTGTGCGTGGCCTCAGGAATCAAACAGTGACCCAGTGGTGTCGAGCTTCACCGCTTGGGAGGCTGGGAGAGGCTCCCACATGGAAATGCAGATGACTTACTTTCTTCCCACCTCACTATCCAGTATTTTTGACACAGATACCACAAAGAGTGCCAAAACAGAGCCTTTCGTCTCCATGAAACCCACACAGCAATCAGTACGCGTCCATCATCCTGTCCTGAAGCTGTGTGACTTGCTATATACCGGGAACGCTGGCTCTGCTAACATCAGTCTTTGTGGGGTTAGGGGGACTCTGGACATCGGACAGGGCAGGAGGTCATCCCCAAACAGCCAGGGAGATGAGACCATCCTACCTCTTTCTTTCATACAAAACACAAGCACAGTTTCCTCTCAATATCTGAGTTCCACAGCAGCAGGCACAGTGGCAGTGACCATTCATGTCACATCATATGTTATAGAGAACTGAGTGGCCTGGGATCACAGGTGACACCACTACGCCTGGCTCCCTGTCTTGTGTTGAAATAGTTGCTTTGGGGCTCTTGACACAATTCCTCCGGGGCCAGGACATGACCTGTGTCATGAATCTCACTAAATGAAGGTTTCTGGCACAGTGCCTGAGAACAGGACTTTTTTTTATTTTTTTAAGTATAAAGTGGCCTTTATTTGGGGGCATGGGAAGGGAGGTTGAGAAGGGAGTGGAGGCAGAGAAAGAGGGGACAGAGGGGGGTCAGAGAGGGAGAAGGGAAGAGGCTGGCCAGAAACATCTGGAGAGACGGGGGAAGGGGAAGGAGAAAGAGAGAGAGAAGTTGGGGTGGGGGTCAGAGAGGGAACAGGACTCTTAAAAATAACTCAATGTTTGGGGAAAGAAGCTGGTTTCAAGGCCAGACGCCAGCTGCACTTACAAAGCTATCATCTAGTGACTTGCGAGAGAAACCATGACATAGATGACAAAGAGCCCTACGAAATTCTCCTGAGTGGCCGCAGGGTTCCAGAATGTTCTAGGAGAGCAGGGAGTAGGAAGGACAGCCACCAAAAGCAGCTATAAGAGCAGAGCTCCAAACAGAGACAGCTAGACTTTTTCCTTTCTTGCTTTTACCTCTTCAATGGCTTTCTCTTTGTGTTGCTGCAGCTAAGGTTCTGGGTACGATATTGAATAATCATGGTCAGAGTGAACATGGAGTCCTGTTCCCAACTATAGAGGAAGTGTTTGGTTTTTCTCCAGTTAGAATGTTGGCTGCAGGTTTGTTTGGATAAACCACATGTTCTCTCTCAGGTGCAGATTTAGTCTATAGTGTATGGTGGGCATGCGTGTATGCATACACACATAAATACACACACATGGGAGTATAACAGAAAGGACAGTGTACTCATGAACCTTAGCAATAATGGTTGCCTGAACAGGACCAAAAAAACGAAGCAACAGACAACACTGTAGAAGGGCGGAAATCTCACAGGGCCTCACCCCCTAGCTACAGCAACTAAGGACCACTGAGAGAGGGGAAGCTGGTTACACACAGGGAGGGGTTCCTTAGCTGTTCATCTAGTCCAAACGGTCAGCCCTGAAATCACATACACACAAGGGCCACGAGAAAGACTCAGCAGAGTGGATCTATGCATCTGTTTACTTATACATATACATAATACTAACAGTTATGAAGAGGCCATGACTTTGAGAGGGAGTGAGGTGGTGTGCACGGGAGGGATGAGGAGGAGAAAAGGAAGGAGAAATGATATAATTATATTTTAATTTTATTAACATATATTGAATAGAAAGGAGAGAAAAGGAGGATAAATAATGGGATGGAGGGGATGAGAAAACTACCACTCAGGACATAAAAGAAGAAGAGAGACTGAAGGGCAGTTACAGAAAGCCGGATAGCAGAGACAATGGAGATAAAAGAGAAGAAACCTAAAACACGCTCTGCTCCCCGGAGGACTCCAAGCCTGTCTTCCTTTGGGACGTCTGAGTCCAGTCAGCCCTCGGCTCCTCTGTCCATCTGGAAGTTAAGTCCTACGGGTGTGCGACTGTGTAAATACCACACCCTAACTGACGGTGCCCGAAGCAATCAATTCCCTCTCTGTCTTCTACTTTTTGTCTCCAGAAATGTAAAGCTAATCAAGATGACCATGTGTCTCTCTGTATGAGGAAACTGGATGCTACAACGCCACCACCCCAGATGTACTGGTTCCCCAGGCTTGCCTACCATTATCCCGTCCGGCTACACTAATTAGATCACACGCCTGGCTAAAATTAATTCTGCGTTTTGGAAAACAAATAAGATGAAGTAACCTGCTGCAAGGAGACAGGGGTAGAAACCAACAGTGTGAATACTTTCTGGATGCAACGAGAAAGGGTTGAAGAAAAAGGTCAGTGTTCTTTTTTTTTTTTTTTTTTTTTTTTGGTTCTTTTTTTTGGAGCTGGGGACCAAACCCAGGGCCTTGAAGGTCAGTGTTCTTAGACCGGAGTGTTAACACTTGACACGAAAGATCCCTCTGGATGCAGGGACAGAGGCCTTCAGGAAGGTACATGGTGAGGATGTGCAGTGGGAACAGCTGGGCACTCACCCAGAGGCCAACAGGTTCATAGTTGAAAGAGAGCTGAGGTGGGCTTGGTATCAATCTTGGGAACTAATCAAAAGCCTTTAAAGATGACATGGCAGCTAGAGAGGTGACTCGGTAGTCAAGAGCCCAGTTCCGATCACCCATGTTCATTAGGTGGCTCATAACCACCTGTAACTCCAGCTCCAGGAGATCCTACATACTGTTCTGTCCTCTGAGAGCACTTCTACACACACTGCATACAAATACTCATTATTATTACTATTAATAATAATAATGTTGTTGTTGTTGATGATGTTGGTGGTGGTGATGATGGTGGTGGTGGTGATGATGATGATGATGATGATGTAGTAAAATCAAGGCTCAGTGTCAACCATAGACCTCTGAATCGAGTGTGATTCATTTATCTCAATTTCCTGGCTTTCTAGCTAAGGACCTGAGAGTCGGTTTTTCCTTTCAGGCACACACAGGGTAGCCATTTCTGCGAGTGTTTGCTGGGTTCATACTCTGCCTATGATGTCTCTGCAGGAGGACTCCTGGGATGTGGTTCCTGAGTGGCAGGCAGTGAGAGGACTCTGTCTCTGGCCTTGGCTGTGTGTTCAGCTTCCTGTCTGGACTTTCTTTGGGATCCTTATGGAGAAGAAAGTGTCAAAACAGGCGTGACCCAGCTGCCCTGCTGTCCACACCGTTCACCAGCCCAGTGACTATCACAGCAGAACCCAGATCTAAGCAGCCATGAGCTTCAGAATTCAGCACGCGGTTTACCCATCTCTGAAACAGAAGAAACCTCATGGAGAGGAATCTACCAAATAACTTTCTCACTCCTTCACTTCCTTTCTCCCATGCTCCCTCCCTCTCTCCTCTGCCTCTTCTTTCTTTCCTCCTTATTTTTTGTTACAGTCAACTTAGCGATTTCATATGTTTAAAAGATTATGAAGTATTTAGCGAAAAGAAAATAAATGGATCTAGCTCCAAGCTTTCCAATGTAGCCCCCGCCCTTCAACATGGTGCTATTGTCTACCCTTGCTTGGTCTGTAGAGCTGTCAGAGCTGGGAACCTGGCACAGAAGGAAAACTCGAGTAGAACAAAGGTATTTACTGCAGCCCGCACAAACCAAAAATTACAGGCTTCCGGTGACAGGTGCAAATGAAGAGAGGTGACAAGCTGGAGCTGCTTCCCCAGAACTGCATCCCTGTGAGCTTCACAATAGTTAACTCCTGAGGTCACATTCCCCCTTCTCTAGGGATACTGAGCACCAAGAACTCAAAGATGGACGGCAAGGCCAATGGCAACCCTCTCCGTGACATTCCGCAGGTGGGTCCCGTTCCTGAGCTTCTCGTTCCTTGCACCCTGTGTCACGGTTTGGAAGAAGCAGGCTGGCCTGGCCAACCCTCCCAGAAGCCATTGGGATGCCCAACGCCCATCTCCATGTCCATAGATTCCTCCACAGGACAAGACGTGTATTGCACTAACTGTATATTCTCTAGTGTGTCACTGTGTACCCAGCAAAATGTCTTCACAGCATCTACCTGTAAGCACCTACAAGGGACACTTTGTGGGATAGTTTAAGCCTTGGCCTCTGGAGGACACCCAGCTCAAGACAGCATCCAGTGTTGGCGTGCACATGACCTCACCGCCCTTAGACCCTCTCTATCTGTAGAGTAAGAAGAGTTGGGAACTTTCTATAACGCAGAGGCCATTATTTACATTATACATACATTTCTGAGTTTGAGGAAACTGCATTGGAACAACTCCAGAAAGTCATCATCACTTGAGGCTCAGCAGATACAGATACACATGCCACATAGAGATCACACACCCTGCCCACCCCATATGAGACACTGGGGATGATCCACCTCTGGTCATGGGATGCCAAAGTGTCAATTATTTATCCTAGATAAAGTAGATTGGAGCTCATCCAGGGAGGGCACCCATCTGGATCATCAGAAGAGAAGTCTGATGCTTGAACCCAAGAATCAGCAGGCCTGGTTTTGGAGGCATACAGCAACAGTGCAGGAACCCCCATAATCCTGACCTGTGAACTGGTGTCTGAGCAGAGGCCTAACGTCATCAGCAGGGATCTGGTACACAGGGTTCTCCTGGCAGTGTGGACTCTGATGACTTGAGCACCTTAGCACAGGAATAGACATTAAAATAACTGCCTGTGTTAAACTTCCACATTGCGCTGTGTGTGTGCTATGGAACTATCGAGCGCCTTGGTGAATATGTGTGTGTGTGTGTGTGTGTGTGTGTGTGTGTGTGTGTGTGTGTGTGTGTGTGTGTTAACACAGAGCAAGAAAGGGGGTTAGTTTAAAAGGAATGGCCAGCCTAGGTGTGATACAGGAGTGGCTGTTGGGACAGAACAGGAAGGAGCCTCAGAGCCAGCCCAGCCAACAGAGTGCTCCCAGTCAGAATGATAACTCTTCCTCTCTGCTTTGCCCCAGATTTGGAGTGGCGGCTACCTATCTGCTATCAGCCATCACTGTCTTCCTGTCACCAGACCTCTGGCTTACCCACTGTTGGAAGACACAGCTCCTGAGCCAAGCCCAGCATGGCTGTAACCGAATTTTGGCAAGAAGCCAAGGCACTTAAAAGAGAGAACCAGCCTACTAGCAGCTGCTTCTGGAGGCTTCTGAATTGCCCTTCTGTCTCGGAATGACAGCCTGGGGACAGTAGTGCAAATCCCCGCTGAGATCTGTGTAGGTATTCTTGGATCTTACCCAGAACCCAGCCCCACTGCAGCACACACAGAGTTGGACAAAGTCTTCTCATGGCTAACTGGGATCCACATTTCAGAACATCTCCTCGGAAGACTGTCCAAAACAGTGGCTGGGTAAGGGTGGGGTTATGGAACATTCTAGCACATTCCTAGGATTTGCTCCTTATGGAAGCAACCGATACAGCTCTTAAGTTCAATCTTTAGCCACTTCTTCTCAGAGTAGCATGTTTTCCTTGTGTCTCAAACTTTTAAAATAATGGATATGCACGCAGAAAATTGCCATGTTTTTCTTATCAGGTCTCGAGGGATCGAGTACATTTGAACATTTCAAGCCTCATGACCACCATGCGTTGGGTCCCTGGCCTGCTTCAGAGAGGGGAGTGTGACAGTGGGCCTGCCCATAACCCACAGACTGTGTGTGAAGAATGTTCAGTGAGCATGGAGTGGGAAAACTCACAGTTCTGTTCCACTCCCATCAACTGTGGATACGTGTTCTGATGGGGCAGGCTGCAAGTACACCACCAACACACACCTAAGCACGTTTACTGTCTCCCAGAGGCACGGTGTTTTTTACATGAGGAAAGCTATCCCCTCTTCTGGTCCTGGGTACTCCTGCATCTAAGTAGAAAAGACTTGACTGCGTAGTGATGACATCTTTCCTTCTCACCCAGACTTGCCCCTTCAGCCACTGTGGTGGATTGAATAGAAACAGCCCCTAGTGGCTCAAATATGTGGATACTTGGTTATTAGAACCTAGTACTACATGACGAAGATTGATATGAGGCCTCCTTGGAGGAGGTGTCATAGGAGTGGGCTATAGGATTTCAAATGCTCAAGCTAGGCCATGTCTCTCTCCTTCCTGCTGTCCAGACCTGGAGGTAGATAGAAGTCTTAGCTCTTTCAGCACCATGTCTGCCTGACTGCCACCATGCTGACAATGGACTAGCCCTCTGAATGTAAGCCAGCCACAATTAAATGCTCTCTTTGTCAGAGCTGCTATGGTTACGGTGTCTCTTCAGGACAGTGACTGAGACATCCAGTGACACTCAGCAGAGCCACTGATGCCTCGCTTATGTGACAGTGTACTTTAAGAAGACCGTGGGAAACGTGGAAAGCACCTCCAGATGAAGAAGCACACAGGCGATTAGGATGGGACAATTACCAAGAAGGAACTCTTTTCAGGGAGGGAGCTCAATGACAGCTATGAGATCAGGGCTGCTGAGCATGTGTAGACATCTTGGGGAGAGAAGAGAATTCCTGCGTCTCTCCATATGTAGGAACTCCAATGCTCCTCATCTGGGGCCGGTCTGTTAGGATGCGGCAGGCACCTTACAAGACGTTCTCTCCTTCCAGGCTCAGTCAACAGAGTCAACGAGGCACCTCTACTGTAGGGCGCACCCATCCTGGCCCCTACACGACTACGCAGCCCCCTTCACCTCCATGTGGAAGCATCAGGAGCCTTACCCTCCAGGCTCTGCATTTCCCTGCTGAAGATCCCTGGTGGCGGCTGCTGAGGCTGTCACCCTATACTTTCACTTTTCTTGGCCTCTTCATCCTCTTCCTAGAAAGGCAGCCAATGAACACTGCCCATGCATGCCAGCACCTCCCAGGAAACACTACGCACACACATCGCCATTCCCTTTGATCAAATGGCCTCTCCACAGGCAGCTCCTCAGCATGGAAACAAGCAAGATGCCCTGATGGGGTTGAGGGCCAAAGACTGCCAGGTTCATCCTGGAGACTGGAAATGGGAGGGGGAGGCTCAGCACCAGCCAAGGAGCAAACAGCACAGACCTTCCTCTACGATCAGAAAAATGAGAACCAAGAGGGGATAGGGAGTTACTGTTTTTTCTCATCGATTAGGACAATTCTAGAAGCGCTGTCCTTATTCTGGAAGGCTGTCGAGTGCTCTGGTGAGTTCTGCTTAGAATGCAATGGAAAGCAATGAAACGTGTTGAAGCGCTCTTCACAGCAATCTGTGCTGACAGCCAGCCTAGGATCTCTCACAGAGGCAGGCCCAGAGGATGTTAGTGGCTAGTGCCACAAGTGGGCTTGGTACATAACACATCAGATGTTGCTGCCATATCCAAGAATTCTCTAGAAGGAAAAATGGTAGGCGCCAACTCACCATCACCAAAAGCCCCTGGGGAATGGCCAGTACCAAACACACTCTTGGGGAATGGAAAAACCAGCACACACTTGGGGAACAGAAGGACCAGCACACACTTGGGGAACAGAAGGACCAGCGCACACTTGGGGAACAGAAGGACCAGTGCACACTTGGAGAACAGAAGGACCAGCGCACACTTGGGGAACAGAAGGACCAGCACACACTTGGGGAACAGAAGGACCAGCACACACTTGGGGAACAGAAGGACCAGCACACACTTGGAGAACAGAAGGACCAGCACACACTTGGGGAACAGAAGGACCAGCGCACACTTGGAGAACAGAAGGACCAGCTCTCTGGCCTTGAAGCTGCCCCGCTCTTCCCCAGTCTTCACTACTGTCAGTGGCCACTGGTCCTGAAGCCTCACTCCTCTTCCTTAGGCAGACACCCCAGCCCGGCACGTCTTGTTGAGACTCAACCCACAGCACTGGGGGCTGTGCCTGGCGATTCACATTCCATGACTAAAGTCAGCCATTTCCGACATCACTCAACTGGAGGGAAAAGTTCAACTGACCCACCGTACGGAAAACAACCCAGTGATTTCAAGGACGACATTGGTGGGAATCGTCTCCTCCAAGCAGGGGAGTGGTTACTCGTGTACATGCACAAGCCTATACTCCAAAATGTCTGAGGGAACTGGGAGACAACCAGACACCAACCCGATGCTCCCCAACCTACAAGTGCATTTCTACTTTCATTATCTACAGACCTTCTCTGGCCTCACCCACCCTGTGATAACTGCCCGTTCTGAAACTCTGAATCCTTGGCTCGCACTCTTCTATTGCTGCATCACCCCACCTACCCAGGTCTCCTCCTCACTTGCACACACATCACTTCCCTCCTTCCTCCCTCCCAAGCAAAAGCTGATCTGCACACCTTGCTCTCCCACTAAGCAGGTGAGCCTGCCCACTTTTGTCTCCGCAGTGCCTCCCATGAGCCTCAGTCAGTCCCTTGTTGTCTTCAGTCTGCTCCATGGCCTTTCTGAAGCTACCAGCCTGCCTTGGCCTAAAAACTGGCCCTTAGTGTTCCTGGCTCCTTGCTGGTGCAAAAGAAGGATCTGACTTCATCTCACCAATGTGGGTGCAGGAAGGGGCAGGCTATAGGAGCTGACGGGGCGGTAGCATGAGCTCCGTGTTCTGTGCTGTCCACACTCCTCATGCCATTTTGCCCTCAGAGCACTCTGAGAGAAGTTGCTGCCTCCTCGCTGGGGCAGATCTGAACTGAGGACCACAGAGGCTCCACACGGCCAAGCAGTAGATTTGCTTGCGAGGATCCCATGGTGAGAAGGGCTGAGGGGCTGATAAGCAGGCAGTGCACAGGACATGAAAGCAGTGACCACGTGTGCACACACAGCCATGTGTGCACCCTCATAAAGAGCAATGAAGCCGAGAAGCTGCAGTCCCTGCCCTCAGGGTGATCAGTAGCCCCGGCATTTATAGAGAGAGTCAAAGGCAATGACCAGTACTACTTATCAGCCACAGTTGGATCACTCCTCGGAGCTAGACCTCGGGATATCATTGGCTATCCCCAGAGGTAACATGCTCTCTGCCTCCAGTTCACTCTGGTGGAGACACGCAAACTATGCCTGATATCTCAGCATGTGGGATCCACAAGGGGACCTCACCGGAGTGCATTCAGGCTGGCTGTCCCGGGAAAATTCCTATGACGGATGGAAATGGGACTCACACCCAAACTAGCTCTGGGATTTCTTTGTGAAATTGGGCCTCAGAGTTGAACCTGTTGAAGCAAGGACAAACTAAGACGAGCGCCTAGAATATGCCTGGAGAACCAAAGCAAAGGCATGGGGGACTCCGTGGGAGCAACCAGACAAGGGCTCATGAGCTAAGGCTGAGTCTCAGAGCTTATATGAGGTGAGCAGGATCTTCTCCCACCACAATGTTAGAACCTCAGCTTGACCTCTCAAGCCCTTGCCTCTTGTGTAACAATGGGTTCAGTTCATTGCCTCTCGAAAGACCCTTTGACAAACCTCCGACATTCAAGAGAAAAGGAAAATGAGTCTTCTACAGAAATCTTACTAAAGGCACCTTTTATGGCTCCCCTACAAAACCATGGGGTTGCACAAAAGGGAAGCCAGCTCTTCTGATGCTAAAATTAATCTGTGATAACAGTTAGCCTGGAGATCATGAAAGATTAATGCTGCTCAGGCTAGGCCCATTCGTGGCCTGTGCGGACGTGCGGACAAGCAGAGCTAGAACTGCACACACTGGGGTCCCTGCCAGGATGACACCTTCTGTGCCCTACCCACACCTCACCCCCAGCACCTTCTGTGCCCCACCCACACCCCAGATCACCAAATTCACAATTAGTTCCAAATCCTTGGGCCGACTGGAAAGAGAAGCATGGTTTAACTGGAAGAGTCACAAGAAGCAGAGATTGCTTCTGAGGTATGCTTTTGTCGTTTCCCTGGCTTCCCCCGGAGCACACATTTTCTTTGGGCTCATTCATTCCTAGGGGAACCAAAGACCTGAACTACTACTACACAGTGGTCCCCTCAAACTGCCTGTCAACATGCTCTTCTGAGAGGATGCAGCCTGGGAATCACCTTCCTAGTACCAAACACATCCCATGTGCAACCAAGTCAACACCTCATTGAACCGAGATCTCACAGGTTAATAGCCTGACCGGAGCCAGCCTCCAATTCCCTGGCCTCCAGGGGTCAGTGCTTAGCACAGAGCTGGACAGGAGATCAGGGCTGGGCTGCTATGAGGCACCTAGGGAGAACCTTAAAGCCTATGGGCTTGGAGTTGGGTATAGCATCCAGGATCCACATGCATCTGTGAACATCACAGACTTGTCCAGGAGACGCAACACTTGTGGGCTGCTGCAGTCATCAGTGCCAGCAGGGACATTGCCAGGAGGGCATTCTAACAAAACAGTCTTCTCCCGTGTGGGTGTAGAACTGGCAGGCAGTTCTGGGAATCCTCAAGAGGAACACATGGAAGCCAGCATAGGAGTAGGGTAAGAAAGGGTATCACTTAAAGTCAGATTAGCAGAGGTTAACCCAGAGCTGACCTCTATGGCTGTGGCACCCGGTCAGCACTTTTAGCTGGGCTCCAGGAACCCAGCATGCAGGCTTTATCACCAGCCTTCTGGAACAAGGTGAGGCCAGTTCTTTTTTATGATGGGACTATTCTGGGGTGAGACTACATCAGCGCCAGTTTCAGAACATTCTCTGGAAAGCCTACTACGTGGCAGTGCCAAAAGGGCCAGTTGCAGTGTAGGCTCCACGTGCCAGGTTCAGTTCACAGAACCAACCCCCACCCCCATTTTCAATTCTATGGCTGCTGACCAAGAATCAACTGGAACTATCATCACTTTTGCAACGTCACTGGTGGCACCAAAGGCTTTGTCCCTTTGCTCCAGTCATGGCCGAGGTTGTAAGCCAGTGAATCCAAGCCAGTGGCACAGTCAATTAACTCACTTATGGTTCTTAAATGAAGATGATTCCAAACCAGGCCAGGTCTGCTACTACACACAAAGGCAAGAATAGCTTTCTCCCTCATCAATGTGGACTTCCTGCCCTCACACGGGTCCAGTCCATTACATGTTCCCACACAATATCTATAATCTTTGCATGCCCTTAGAGAGAGGTCTGCCCACATCCCACCCTGTAGCCTTTGGCAGAGATGCACCCTCCTTGGAAGTGGAACTGAATGCTGCACTAGCCACACCCTGCACATACCCCAAATATCCATACTGTAGCTACCCACTACATGCACTGCATTGGCCTCTACAGCTGGGCACTGCACACTTGAATCACCTACTATGCATACTGCAGCAGGCTACTGTACATACAAAAGTCACTCGATGCACACTGCAGCTGCACATACAAATGTCACTCACTGTAGCTGCACAAATGCACACACTCCAGCTGCACATACAAATGTCACTCACTGTAGCTGCACAAATGCACACACTCCAGCCGCACATACAAATGCACACACTGTAGTTGCACATATAAACACACACTGCAGCTGTACATACAAATGCACATACTACAGTTGCACATACAAATGCACACACTGTAGCTACACATAAAATACACACTATAGCTGTACATACAAACGCACACACTGCAGCTGTACATACAAATGCACACACTGGAAAAGTACATACAAACGCACACATTGGAAAAGTACATACAAACGCACACACTGCAGCTGATACAAATGCACACACTGCAGCTGTACATACAAATGCACACACTGCAGCTACACATACAAATGCACACACTGTAGCTGTATATACAAATGCACACACTGCAGCTGCACATACAAATGCACACACTGGAAATGTACATACAAATGCACACACTGGAAATGTACATACAAATGCACACACTGCAGCTGCACATACAAATGTACACTCTGCAGCTGACTAATGCTTATCTCTCATTTTGTTTTAACTCAGTGGGTCCAAGGACCCCAGAACTAGACCAAAACCAAAGTCCACCAGCAACAAGACACTTAGAGGGCAATCTTGCCACTTGACCTCATATGTATGCTGAGGTAAATTAGAACAACATTAGGGGCACTGCATTTCTCCTAATATTTGCCAACTTGCCACCTGAAAAACAGGGCAGAGTGAACTGTGGGTTCACCCAATGTGGCAGATGTGATGTTCTAGAAGGAATGCAGAATTCAAGGTTGCACTCCAGCACATCTTTGTGTGCCTGCCTGTAGCACGTTCAAGATCATTCTACATCCTGATGTAGATGCCTGATGCCCACCCTCCACACTGGTCCAGATATGACTAACAAAGACGTGAGAGGCTTGGTCACTTCTCGGGGCTGCCTCTTAGTTTTGTCACTTTTCTTGAATGTGACAATTCCTGGAGGAAGACCACGTTGATCTCTAGGGCCAAAGCATCTGCCCCTTTACTAGCTTCTTGCCTGTGTCCTTTATATTTGAACATGGTGCATCTCCTTCTATAGGAGAACCTTCTGGGCAGTCGGGCTGGCCCTGGCCCTTGCTGAGTGCCTTGTGCTTGACTCTTGGTTCCCTTTCTCAACCCTTCTTGGGTTTACCTCTCTGGGCACAATGACTACTGACTTCTCATGTACACAATGGCTGTGTTCTTTTGTGAGGTCTCTCTGCCACTCCATGGAAATCTGCCAAGAGTGGCAGAAATCTGTGTGTAGCTGGACCAGCTCCTAGCTGCTGCCATTGCTCTAGGATGGGTGTGTGTTCTGTCCTGAGATTTGTCATATGCTTCTACAAAGACAACAATAGCAGCTCTTGTCCCCACAAGAGCAGCTCTCCGCTGCTCTCCCAAACACTATCCTCACACAACCCACACAGCTCTGAGCAAGACCTAAAACATATTCTACTCTGGCACCCGAGGAGCAAGTGCCCCACACTAACTCTACTGCCCAGTGAACAAGATTTAAGGAAGTCAATTTTATGATGAGTAGGTCTTGAGCTCAGAATCCAAATATTGATCATTACTTGATGGAAGTTCACAAACTCACGTGCATAAACTGGAGGATAAGGTTCCACCGCATGGGCTGACCCAGAGCATGCATCAACTCAGCTACCAAGGTTATGACATCCCTTGTGCAGGTCACATAACAGTGAGTCCTAGACCACCTGCCCTAGGGGATCTAGGCTTTAAGGCCTGTGGAAGTGAGAGCATCCAGCATTCCTGAGCACAGGCAGGTCTCCGGGGCACTGAGTGCCTTTCTTTAACAGTTCCTCTACCACACTCTGCAGAGCTACTCTGACACCTGTCACTGCTTCAGAGGGAGAAATAAGGGCAACAACAGTGCCCTCATTTCTGTGTGTGTCACCTCCCCAAACACAGACTCTGGAGCCCCAAAGTATAGGACTTACAGAGATGACCAAATCAATGATTTTATTTAACAAGCTCTAAATAAGCAAGCAAGCACAGGAAAGGCAGCGAGACCACAAATGCAGCTTGGTGCTGTACACTTCAGGTAAGCCAAAATAAGTCTTATTATATATAATAGCAGAGGGCTTGATGAAAATTCCTATGCACAACCCGATTCTCCCCGGATGTCAAAAATAGCAAGGTGGTTTAGATCGACGGGGAAAACAAAACATTTAAATATAAATATTAAATGCGCCCTCCTAAATTGTAACAGTAAGTGTTCAAATATTGAAAGCATTGCCCGGAGGCAAACCAAAGGATGAGTGACAGGTGGTGGATACAAGCGTGCAGAAAGACAAGCGGAAGGCTGCCTAGGGTAACACACATTTAATCTAAGGAAGCTTAAGTTCTTCCTTAGAAATTAAAAATGGTAAAACGTCTCTAAACGTCACATAAAATACCAGAGACTGGCACAGCGATTTGAGGAAAATACAGATTGTTAGGAGGGGAACGGCAGTTGGTTCCCGTGTCCACCATGCGCCATGCGCGTGTGGAACAAGGACAGTATGCACACACAAAGCAACTGCAGATGGACGAGGGGCTGGACCACAGCCAGACAAGAGGCAGGCAGAGATCAGCGCATGATAAAGGCACCAGAGCACAGAAAGAAAGGGGACAGTCAGATCTGGCCATTAGGGCTGCCTTGTCTTCTGTGAAAGCAAACCCATCACTGGTGATCTCAGACCCCAGATATTTTCTTGATGGTCTGATAAATGCTCGCACCCGAGGGGGAAGATTGGGACGCACAAGTACACACCACTGCTTCCAGCTCAGAAAAGAAGTCACTGCAAGGGAAGCATGGATCTGTGCACAGCCACCCTTTATAAAAGCTCACAGACAAAAGACAATACTGACAGTAGACATGGAGGAGGTGGTGTGATGGTACACCCCTATAACTGCAGTACCGAGGAAGCAGAGGATGAGGCAAAGGGACGGCTACAAGTTCAAGTCCAGCCTAGGCTACTTGGCAAGTTTCAGGCCTGTTTAGTTTCAGGGTTACTTAGTGAGAACCTGACTCAAATAAACAGATAAACGGGCCGGAGGGGGTGAGTGCACGTGTGTGCAAACTGTGGTCAGTGGAATGAACACCATATAATGAAAATATATACTCAAGATTTAGGTTTTTAAAATAACTTATGCAGTAATCAAATAAAGTAAAGTAAAATAAATGAAAAAAATTTTCTGTCTACTTAAACAAAATATTGGGGGTGGGGGGAATCCCCAATGATTACTGAATTTCAGCACAGTGATTGCCTGACAGAAAAGATAGTGTGAGCCCAACTGGAGAGAGTCCATTGTAGCAAAAGCCTCAATGTTGAAGCAACTGATTGTTCTTTCAGTTTTCAAAGCAGCAGAATTAAGGACATAGAGCCATGTAAGAATCCATTTCAGTGTTCTTCAGGCTGAAGACATTGGGTAAATCCTGGATACTCTGTATTGCATGAATAAGTTAAACACATAGCATGCCTACATTAAAAAATTCATTTATGATAACAATGACACCAGAACATGCTTATGATATTGTTGTTTCCTTTGAAAGAACATAGGATTCTATGTTCAGATTCTCATTAACTTTATAAGAAAATCCCTGTGCAGGAACAAACTGAAAAAAATGGAATGTCCCAAGGTATGAAACACAGGTGCCCGATGGTGGGGTTTCCAGGACTCTAATCTTTGTGGTCTCCTGATTCATCTCTGATACAATGTCTCCCTCGCATTAATTGTTTCCTAAAAAGTGCTGACAAAGGTGTTGGGGCTCCATGGCCCAGGACATGCTGCAGTGTCCTGTTGGTGGACTATGCCCCTCACATTCCAGTGTGTCCTTACTTTCTGTGCTGTCCCTAATTTCATCATGACCAATGACATCCTCTAGAGACCTGACAGTGAGCCAATCAGAGACAAGCTGAGTAGGGACACACATTGGACTCTCCCAAGTTCAAGAGAGAGGGAAAGCTAATAAATGATTAGCCTAGAGTTCAAAGACAAGGAAGGCAGCACTCTTCATCCCCTCGAGACCTCCCCAAGTGCAGAAGGTCACTCAAGACAGCACCACCCACACAGATACAACTACAGCTTTAAATGGTCTTCAGTCCTCATAATCTCGGGATACAGCTGTGTGTGAAAGCTGCCCTAGGCTATGTGACCAGCTAGGTCATACCATGTGGGCAATGCCACAAGCTGGGTCCCTTTACCACGGAGCACGTGCCTAGCTTCTTGCTGTCCTCACCAACCAACCAATGCTGGCGGCAGGGAGATCTTAGACATTTCCCCAGCTTTAGGGAAGGAGAAGCAGGAACTACAGAGAGATGTATCAGGCAGTTAGAAAAGCAGAGCGTAGCCTAGAGAAAACTGGAGGTTCTTGGTAACATAGCAAGGACAGGGTGGTGTCAGGGCAGAGCTTCATTGCTGTGGACCTGCATAGCCAGGAGCTGAGTGCTTTAGTTTACAGATGCCCTACCCCAACCCCACCCCAGCTCTCAGTGCTAACACATGGCCGATCCACTACAGCACTGCCATGTGGGCTCAGCTCCCCTAAATACAGTGCTGGGTTTGGAAGCGAGATGACCTCTCACAGCGTGCTGTAGGGAAGACCTGAAACCATGAAGCCGGAGCTCAGGGGATGGTTCAGTGGGTAAGGAAGCTGGCACTACACGCATGGTGGCCTGAGATTGAGGCCCTATGACTATGTAAAACTCCAGGCATGCCTACAAAGGCCTATTACTCCAGCAGTGGGGGAGGGGACAGGCAGAGCCTGAGCCAACCTATCCCAGCCACCAGCTCAGCGAGAGGCCGTCTTAAGGCAGAATGTGGAAAGCAATGAAGGACAAACAGCAGCCCGCTCTGACCTTTGCATGTAAGCACACAGGCCTACACACACACACACACACACACACACACACACACACACACACACAGACACACACAGACACACACACACACACCCCATGAAGACAACAGAAATAATCTTTGGATAACTTCAAAGATTCACATTTTTTTTCTTTCTGTCTTTACACTGGAAAGTAGATGCTAGGTGGTCTGACCAGTACTACAGAGCTCTCTCTGCAGTGCTCTGAGGCCCTCTGTGTGGGGTCCAAATGTACCAAAACGACAAATTCTCCAAAATAGCAACTCTGCTCTGTTACCATGGAAAAGGCTAGGCTTTCTAGGGGAGACACCAGCTAAAGACCACAGCAGTGAGCTGCCATCAGCAATGGGTCTGGCGGTGCTTCTCTGCCTCTGGAAACATCTTAGCGTTCCAGCTACCCAGACAGCGGTTTCTTTCTTCTTACATCTTCGTTGTAGAACTGAGGGATTCTCTGCTGCTTACCTACAAGAATCACAGACAAATCCCCTCTACTACCTACTCAAAGGAATATAACTGCCCCGTGAAGGGGCGGGAGAGTGATGGTGAGATTCAGATTGGCCTTCGGTCTTAGGAGCAGAGCGCCTTGGCCAAGTACCCCAGCCATTCTGCCCCTCACTTACTGCTGCACACCAGAAGCAGGTATCCTTGCCCTGAGATGCTGGGGATGAACAGTGGTTAAGTCACAAACAGAAAAGACAACATTCGAAAATTCCGCGTGACCACTCTGCAACACGGCTCTGTAACACAACAGCTTGACGCTGGGAGGCCCTGAGTAGAGTGTGAAAACTGGTCCTGAGCTTGGCCATCTGAATTCTCACCGCCGTGCACTGTGAATGTGGAGGGCAGCGTGGACCAACCCGACAGCTACAGGAAGCACAGTGGACAGCATTTTATGAGATTCTGCATACCCCAATGCAACTCAAAGAGCAAAAGCCCTTCACATTTTCTCTTCGGCTCTAGGTCAAAATCCACCAATCCCGACACGGGCACACACAGACACAGATGCTGCCGAGGACCACAAGAGGTGGAAGCGGGAGGACGGTCAGCATAATGGGAGCCTGTGACATGGGTGCATGGGGCTTGGCAACCACAAACAGAGTTCTACCTATGTTGTTTAATTTGTTTTCTATTTCCTTTATTCAGACTGCTTTGAGGAATACCGTAAAATCGGAAGTTACTATAAAACATGGTGGCCGTGGGCTGAGGCTGTCCTAGGAAGGGTGGCTGCTTTCTGTACAGAAGCTGGCCCATCTGTGAGGGAGAAGCATGTACAGGATGGTGTGCTCGCAGAAGTCTCCAAGATGGCAAATCCTCGGATTATAAAAAAAACACACTCTGCAGCCAAGGCCAGTCAAGCGGCTTCTGTTTGAAGACTTTTTAAATAAAACCTTTGCTGAGTGCCAGAGTGTTTGGGAGATGAACAGCCCATGTCACGTGAAGTTGACACGTGTAAGGGCAAACCATGGGGATATGCTACAAGGCACCTCTGGAGAGTGAACAGGCTTTTAAAATGTAAGGAGTTGATCAGCAGGAAAAGAGCAGTGCCGTGGTATTTAAAGCAACCGTGTCTCCTGCTTTACCATTCTCCACCCGTCCCTTTCCGAAGGTCTGACACTTGCAATCTCATTTCTATGTTAAGAGGGGGACTCACAAGTGTCCCCTTTCATGATGATACAAACAACACACAGCCAAACAATCTTCAAGGGGTGTCTCAACCAAAAAGAACAGGGATGCTTAACCGCAGCCTTATCACTTCAGTGTTTTAGGGCTTACGCTCCGTCTTCCCATGAGTCACTGGGCACCCTCGTACTGTTGGCATCAGGAGCTCCAGTCCTGCAGGCTCCGCCCTTCCTGCCCGATGACCAATGCATCCTTACTACCTAGTCACTGGGTGTGGAGTCACAGCCACCCAAGGCTGACACAACCTTGGGCAAATGGAGCCAAAAAGGGGAAGTTAAAAACAACCCCTCTGACCTCCTTAGTACAGGGCGCAGAGCTACAACCCACCCTGTAGCACCCCCAACTTACCCTGTACTCTGCTCAGAGCTGACAGTCAGGGAGAATCCCAAGATCTCATAGGCTGTGCACAAGCTTAACAGAGCACTCAGGAGTGTTCTCTCTTTTCCTCCTCTACCAGTTCTATGTCCCAACTAGAAAGGACAGAGGTCAGAGACTAAAGGGGTTTGGGGTGAGTGAGGGAAAAGATATCCTGTGGGATAGAATGGGGAGAAACAAATGAAGGAACATTGCATTTTTAAATGGTTAGGCACACAAAACCCACACCAATGGGTATTTTTGGTTATTTGATTGTTTGACTCAGGGTCTGTGGGGCAAGTGAACCTGGCCACCAGACAGAAGAACTGCGAAGGCTAAGCGAGCTCAGACACACATGTAACCATGGCACACCCCACTGAGAGGACCATGACAATCAGTCAAGTAGGGCAAACACCTGGAGTCCTTCCCCATGCAAATAGAGCATCGCCAACATCCCAAACTGAGCCAATCGGAAACACCTAAATCCCACCTCACACCTCAATGTTTATATAGTCACTGGCCACATGGGATAGAGTGCACGATGTCTGAGAGTGGCTGTTTTGTACTGAGTGGTAACACTTGGGGAAGAGTTCTCTTTCCCGAAGCAGTCATCTCTGGACCCTGGACCCATGGCAGGCCAGGCTCATGCTGCTCGTGCTGCTGCCGCCAAGGTAGCATGAGCTCAGCTACCTGCTCTGTGTAGACCTCCCAAACCACCTCACTTCTCTGCTAAGGGCTGTAGCAACTTCCGGCTTTTCCGATGGACAGAGACCCGAGGGACCCATCTGCCCTGCTTCTGCAGAGGACAACAAGGACCTTGTGCAGCTTACACTGGCCTGAATTTGCAACGTAGCCAAGGATGACCTTGAGCTTCTTGTCCTCCTGCCTCTGTCTCCCAAGTACTAGGATTACAGCCACCATACCCAGCTTATGCCACACAAGAGACACAGTGGAGCTCTATTCCTAGGCCCAGTAAACTAGTGGTTTTTGATAAACAATCAAACAAGGGGGCTGAATCCTTCTTCCTACATAAATTACCAAGGATAAGAAAATTCACTCAAGGACCACTTCCGATTGCAAAGCTCTCTGCTTCCACATTAGGAAAATCCCAGATCTCCCTGAGCCTGGAGCTGGGAGTGGGTGGGGTCAGGGGTTGGGGAGTGAGGCTGTCCAGCTGTACCCTGCACCATACCCTCCTGGGTACAAGAGTCAAATTGCTTTGTCCCCAAGAATGCAAGAGATGCTCCTGCTTAGCCTGATTTCTTCTCATCACTAAGGACAGTCTCCCAAGGAGGGCTCCACATTGTCCACGAATCCCAGGACAAGATGCAGACTACAGAAGGTCAGAAAGACTTAGAGACCAGCTTAGAGGGAAGGTACTGGCACAGGAAGCTGCTGATCCAGTGGCCAGAGCACAGGCGTAAGACCAGGGACGCTGGCCTTTAAGGCTCTATGCCACCCAGGGTGATGAGACCTGATAGGTAGCCTGAGAGCACAAGAAGTATTTTGAAAGAAAGCCTTTTTTGTTTGAAATGTCCAGCATACAGCCCAGTGCAACTTCTTAAAAGGGTGTAGGATTTCCCTGTGACTGCTCCCCACCCCTGTTACTATGGTAACTGTTGCCAGCTGCTCACCCCTGGCACTCTAGCTGGGTGTGGATGAACTCCCAGATACAGATTACATTTCAAACTTAAATGCGCCTGGACCATGGAAGTTCTCCTTCAGTGATAGCTCTCTCAAATTTTTCTTTAGCCCATTCCTAATATAACAAATGCATACATCTTACTCTGGAAAATAAAATAACCATCTATTCTCCCTCTAGTAAAACACCATGAAAAATTAACATAGTTTCAAGTTCTCTGCTATTAAAACAGTTAGATGTGAATCCACCTTGAATGGAAAAGCCAGATACAAACTAACAGGGCAGCTTTGTGCAGATGGCTACTATGCATCCAAATGACAGAGCAAGGGGAACGGAGAGTGGGGAACTTTGCCACAGTCCCTCGGAACCCATATATCAGCACCCTGATAGGCGGGTTTTCCAATTAGGAGTCTTTGGTACTTTACTTTGTATAATTATTTCAATATCTCCAACAATAACTCACTGTATTTTATGTTCTCTCTCATCTTCCCTACCTTAAAATGTTTTTGTCTTCGTTTGGTTAATGATCGCTTTTACTCATAATAGATTCACACAAGGAAACAGAACCAAAGTATAAATAGAAACCAGACTTGGAAAAACAAAATAATTCTGCCACTATCAGTTCTAAGATACAGCAATTTGAGTTAGCTTATCCTTTATTTTCATGTGTTCTCAGACTATCGATTTCTAGATAATTAGTTGCTTGAAACTGTCAGAATCGGTATTTGTGATCTGAGCTGAGGAGCTGGGGTACTTCAGGAAGCACCCTGGCCCGGAAACCAGGCTAGCACGGCCATTCTGAACTCGAGGAAGAGTCAGTCCACTTTGCCTCCGTGAAGCTCAGGGACTGAACACATCATAAGAGTCTCTAACAACCGTAAGAGTTGGTGGGGGTGGGGGACACAGAAGGAGAGACTAACCCACAGGTACGATAGGACTGATGTCACTGCTCCAGCACTGCCCAGCGGTGACAAAGGAAAGATGGTCCTGAAATGATGTGGGGAGCAAGCCTCGGCAGCATGGAGAAGCCAGACACCAGACATGCCAGCCCTGGTGACAAGAGATGTGTCTGACTGTAGGAGACACTGAGAGATCTGAATGGATCTGCTGGAAGGAAAGATGCAACCTCACTGGGTCCCACGCACCACTTCCACAAGGCTACACGCACTCATTCTATCTAGCCTAGACTACAGCAAAGCACCACCAGCATGGTCTATTTGTGTACAGTCATTACCCAGGGTGACTGAGATGCTAACTAAGGACTAATAAAAATGTATCCTTGAAGTCTACCCAATAATCTTACTAGACTGGCTCTGCCATGGGACCAGGTCTATAAATGAAAATACTTGGGTATTACTGAAACTTCGTGTGCTCTGGATGCCATGACAAAATATCACAGGCTGGACTTGCTCAAAGACAATTGTTTCTCAGGGTTTGAGGCTGGAACTTCAAGATTAAGGCTTACCAGTAGGGCAAGGGTCTTCTTCCTGGCTTACATAGTTACCAGGTCCACGCACGGAGAGAACAGCTCTTGTGTTCTCTTCATACACGGGCTTCGATCCCTCTAACTCAGAGGCCCCACTCTTGTGAACTCCTTTAACTCTGCTTGTTCTTACAGAGGCCCTATTGAAAATACAGTCACGCTGGTGTCCTGCCTCAACATATGACTCGTTGGGGACACAATCCAGTCCTCAGAACTCAATCCCTTACATGTGGTCATGTATTTACCACACTCAGTAGTGATCCAGACACTGCCGGTGTCTATTATACTTTCAAATAACATTTTCCAGCTCTATTAGAGCAGCCATGCCATGCAGTGACACAGCTAAATGAAGACTGCCTGGGAATCTTGAGGGGACTCAGGCGTGTGCCCCAGCTCTGATCACTGTGACTTTGCTGTGCCCTTTCCCACCTGTCCCACGACGTCACACTGATCCTAAGTAAAGGTCAATTACAATGGGCGGTTGGTTAGGTGATGGCATCAAGCCTGTGGCACACGGGTTGTTTGAGAAGCCAACCCAGTGAGACCACCTTCTCACAGGCTCTCCTGTATGAGATGCAGTATTGGTTCAGAAGCTCAGAAACATTTGGCAGGATTTGTGTTTCCAACAACATTGACTGATCTGGACCAGCTTTTGGATCTTGGCACATCAAAGCTCCACAGAAAGATGGAAGGATTTCCATGCCAGCAGCTAGTATGGACGGCCAGGCACTCTGTAGTGTCTTTGGGCCTCTGAAGCTTGGGCTTCCAAGAGAGGATCATGACTAATATATTTTTCTTTCCACTCAAATTGTCCTGAAATAGAGTTGAAAAACGAAGTCTTGCTTTGACTCCATGCAAGAGCAGCAGAATGGGCCAGCCATGTGGGACTGGACAGGGAGATCAAGAGACGCTTGTGGGGATGGCTCTGGGTCCTCACGCTGTCAGCAGCTGCCATGGCTTCACTGTGGCTTCCTTCTTTTGGCAGGTGGGAAACTGAGGATTGTTCACCCCTCTCCTGATCAGCATGGTTCTCCAATATGCCTACTGCCAACCTAATCACAGATCTGCTTCTGAGTTCCTGCATACGCCATGCCCAAAATGATTCTTAATGTTACAAGGCTACATCAAATACGACATCAAATTTAAAAAAAAAAAGAAGAAAGAAACTATAAACAGAAAGAAAAGAAAAATAACCAAGGTGTACTCTGATGCACTGAGATTTAGTGAGTCAACTTCAGACGACAGTGGGCTTCTTCAAAAACACCCTGGTAGAAGGAGCGGGCAGCTGACCAGAAACACATCCTACCCTCTGTAAATAGGGCTGTGTACAAGACATCCCCCAGCAGACACTACATTTCCCAGGTCTCTTTGCAGGAAGTATGCATTATGTAGACTGTGACAAATGATGCTCCTTCCGGAAGCATAGTATTTCTTCCTAGTGTGTGCAAGTCTTGGGGGGTAGGGATCCGTGGTCCTAAAATCCCTGAAATCACTATAAAGAAGGCAAGTGGACACAGCAAGAAATGATTTTTCTCTTCTTAACTTACTGAAATGTCACTGGGCAAAACACCCAACAGGGCAAAGTACAAGGCTGAATGCCTGTGAGCGAGGGCACTTATGGTGACCTCCCGTCTTCCAGGCTCCACATCAGTGTGGACAAAGGAAGACAGGAGGCTAAAATAAGACAAATGATTCAGATTCGCTTCTGATAAATGCAAGGGAGACGTGTCCTCCAAACCTGCTCTCGTCTTTTTCCTTCACTCTTGTGATATACCAGGAAAGCCCCTTACCACGTGTGCTCGGTGCCTGCCTCTGAAGGGAGGGTCAGTGTACTTTGACTGGTCATCGCAAGAGGTAGATGAACCAGTTAAACACGCATTTGGAACATCACAAGGTCCGCTCACTCATAGTGGCTCGGTGTGACCAGCTGCTGTTGGAGCAAGGAGAGCTTTAGGCTGGCTTCAGGCTGGGAGATAGGGAGAGATGGCCTGGGAGGACAGCAAGGGAGCTGGCCCTTTGCAGAGCAGAGTCAACTGTAAGAAAAGCTGTATGGCCTGGTGAGTTGCAACCCAGATCAGAAACTCTGAGCTAGCCACTACCCTCTTCAGAGCAGTACTTTACAGATCAGTGGTGTCTGCCCCAGGCTGTCTGCGAACAGATGGTCAGAACAAAACAGACACTGGCCCTGAGGCCCGTCTCTTCCTCCACCAGCAGAGACTGAGGAGCCCACGTACAGGTCAGCTCCCAGCTGCTCATGTTCATGTGAAGAAGCGTAAGGAATGGGTGGTATTAACTTCAGAACTAAGTGCACAGCTCCGTGAACATGGGTCCCTCTAATGCCCACATGAAAAAATAAGCCAGCTCAACATCTGACATCCAGGATCCCCAAAATCCTTCCTTCTGGGAGGGAAACTCTAGACTGGAGGTCAGTGGAAACAGATCTGATCTTGCATTATGGAAATGTTCCATTCAGGCAGTCATTCGACTCTTAGATCTTCTGTTTCATTTCCATCAGTTTAAGGCATGGAAGGCAGGAGCTGCCTTTCCAGCTTCCACGGTGTTCGATACTGACCTGCAGTAGAAAGAGGTCACATCACCTACATCTCAAACATCTCTGGAAACACACACTCGAGCACTCAAAGACCTACGGGATGCTCAGACCCATGCAAGCTGTATTTACTAGAAATGTCTTTGAACTCTCTTGCTCAGTAATTCACACAAAAACAAACTCTTGAAAACACAATAAGGTTGAAAGACTATATATTAATTACAGAGAGAGAGAGAGAGAGAGAGAGAGAGAGAGAGAGAGAGAGAGACCATCCCAGGCAATGTGAACAGAGACCTAGGGAAGGTAGCCCAGGATTGGCTTGCTGGGTATAAGAGGGGGCACTGAAACACAAGAGAACCCTTTGAGAAACTAAAGAAGCATAAAAACATGGTTGGATGGGGTCAGTCAAGGTAGGACAAAGACCTAAGGGCTGGAACTTGGCAACCCTAACTGGGTGATGCGGACCACCTGATTAGAGCAAACATAATAGTTCTTACTCTCTGCTTAAACCTCAGAAATAGTTGCCAATAAAACCAGAGTACTAACTAGTTTACATGTCAACAGACCCAACAGATCATGAACCTATCACAACCACTGCTTAAGAGGCTGAGGCAGGGGGACTGCTTGAGCCTACAACTTGGCAACTAGCGAAAATAAATCCTTGTGCTGTAGGGCTCTAGATACACCCTATGGGAAAGAAGATCTCATTTCAGGGCTCCAAGTACTCCAAGATGATGACCCCTCGAAGACTGGGCCATTCAGTCTTCCAGAGGAACCCAGGCCTAAAACAGCAGAATTTTAATCCCTCTGGACAGGAGTAGGAGGGTTGGGAGGCACAGTAAGTAAGACTGTGCTGTACATGAGCTTCATGCTAAAGTGGCAAGTGACAGCCACTCTAACCACAGCCACAGGACTAAGTGCTAACTACATGAGACAGTTCGTGTGTCCCTATTCTTCACTGTCAAAGTCTTCTCATCAATAATCGATAACACCACTCTCTAGATTTTAGCTACACACAACAAAATTTACTTTAAATATACACATATTTAAATTATATATATATATGCATATACATATTTTTAGATACATTTTTTTCTCAAAAGAGCCAAAGCAAGTGAAGGAAGAACCAGCATTGGTGAAGCCAGGTAGAGGAAACACAAACACCAAGGGAGCAGACAGATGTGCAGTCCTGGGGAACAATGGTCCCCCACAATCCTTCCCCTGAGCAAAGGGCCAGGAAAAAGTAGATCAGGAGAGATCATCCAAGTCAGAGCTTAAGCATAC
Organism: Rattus norvegicus; assembly: GCF_021556685.1. Lineage (NCBI taxonomy): Eukaryota > Metazoa > Chordata > Mammalia > Rodentia > Muridae > Rattus > Rattus norvegicus. Next base: position 55,036,108 of record NC_141534.1, on the reverse strand, counting down.
AAGCAAGAAATTAAATACAAAACTGAGCTAGGCGAGTCTATGAGAACCAGGAGGTGCCTGCCAGACAGAATCAACACTGCTCCCTCCAGGGCCCAGCACCGTGGGGCTGGATAAGCAGGTCATCTGTATCGGACTTGAGAGTGTTCCTCAGAAGACACAGCTTATACTGAGCATAAACTCCATTAACTCCGAAGGCTTTGCGGATTTCACAGGTGAGCAAGTCCCACTCTCTAAACGGAACAAGAGACAAAAAGCCACAGACAGGCTGAGAGGGTGTCAGCTCTGCTCGCCTAGCACACATGAGGCCTTGGGTTCTGTGTACAGCACCACGTAAAACAGGGCAGTGCCACATCCCTGTAATTTCAGCGTTCAGACACTGAGTGACTAGATAAATATTTTGTTTTGTTTTCAAAGCTGTCCCTGAACCTGACTCTGGAAGCACGGCCCTGATGGGTGAAACTATGACCCTCGAGCAGAGAGACCCACATGTGTGAATATCACAGGCTGGTGGCAAGCCTGCCTCAGTCTGCAGTCACAGCAGGTCCTGTGGTTGAACAGTGTCCCCCAAAACATGTTAAACACCAACCTTGGAACATGATCCTACTAGAATACTGTCTCTACAAATATCGTCAGTCAGAGTCACTAATTATTCTGCACAACAGGGGAGGGCGTCCCCTAAAGCAATATGGCAGCTGTCAGAAGCACACAGGAAGCACAGAGAGTCAGGCTCCAACTCTCTGAACCATCCAGTCTAGGCTACAGACACGAGAGGCAGAAAGGGCCCTCTCTAGGACCCTTGGAGGCAGCTTGGCCCTGCCCCAGAGTGGTTTACACCTCGGGCCTCCAGTACTGGGAGTACACATGTTCCTTTGGTGTAAGCCCTACATGTACAGTCATCCCTAGGAGTGAACCCAGCTTGTAGTAAAACACTGAAACCTGGCCACTCTGCCAACATCCATGGTGACCCACGTGACAATTTCAAGCAGGCCGATATTGTACAACTAGTTCCACAAAACACCATGGGATAAGGAACAGCTGCTAAACCCAAGCTGAACAGATGGACTGGCTCTCCCATATCTTCACAGACGAAAGCACCTGGGTTAAGAGTTCAGAGCTTAGACATGGGGCGAGCCTTGTAAGATATGAGCACAGCGTCTGGGGAAAGCCAATTGCTGGGTGCTAAGCTCCAGTTGGACAGGAGAAGGCATGGCAGCCACACTAAAAGTAACAGTACAGACTGTGCTTCTCAAACTGCCAAAAGAAAGGAGAGGCGATGTCGTCACAGGAAGACATGATGAATCTTTGAGATGATGAGTGTGTCTACCCCAACTTAAACAATACACGAAGCATCAAAACATCGCACGGAACACACCAAAAGTACACAATGCTTGTTTTTACCATTCTCCTAAAAAAATAAATTAAATTATGAAATGTAACAAGGTAGGGTGCGGCAGCTCTGTAGCTCGCTCTCAGACATCTGGGAAGGTGGGCAGGAGGCGGGAGCAGCTTCATTTCCACACAGGAGGGGAAGGACTGTTCAAGGAGCTAGAGGAGCGAGGCTCACAGAGATGGTAACAGCAACTGGAACTCTGTTAGGAACAAAAAGCACCACTGGGTGACGCTTCTGTGTCTACCGGAAATGGGATCTCCTGGAGAATAGGCCCGCCATGCTCTGGTATACTGACCTTCAGGCCTGACTTCCTGGGCCCTGCTCCTGGGTCTGTCCTCTGGTAGAGCTGCTCACCCAGCTCCAGGAGCAGGCAAGTGTTTGTAACTTCACCTTATATAATGTAGGCCACAGGAGAACGTAGCCCTTCTCAGCAAACTACTCAGCAGGCCTTGGGGAGTGAGGGGAGGGCTGGACTTTAAACCCACAATCTAGGAGTCAACTTTCCCTTCCTTGACACCACATTTCCTAGTGTAAAATGAGTTAAGGGTGAGCTTTAACGTGTGTCTATATCAGACTCTAAGTGACAAGGGGACAATGTGCAGTTGCACAGCAGAGAAACAGGGAGGTGGGGATGGGGTGTCCAGGAAAGAACTGCAGTGAGGCACTGCTCTTTCCAACACCCTTACCTGCCATGACCGCTGCTCTTGTGTCCCATAAGGAAAATGGCCACTGATATTCAAGGGCTCTGACCATGTGGGGCACAGACCACATACAGCTACCTGCCCATCTACCCTTACATATAAGCATGCTTCCATATCTCTCTCTCTCTCTCTCTCTCTGCTGGCCGTTACACAGCACTGAGGGCGTTATGTGCACTGCTGGGAGAGAAAAGGCATCAAAAGTCTTACCCAGCACTGGAACCTGTTTGCTACAAAACCAACCACTCAGGCAGGATGTGCCCATTGGTGCAGTGATGGGTGGGGATGGGGGGCATAGTTTATGGGGTAGCTAATCCTCCCTTGGGTGACCAGTCTTCTCCAAATTATATTTTTATACCCATCAATCTATGCTGGTTTCAGTCTTTAGCTGAGAAGCTTCTTATGATAGTGATTTGTGTAGAGGCTCATAAACTGTTCAAAGTTCTGAGATAAGCTATGTGGGTTCGCCATGGACAATGCATCTTTATCACCCACACCCACCCAGCCCCACCAAGGCTCAGGAATGTCAAGGAAGGAGACACAAAGGATGGAAGGACAAGGAGAAGGGCTATGAAATGCTGTCCTCTGACATGATCTCACAGCAGCTGTGATTACCTACATATGATACACATGAGACCAAACCAGTTAACAGTTCCAACATGGAGTGGGAGGGCTCCGGAGGCCCCACACCAGCTAAGGAGCTATTTCCAGTTGGTGGCTGCTGAAGGAGGGAGAGTTGCTTCTCCGAGAGTGGGCACTGCTGATGGGATGCCTGTGCCCTGGTGGGGGGACCCCACACCCATGCTTATAATGCAGGCAGTACTAACTGCTCCCCTACAGGAAGAAAGTAAAAAAGCCCTTCTAAGGACAAGGGAATCTGGGCAGCTCTCAAATCCAGTTGGCTAGCCCTTATAGCTATGTTTTCATGATGCCTACTCCATGGTGGCTTCCTCCTCTCTCCATCTTCTTCTCCTCATCATGGTTCTCTTCTGACCACAAGACCGGAAATCCCAAGCCCAGCCTATCTCAGTTCTGCCCATGTATAGGCTGTGGGCATCTTTATTCACCAATCAGGTCACACAGCGTCACTTTGGGCCCACCTGTGGTTCTCTCATCCCTGGGGGTAACCAGGCCTTGGGGGCCAGTATTAAATACATTACAGTACATAGCAAAAGACCAAAGGTCAACGGGAACCTAGTGTCAGCAGGTAACTCCCCTGACACCCCTCTTCCTTACAGTACTACTCCCAAGCATGGGGGGAAGAGGTCCCCAGCAAGAGAGTGTGGGCAGGTGGGCAGCCTGTACTCCCACTTGCAGAAGCAGCACAATGAGGCTGACGGTAGATGGAACAGTTTGCAAAGTTAAGCCTGGATTCTCTACAGCGTGGACAGACGGGGTAGTAACGGAGTAAAACGCTCAGCTATATTTGGAGCTGACAAAATTCTTAGCTAGCTCTGCTGAGGAGGTTGGAACCGGGTGGCTTGAGCCGAAAGACGTCGCTTGAAGAGTGCAGAGTCTGTTCACTGTGAACTAAACATCAGTGGTCTGTGTGGTTAAAGGGCTAAACAGTGTGGTCCTTAAGTGTCTCCGTTTATGTGACACACCTTCCTGTTGCCTCTGGGAGAGGAAACCAGGAGAATGGAGGTAGGAAAAGAAGCCACATCTCAGCTCTGCTACAGTCTGCACCCGTTCAGGAAGGACAGGCTCTTTCTTTGCATAGATTCCCAGCATCCCCCTTTCCTGTCCTCCTCCCTGACTGCTGACCACAGTTCATCCAGTTCCTGTCACATAAGATTCCTATTCACTGTCAGATGGCCAACTTAGGACATGAAACCCCTAACCTCCCTGGCTCACCTGCGCACCTAGGTGAATGCAGATATTTATGCAGGGTTACAACTGTGGTCACAAGCTCATTGACCAAAGACAAGCTCTTACTGTGTAACGCAGACTGGACTCAAACCCTCAAACCTCCAGCTTCCGTGAACTGCTTAGCATTCACCTCAGGAGCTTGGGCTCACCCTGAGGAGCCACCTGGAATACACAGTACGTAATGGCCACTATCGATGAGGTCTCAAGAAGCATGACCATGGCACTGCTACCACGAACTAAAAATATGCCAGATCTTTAGAAACGTGAATCCTGGAAACCACAGAAGTGTTGAAATTGGTTGAGGACATCTTAGAGAAGATGTTCTCAACAGATAAGTCACAGGAGAAGTATTCTAGCTGCCTTTTCCTGATGACAAGATTTCCAGTTAGGTAGACGTAGGAAACATGGTGGGTGCCACATTTCTCTCAAATGAAGCAAGATGTGAGTAAAACTTTCTCATTCTATACCCTGAGTGAAGACCTGGCGTCTTTTACTTAATAGCTACCTCAGCCGAAGCAGAGTAGCTAATCAACCGACATCCACCAGGAAGGCCTGGCTGCTGATGTCTGGCCTGGCCCATCTTGCTTTCTTGGCAGTACCTGGGTGATAGAGGAAGCTTCATTAAGCCTTGAGGGACCAATATTCTGTATGTTGCAAGATGCACATTCCTAAGATACTAACAATGTAAAGATAGGACTACAAAATAATGGCAAAGAACAGAAACACTCCAAGCATTCTCTCTCGTCAGACCAGAACCCCATGCAGTCCACAAGGACAGAAATGGCAGGTGAAACGTGTGCACCTGAAACCTCTTATCAAAGTACATTCCTGTTAAAACCCACCTTGTTTTCGCCTACCGGATACAGAATATCATATATTGCAATATTCCTCTTAAAAGAGAAAAGCTTACCTCAGAGAGATGTTGAGACATAGTTATGAATGATGATAATAGATGAATGAAGGAAGAGTTCAAGCCTGTTCTACCTCAGAGCTCACCTGGGATGCTGCTGAATCAATATGTCCTCAACATACCCAGGCTAAGTGACACTCAAAGAAAATGACAAAAATCAAGCACATTCATCTATCAAGTTATATACTATTAGATGCTCGCCATAATGAAATGCCCCCCCCACAAAAAATCACTCATTTTCATGATAGTAACATCTATGACTTACACCCATGTAGGCATTCCATTGGTTACAAGGCACACCACCCAAGGTACAAGGTTGTGTCAGGAGTGCCAGCGTATTCAAGACCCTTGCATTGATCCGAAGAACTGCAGTCCATCAGTCGGCATGGGCACGTCACACACAACATCTTATCCAGTTGAAAGCAAGTTCATGTGCTTAGATTAAAGAGCTGTGTCAATGTCAAGCTATCCACAAGCACAGGTGACTGTGCAGGACCATGAAGAGCAGCAATAGTGAGTGAGACCAAGAAATGCTCAGTCCCACATGGGATGTCTCCATCACATCCCTCCCGTAAGGGCTCAGGGAGCTATGCAGAAAGACTGTAAGAGCCACAGGGTACAGATGACACCAAGGAGGGTGTGTCTTCCCGGTAGAAAAGGGTTGGCACACGTATGAACTCAGAGAGACCATGGCAGCATCTACAGGGCCTGCAAGAGTTCAAGCCAGATGGGGTCTCAGTACTGAGAGGGAAGTGGACACGATCTCCCATCCCTGACCAAGAAACTATTGACCAACTGACCATTCATAAAGGAAAATTTAGTTTTGCCTAATGGAGTCTCACCAGGTAAACAAATACTTATGGGTAGGACCCGTGCCCAACACAATAGATGCCAACACAAAATGGACTCTGGCATTTGGGAGTCTTGCTCTGCTTTGTTTTATTTTGATTTGATTTATTTTGTTTGTAATGTATGTGAGTACACTGTCACTGTCTTCAGACACACCAGAAGAGGGTATCAGATCTCTTTACAGATGGTTGTGAGCCACCATGTGGTTGCTGGGAGTTGAACTCAGAACCTATAGAAGAGCAGTCAGTGCTCTTAACCACTGAGCCATCTCTCCAGCCCTTGTTTTTGTCTTATAATGCTTTGTGTGGGCCCTTTTCTTAAACCTTACTGGTCTTTAGCAAAGATATTATGGTTTCTGATTTTGTGTTTTTATGAATTGTGTTTGAGTGCATATGTGTCCCTGCCTGCCTATCTGTTTCTCATGGTTTTTCTCTGTTGGTTTGTTTATTTTTAATGTTTTGGGTTTTTTTTTTCCTTGCCGGCCTGCCTTCTAAAGAAAGAGAAAGATAGAAGGCATGGAGTTGGATGGGTACGGAGGATCTGGGAGGAGATAAAGAAGGGGGATTCAGACGACACTCTATGAAAAACTTCAACTAAAAAAAAAGAAGAGCTATAATAACTTATAAAGAAAACAAGAGAAAGCAGGAGAAACCCACTGTGTTTGATATCAAGACTTATCTCAAGCAGATAGTATCTAGAACAGAATGGTTAGGGTTCAAGTTCAAAAACGGAGCAGAGTAAAGGTCAGAAGTCCCTGTCTCCCTAAGGAATGGCTCAGCAGCCTCCCTGGTGACAAGGCAGTGCAGAAAGGATGGGTAAGCAATTGGACCGCTGCTGAGAAAAGCAGGTCATCCTAGTCACAAACCAAAGGCCTGTGCCACAGTCTACAAACGAGCAAGCAAGCCAAGAGGAACAGGACGCTGGGGGAGGTCTCAGTTCACAAAGGGTTTGCCACGCTGCCGCAGGAGCCCGAGTTCAATCCTCGGAATCTATGTAAAACATTTTTAAAAGCCAGGTGTGAGAGCATGAGCTTTAATCCCAGCAAAGGGGGCAGAGAGAGATAGCAGGTCCTGCAGCTTACGGTCAGTCAGCCTGGCCTGCTTGGCCACTAAGATACCCTGACTAAAAAAGGGGGGATGGCTCCTGAGTAGCAGAACCCAAGGCTTTCCCTCTGGCCGCCACTCGAATCTACAAACATGTACATATGCGTGCATGCACACACAAGTGCATACATGCGCACACATATATGTGCACACAGGCACACACACACAAGTGAAACTTTTAACTTTGTAGAAAATGACAGATAACTTTTATGACTTCAGCGTGAGGGCAGATTTCTTAGCTCAGAGACAGAATGAACACACCATAAAGAAAAAGATGATAAATTTAGCTGCATAAAATTTAAAGTTTCTGTATAAAAGGGTTAAAAATAGGCCACCAACTAGATGGCATTTGCATAATACATATAATTGATGTCCAAAACACAAGATGAACTCCTGTGAAGACAGAGACCAGGAAAATTACATAAATGGCCAATGTAAAGAGATGGTGGCCAAGGGCGTCAGGTGACACGCAAGCAGGGGAGAAGGTAACTCCTGTGCAGATGGTAGGAGCGTCTACAGGACAACCGGCTGGAGGAGCATCTCCTGGACGACCCATGTGGAGTGAATGCACAATGTCTGCGGCGGTTGGAGGTCACGTGCCCCGCAGCCAGCCACTTCGTTCTCAGATGCACACTAAAGGAGCTTCTGTCCTTCACCCTGCTCTGTGTGTGGCAATGACTGGTGTGGCTGGGTACTCCAAGTAGCAGTGCTACTGAGAGCAATGGGACGGAATGGCAGGCGTCCACCCACAGGGAACGAGGGGGTAAGTGTCAGTACAGTCTCAGTCAGAAAACAGAACACAACCCAGAAGCGAGCACACAGGAGGAGCAAGCTGTACCACCGATCAACACAAACGGGACACAGAGGTACCTACAGTACCAGTTATGTAACAGAAGCAACGTGATTCCATTTATATCATATGCAAAGCAGAGAGTGAGCCTGTCTCCGTGTTTGGGGAACATAAAACGCAACGTGGGGAGATAAACAGGCACGAAAGGCATCAAATCCAAGGCAGAGGCAAAACGAGATTGGGGAGAGATCACTGGGTATCCAGTCACACTGAAAAACTTCTGTTTCATAAGCATAGGCACTCATCACAGTACTTTTTTATTTGTACAGATACTTGACATATTTTATAGGGAAAATTCTGAAAAGAACTCTGGTCCCTGGCTTTTGCTTGCTGAGGAAAGAAGGTGAGCTTACTCAGGCTGACAGATGCCAACATTTGGGGCCTCCACATACCTACACAGTGGGAAACTTCTGAATTGACAGCGTAGGTAACACTGGGGACAGCAAGAATTGAGCATTCTGGATCCAAAGGTGTGTTCTCTCTCTCTCTCTCTCTCTCTCTCTCTCTCTCTCTCTCTCTCTCTCTCTCTCTCTCTCTCTATTTTTGTATATAAGTATATATGTATATAAGTACACTGTCACTGTCTTCAGAGGCACCAGAAGAGGGCGCCAGATCCCATTACAGATGGTTATGAAGCCACCATGTGGTTGCTGGGAATTGAACTCAGGACCTCTGGAAGAGCAGTCAGTGCTCTTAACCACTGAGCCATCCATCTCTCCAGCCCGCATTCTGGATCCAGAAAAGTCCTTCCTTCTGCCCGTTGCCCTGTCTCTGAGATGTCATGTGACCACCCCTCCTGCCTATAAGAGAAGGCAGCTCCGCTGAGATTAGCCCGTGTTCCTGCCGTGCACAGGCTGTGGCATTTCCACACATGAAGGTGTTCCTTAACTCAGGACCACAGAAGCCTGAGTGGATGGAGTGGGCAGAGCAGAGGGCGGGGTACCTCCCACCAGACCCAGGAGATCAGTGGAGATGGTGGATCTGGGTACCCTGTCTGGCTCCAGTAGGGTTGGTGTGAAGAGACCCCTGACCAGGCTCTTTGTGAGGTGAGGGTGACTGGTTATAACGAGCTACAGCAGTGAAGAGCTAAGTTGCCATGGGGGGAGGGGCTGTCCTACTGTATAACACCGCAGGAGGGGGCGCACCCTGAAAAATAGCAGGCCGTTTCAAGCCAATCAGGGGTATGAGCAGCAAAACAAGACTCCTCTGAGGGGCCTAAGGAGAGTGGAGGAAACTCAGGTGGGCCAGATGCTTTACACCTAAGTCATCCCTGCAGGAGGACTCAAAGCCACGCCCCAACACCACCCACTCAGGTAACAGGGTCAAGGGTAAGACTATGGCAAGAGCTTAGCCAGCTCTCCCCGTCTCTCTGCTCCTCCAAACATCACTAAGGAAAAGAGGGGGCCACAAGCAAGGCCAGCTGGGATCCTCTCCTTAGCCGTTCCTCACAGTCATGCTTTATTTGCGAGCAGAGTCCAGGAAGAGGCTGACATCACGGGCTTGAGATCAAACATAACAGAGAGCTGAGTCTATCCAGGCCTGGTGTGTAGACAGTCGCCAGCAGAGGGGATTTCCAACTGCTGCAGGCAGAGAATGAATGGCAGCTCCTCCCCGCCAGGGGCTCTGCCCACCCGGGCTCCCCCTCCCCCATGCCATCTTCACAGGCCCCAGCTGGGCTGCATTCCCTTCCAGGAGCTTCCTGCTGCTGCATTTCAGGCCTTGCCCCTCCACCTTATCCGAAACCAGCCCCCAACCAGCCCCAATCAAGTTCTGTAAGGGTTGGTTTTAGAAGCCTAGCCATCCATGGTGCTGGTCACCATATCAAACACACCCTTCCCACAGAGCACAGCCGCTGAGTCCACGTCCCGCGTGAGGCACGAGAAGCCCCACATGAGGCACCCACAATTACTTCGGAACTATTATCTATTCTCCGTAACATAGGTGAGCTCCGTAAAAGGAAGCCCTCGGGATAACACTGAATTTGACATCCCCAAAACTCTCAGGGCCAAAGAGTAGATACTGAAAAAAGCAAAAGCTACACCAAGAAGCCAGTTCGCAGAGGAAGACTGGCGCCCAGCCCTTCCTCGCCTGACAATGCATGGAGCGTGCTCAAAAAAAATAAAAAATAAAATAAAATAAACCCCAAGCCACACAAATGTGGGGGAGGGGGCAGATGTCTGGAGGCCTCTCAGTTGGCACTTTGGGGCCTTTCCCTCAGCTCTAACCACTCTTTTTCAGGGTACTTTCTCTCTTACTGCACAGTGTCTCTGTTTCCATCTTCAGCCACGCGCCCCCGGTCTAATGATTTATTATGGGACAGAGAACCAGGAGGCCTCCGCCGTGCCTCTCTGCGCTCAGACCCAGGCCTATAACATTCTGACTAGAAAGGTAAATATGCTCGTTATTAAGTTTTAAAATGCCATGCTTTCTCTTCCGGTCTTGACATCAGACGAAAATGTGGACATAGAGGCAGAGATTCTGACAGGAAGAGGCCATGAGTGAGGCATGCTATGGAGGAAATACGAGCCACCACCCGTTCCCCTCTTGTATCCCTGGAAAGGTTCCAAGGGTTGCATCAGTAGAACCAGCAGTAAATCCCACTGGAGAAGCAAATGAGGTTTGCAGACCTGAGATGACACCACACCCTCCACTCCACCTGGCAGGTGGATATGAACTTGACAGAAGGCATCAAAGATGGGGACCTCCACCTCTGCTGGCTCAGTACCTTGGTGACTGCCCACGAGAAGGATGCAGGGTGACCATCCATAAAGGGAAACAAGAAGCGTGAGACTATAGAACAGTCTAGACTTCCGCCGTCCTCACTGTGTCTTCTTTGACACCCAGACCTGGGCACTGGCTAGTGTTCAGACAGTTTTCCCTTGCAGGGGGCTTAGCTATAAGGAGATCACTAACTTTCCCACGTCACACGAGGAAAGGCAAAGACAGAAAGAAGTCACCACATCAAGTTTATTCCACACAAACGGCCTCTGAATGTGTATCCTACTGTTAGCTCCAAGGGCTGCCCAGGGACTTCAGTGTGACTGCTAATGAGGGAGAATGGGAGAATTCACACAGACGTAAGTCAGAGAATGAGTCTGTAGGTGACGCCCTCATGAACGGGAAGACAACTGACATGCTGGGAGAGAAGCAATGGGAAATAGCGCCTGGTGAGCATATGTCTCTAGGACATGTAAGTCACTCTTAAAATTCAATGATGAGAGACAGATCATTGCTGTTTGAATGGGAACTGTGTCCCATCAGCCTGCATGTTTGGTCCCCAGTTGGTGCTCTTTGGGGAAGTCATAAGACATTTTACACAGCGGGCCCACTGGCAGACTCAACTTTGAAGGAGAGAAAACTGATCTAAATAGCTGTTTCTCCAAGAAAGGCATATGAAAGCCCAAGAAAGGACCTCAATGTCATAGGTCCTTCGGGAAATGTAAATCTAAACCACGGGGAGACGCCACACCATAGCCACCAGCATGTTCACAGCCACCAGCGTGGAAATAGTAGAAAGAACAGTTACAAACTTGGTGAGAACTGCATGTCCCCGAATCACAGTGATTTTAAAACAAGCAGAGAGGCTTTAAAGGGTGGAGGGATCTCGGACAACACAGAAGCTCCACACCTGGGTATTCTCCCAAGGGAGTGAAGGTATACCCTCAAACGAGTCACACAGAAATGTTCTTGGCAGCATTCTGCCATAGCCAAACAGTGGAAACATTTCAAACATCTATTGGCTTCTTGACAAATAAATAAATTCATGGTGTGGCCATATGATGCAAGGCAAAGAAATGCCCGAGTGGATGGGACTTAGAAACATTAAACCACACAGTGAAAGAAGCCAGTCACAGAGCATCACTAATTTTAGGATTCCATTTGTCTGAAGTGTCTAGACAGGGCACTCTCTAGGGACAGATGTCCTCCAGCAGGTACAAGGCTCTGGACAGATGTCCTCCAGCAGGTGCAGGGCTCTGGACAGATGCCCTCCAGCAGGTGTAGGGCTCTGGACAGATGTCCTCCAGCAGGTACAAGGCTCTGGACAGATGTCCTCCAGCAGGTGCAGGGCTCTGGACAGATGTCCTCCAGCAGGTACAAGGCTCTGGACAGATGTCCTCCAGCAGGTGTAGGGCTCTGGACAGATGCCCTCCAGCAGGTGTAGGGCTCTGGACAGATGTCCTCCAGCAGGTACAAGGCTCTGGACAGATGCCCTCCAGCAGGTGTAGGGCTCTGGACAGATGCCTCCAGCAGGTGCAAGGCTCTGGACAGATGTCCTCCAGCAGGTGTAGGGCTCTGGACAGATGCCCTCCAGCAGGTGTAGGGCTCTGGACAGATGTCCTCCAGCAGGTGCAAGGCTCTGGACAGATGTCCTCCAGCAGGTGCAGGGCTCTGGACAGATGCCCTCCAGCAGGTGTAGGGCTCTGGACAGATGTCCTCCAGCAGGTGCAGCGCTCTGGACAGATGCCCTCCAGCAGGTGCAGGCTCCAGAGGGCCAGTGAACTTTCATCTAAACAGCCGTGTTTATTCCCAAGACAAGCATCCAGGGAGCTAAAGACTTTCCAATAGAATTTTCATAAACAACAACAAAAAGGAACAAACAACTTGAAGCTGGAGATTTGACTCACAAAGTAACCATAGGGACATGTATTCACAGGTCCCCGTGCACCCCACCATCAGTCACATCACTAAAAGAAGATCAGGACCTTTTCCTCTCCCCGCCCCAGGATGGATGGAAATAACCAGAAGACCCTAATGGGAAGGATCTTGTTGCCCCCTCCCTCAGTAAATGACTACTAAAACTCTAGAGTCCTGTCTTTTAAAGGGATTCTCTGGAACCCACGGTTTCCTGGGGAGGCCCAGAAATGTCAGCAGGCATCCCTGCTGGGATTTAAAGGCATGTGCCACCGCCACTTGACAGCACCATTTCTTTTTTGAGACAGGGTTTCTCACTGGCCTGGAGCTCACTGATTGGGCTGCACTGGCTGCCCACGGAGCCCCAGAGATCTGTGTTTCCGCTTTCTCAGCACTGGGACTGCAAACATGCACCAGCCTACCTACATCCATATGTGTGTGCTGAGGACCACATTCAGGCCCTACAGCTCTCAGAGGGGGCTCTCTATTGGATGAGCAACTGTCCCACCAGGGAATCAGAAAGTACCCTTCTGTTCTTGCTTCAAGATAAAGTGGTTAATTTTGAGTCCCTTGTTCTCATTTGCATACTTTTGAAACTTCCTGCTCTTTCCTTCCCTTGTTCCCAGTTTTCCCTCTGCTGCAATCTCTTCATTATATTTTTTGGGCATTTTTTTTAAACGATTGTCTTTTCACTACAAGGTACCCTGTGAGAAAGGGCAATGCTTGTTAGTAAAGCAGTGTTCTTTTGTCTGTGAGCAGGAGGACACGCACAGTGTGCCAGGCCATCTAACAAACACATAAATAGAAGCCATGAAGTGTTCTTTTCAGCTCTTCTGGGAGGTAACTGAAAATGGATCTCCAGTTCCTGTCATGAATAAAAAGATAATCTGACCACACGATGGTGTGGGGTGAGGAGTAAGAAGCGTGAATCTAAATGCTCTGAGGCAATTAGCTGCCCAGGACCCATTAGCACAGCACAGGTAGACACCCTGAGAGAGCACACGAGGCACAACGCACCCCAAAGTCTCTACAGCTGGTAACACAGCGCGCTATGCCGCACACTAGAGTGTGTTTCTTCCCAGGGTTGTGGACATCTCCCCAGGTGAGAAGAGATTGCTTCTATCCAAAATTCACCAGGAGTCCTCCTTGTAAGTCTTGGTTTCCTTTTATACAACACTCTATCAGTAATTTATCAGAACGAGATTACCGTCAAAGAGCAGTGCTCAGCTTCTGCCGAGGGCAAGAGGAAGTAAAGCACAGGCCGAAGTGTGAGAACCTGAGACTGAGGCCAGGAGGCCAAGCAAAAAGCCAGATGTGGTTTGAAATTCCAGTATTGAGGAGTCAAGAAATGGGGAGTGGGGGGGGAAGGGAGCCCTTAGGGCTCAATGTGGGTAACCAGGCTAACTTAATCAGTGAGGGACCATCTCAACAAGCAGTGTTACTGAGGAACACACGAGGTTGACTGCTGGCCTCGGTGAAGGTGTGCACCTACACTCCCCAGTCCAAAGCACACATGCACACACACACGTGCACAAACACACACACACACACACACACACACACACAGAGGAGGAAAGTAATGAATACTTCTGTGCTTCTATAAAATTGATTCTATCAGTGGCATCTGATATTCACTCCCTCGCTGCACTCTGCAAGGGACACAGAGGAAATAGAATAGATTTTGCAGGTGGACTGGGGGCGGGTGGGCATGGAGACAGGAGGGATCGGTTGGGGAGGGAGGGATGGAGGCAAGAGGGTGCAGAGAGAACAGGAATGGAGGGGCACGGATGGGGTGATATGGACAAGGTGCGGCGGAAACTTCCTGGAACCCATGAGGGTGACCCTGGGGAGGACTCCTAGAAATGAAGGATAGAGAGCCTGAACCAGCCACCTTCTGTAACTAGGCAAGGTTTCCCAGTGGGATGGGGGCATCAACCCAGCCACTAAACCTCCGACCCATGACCTGCCCAGCCCGTAAGGTGCGCTGGTGCAATGGTGGCTCAGGACTTGAGGGAGCGGCCAACCAAAGGCTGATCTAACTTGAAGCCCAAGCCACAAGAGGGAGCCCATGCCCGACACTGACTGAATGACCAGGAACAGGAAGCTGGATGTCTCAGAGACCCAGGGTAGAACCAAACACAACTGACTTTAAAAAAAAAAATGAAATTGATTCCTAACAAAATTCTGCTACAATCATCGATTGGTGCCTAGTCCAATTGTCATCAGAGACGAGGCTTCCTCCAGCAGTGATAGGGAAGATACAGAGACCCACAACCAAACATTAGGTGAGCTCAGGGAATTCCACCGGAAGACAGGGAGGGAAAACTGTAGGAGACAGGGAGGGAGGATTGTAGGAGACAGGGAGGGAGGATTGTAGGAGACAGGGAGGGAGGATTATAGGAGCGGGGGTGGGGGGAGGCCAGGAAACCAAGAGAACACAGCACACAGAATCAACCAGCAGGCCTCATAGGCGCTCCCAGAGACCGAAATGGCAGGGCCTACATGGGTCTGAGCTAGGTCCTCTGAATATAAGTGTTTGTTTAGCTTGGAGGTTTTGTGGGACTCTTAACAGTAGGAATGGGGTGGGGGGTATCTTAGACTCTTTTGCCAGCTCTTGGGACCCTTTTCTCCTCCTGGGTTGCCTTGACATAAGGGTTTGTGTTAGTTTTGTTGTATCTTGCTAACAACAGTTTTCCGTTGATATCCCTGGAAGGCCTACTCTTCTCTGAAGGGAAACAGGAAGCTAGTTGATCTAGGGGGAGTAAGGGGAAATGGATGTTGGGAGGATTGGGAGGAGGGGAGGATGGGGAGCAGTCAGGAAGTATTATACAAGAAAAGAATAAATAAAAAGATAAAAGAAAAATAAATAAAATACATACCTATCCTTTAAAAAAAATTAGAAATACTGTTTCTGTAATTCAATCATTTCCACCCTGCCTCCATGAATCCATCTTTAAACCCTTGCCTAGAGGTGCTGGATTTTAGCTGGGAGGTCAGCGCAAGAAAGAAGAGTAGACAAAGCAGGAACAATGGTACCTTTGAAGCCACTAAGCATACTGTGAAGGGTCAATGCCGGTCAACATGACCGGACTTAAAATCACCATGGAACACACTACTGGTGTGTCTAGGAGGATGCTTCCAGAGTGTAAGTCAGAAGACCGGCCCTGAGCGGGTGGCATCATCCCTGGCAGAGGATCTGCACTGGATGAGAGGAGAGAGCCCACTGGACTCCAGCTCCTATGGCTCTGCTCCTGTGTGAGCAACTGTCCAGGCTCCTGCTACCACACCTTCCCCATCATGATGCTGTATCAGGTCAAACTGTGAGCCACAAGACCCTCCCCCTCCTGAAGCTGATTTATCAGGCTTGTTGTCAGGGTGATAGAAAAGTACCTAACACGCATACAGAGAAAAACAAACAAATAGGGAATCGGGGCTTTCTCAAGGAATGAAAGAAATTTATATTTAATTTCCTACTTCATCATCTTCATTAAACGGGAAAGTTGGAAAAGACATTTCTACTATTGTTTGAAATATAAATTCAAAAAACTATTATTGCATTTCCCAAACATACTTCCTATTAAGGAATGCCTCTGGACACGTAACTATGTAGCAGAATTCCGTAAGCATGCTCAAAATTGTTAATTATACTATGCTAAACACTTATCCCAATAAACTAATCATTCAAAAACATTCCAGCCAAGCCCTCCACGGAACAACAATGGGCTGAAAAGCCCTGCCCAGTCTCCAGAACACCCCGTCACATCCACGCTGCCCCACGCTGCCCCGCTCCGCTGCCACACAAACACGAATAAAGCAGAGAAAACGGGCAATGTCAGACCTCTCTCATACAAAGAAGAAATCGTGAGAAGTGTGTGGTTTAGACCCATAGTACCTGGACAGGACAGAAGCTACAGCTCTGGATAGAGGTCCTACCATAAATATATCGTCGAACTGGGCAGCTCACCCCCATGTAAACACACGCATCACTGTAGATAAAGACAACACCAAGACAAATAGAGCAGAGCCAACTCCCGACTCCATGACAGTTTGTCAGAAGCCCTGACCTTTGTTAGGGAGCTTCTTCATATGGGAGGCAGACATACTTACTTTCTTAGGGTTCCTATGAGGTATTATTGAGAAAATACACGCGTGCTAGAACAGCTTTATTTCCACAGAGAAAACCTAAGTCAAAATGGCTTAAATCAGGAAAGGAGATGCTTGGATCATATAACCAACGTTCTCCAAAGTAAGTTGAACTTCAGGCTCTGGCTGTGAGCTCACGTCTCTCCATGACGCTGCTCCTCAGTCTGATGGCCTCAGGCTGGGCACTTTACAGGTCACAGATGACTACAGAAGTACAAGGCTAGCCTCCAGGTTTCCTCATCTCTCCTCAGTCTCTAGGTCCATCTTGTCCTAACCGCCAATGCAGGAAAATATCATATATAGTGTCTTTACATGTATACATACATACATATACACATGTACACATACACATGCATTACCATACACATTTATGTGTACATATGTGCATGCCTATATATATATATGAACATACGTGTACAAACATTCACTTATATTTAGAGATTTAATCACTTTATTTGAAATCACATTTCTTACTCATCTTTGCTAAGAAAGAGAACTCACATTAACTAATTTTCAAATAACTGTCTCCTTCCCCCTTTTTTTTCTTTTTTTTTCAGAGCTGGGGACTGAACCCAGGGCCTTGCGCTTGCTAGGCAAGCGCTCTACCACTGAGCTAAATCCCCAACCCCTGTCTCCTTCCCCTTAAAGACTACAAAATGCTTGGAAGATCCATGGACCAGAAACACAGTATCCATTCTAGCCTGGCTTTGTCCCTTCACTTTTTCCTGACACGGGCTCTTGGAGCACTTCCTCTCTGGCGAGATGCGGTAAAGGAAGTATGGACAAGCAGGATGTGTGTGAAGAGCAGTGATGGACAGCCACGTACTGTCGAGTGCTGAGGTGACAGAAACCTTGAAGAAGCAACATCCAAGGGATATGTATGTCTTGAAGACTGAAAAAGCGAAACCAGATTTTGCAAACTGCCATACTAGAATCTATTGTCAGAGACAGAGGAGCTCAATAAGGCCAGTCTGTAGGTCAGTGGTTATCTGCCACGGCTGCTCTCCCATACGCTCTGTGTGAATGTGTCACGACTCCTAAGACTTCACCACAGATGTACAGACATAGGTGAGCTCCAGCCAGGGCTCTCTGGAGTTCCTTGCATCCTAAACGTCCAGCATCTGGAAGCTGGGTGCTCCGGCCTTCTCCACCTGCCTCTCCCCCACCATGCAGAAGAGATGCTGAGGGGACTGGATGCCTGTTTCTCTCATAATGCTCTCTCAGGCCAGTTTTCTTCTTTTGCCTCTGACTTTTCACTCTTCCCTGCCCATAAGCAAGACCTCAACTCGGCTGCCTGAGGGCACCAGAGCAGAAGTAAGGAGGGAACCCTCGGGACTGAGGAAAACAGATTTGTCTGGCTGACTACATACGCCCTTGTGCTGTCTTCCCACCTCAGGATTGGGTTGGCAAGGGCATCATCTGGATTCCTCGTTCATTCATCTGCATGTCCAGTTACCCACAAGGCCTAGCAAACACAGCTTCTGGAGCTAGCTACTAAGGCCCTCTGCTGCCCCTTCTTCCTGCCTAAGAATCCATTTATTTGTTCTTGGTATGGGGGTGGGAGGGAGGGAGAAGGGGAAGGGGAGGAGAGAGAGGGAGCTGGTGCTGGCTGAACAGAGAGGCTTATACTGCTTGTCAAGTGCTCCACCATGGAGCGCCCCACCTCTTGGTTCTCAGAGGATCTTTTAGAGCTGAGGTTCCCATTGCTCCCATGTTGATATTTCATGGCCTTTACGGTCAAAATTGCTCAAGGACCTGCACCTCCATGCACCCGGGCACGCCCGTTTTCAGGTGAGACAGATCACTCCAGGACACCCTCTCAGGAACCCACAGAAGGTTCCCTTACGTAGCACACCCAGCTTGTCCTCCTGCCCTGCTTGGCTTGTTGCCCTCATTTCTCCCTAGAACCTTCTGAGGTGGTGACGTTTCCTAGGTGCACTCGCTTGTTTTCTCTAACAGTGAAGCATAAAGGTTATGATGGCAGAGTCCTTGCTCATTTGTGCACCTTGGAGGAGACCTCTGCTCACATAGGGCCACATGGATAGGAAATCAGATCCAGTGTTGTTTACAGACTGCAGCCCCAGGTATGGGAAAGCCCTGAGATAGCCATGCAGGCTGAGTCTTCAATTTCTACTCATTAGGTCAACCCTGTCCAGACCGCACGCATTCACCTACGACACTCTGCTTGAGTCGGGCCCACCTCCATCTTGCAACGCAGTAGATGTAAAATCAGACTGACAGGTTCATTTGTTACCCATCGCCTGGGTAATAAATCAATACAGTATGCCGTGCACTCTATGCAGAGCTGGAAGCCAGGGTCTCCTGACTGCTCTGCAGCTGCTGGCAGGGCTTCTCTTCTGAAGACTGGGAACATCCTCATGGCAACACCCTTCCTCCACCACGATAGCCCCAGGTCCTCCCCCAAGTGGAGTCTCCTCTGTCTCCTTCTAGGTAGGGTGTTACTCAGAGGGTCTGGGATCCAACCTAATCACACCTGTAAAATCACGTCTGCCTGACACAGTAACATTATCAGTTCCAGGAACTAGGCTGTGGCTATCTTTGGGAGCCAACCTATAACTACCTCTGTATTCTCTAGGAATACACACTATCTGCTAAAGCCAGAATACTCTGAGCTCAAGACATTGGCAAGGCCCCTAAAGGCCCCAGGGAACAGAGGGGATAAAGAGGGGTGAGTAGCTGCACAGCTGGAGTACACCTTGCATCCTGACCCCAACTTGTTCCTACCTCACTTCCTGCCGTGGACATCCAAGCAGGAAATGCTGGCATTGTTCATTGTTGTGTTATTTCAGAACTTCAGTCCAACACCGCGTGGCAGTGGGTCCACCTAACGAACAGGCATTCCCCAGGGCCTGGACCTTGCTACCCATCTATGTACACCATGGAGAGCACAGCATCTCCCCTCACGAGCCTGCATTTCAGGCTGCTATTGGCTTGATGTATAAATACGCGAACCGGAGATTGCAAGAGGAGAAAGGGGCCGGGAGGAAGGGAATATGTGACACACGGGGCAGACGGATAAGTATTGTGAGACTTCCGACGACACCAGACATGCTGCTTCGGCTTCTTAACTGAGAAAAGAACTGGAATGAAGTCACACTGGACAGAAATACTGACCTATGAAGTTCATAAGCCACGCCCTTCCTGTCCAGATGTGTGGTGGGGGCAGGGGGCGGGTTACAAGATGCTGCTCACGTGCTCCTCTGCCTAGACAAGGGAGAGAACACAGGGTTTGAAGGGGGTGGGAGGAAGCTCCAGAAGGAGATAGCACATGCCTCCAGCTCCTTTCTCAGCTGTGTCCTCTCAGGGATAATCACTAGGACCCACCAAAGTGCCCTGGTGAAGCCGTGGACTCCGGAGAGCCATGGTCACCATCTGCAGTGGAGATGGCACTGAAATCTCCTACTCTGCAGGCTTCCAACCTCAAACAGCAGCCTGATGGCTTTTGGATGCTTTCTGAAGGGCAAATGGAGGGCGTCCACTGCATCGGGAAGACCCAGTGTGAACACACACAGCACACACTACACCCTTCGTGCAGTCTTCCCCGTTTGACCTAACGGTGAATCTTAAATGATGAGGGTTTAAAATGACAGGCCACAGAAGGGTGATGGATGCCAAGCCAGATATGCATCCTGTACCTCATATGTGCACCGCACCACTGCTATGGCGTGTGAGTTTAGAATCAGAGGCTATAAGGAAGTGACAAGGTTTGACTATAGCCTATTAAGCTGCCTCGCTGGCCCTTACCAGCTACCCACCAAGCCTGCTACACAGACAGCTTCATTGTCTCCCGATAGAACCCTCTAAGGGAGAGGAGTGCTATTTTTACAGTGGAAGGGATTGGAGCTCAGCTGCTATTGCTGGTGACCTTGATGAAGTCACAAAGTATCAAATATTTCAACAAGGATCCCAAAGGTGAAGTCTACACTCAAGTAGAGTGATCAGTCCCCAAAGCCAACAAGCATCCTTACCACTTATGTCACAGCACAGAAAGCTGTCACGAAAGGTTGACACAGATGTGGGGGGAAATCACTGGGCATTACTACCAGGTCCCACCCACCTACACAGCCCTAACTACACAGCCCTAACATTCTTTCCAAACTAGGACTGCACCAACCAAATCGCTTTCTGTCCAGCTAGTGGTGCCTCTTTGGCTACTGCAGGGAGTTCCAGCCCAGGCCAGATGCTGGAGATGCCAAGCTAAACAAACGACCCCCACACTGGAGTCCTCGTGGGAAAGACCCTAATGACAGTCTCAGAGGAGAGATGAATGGCTTAGACAGAGGGTAACATCCCCTCCAGGCTGGGATGGGGACAGGAGTAATGGAGAAAAATGAAAGCCATGGGTAGTGACAGATTGTGTTTGCTCACTGTAGTCTGCAACCTCTTCTCCTCTCTCCCACATACACAAGGACCATGGCAGATTTTTTTCTGACATACAGCCCTTGCCCAGGCTTCATCAGGACCACAGTACCATACTGTCAAAGGACAGAGCAAGACCTAGCATGTCAACCTCAAGTGGGACACTTCTCTCTGGTGGTAAGTTCTGCCATCCTTCCATTGAGTCACACATCAAAACTCCTGTGTTCTGCATTGCTACATTTTACAAATATAACTCACACCCAACCTTTGCTGCTTCTGGGACTCTCTGAGATGAAGACTGTTAGAAACCAACCATGGCTGCCTTCAGTCCAGTAACCTATCTGTCCCATGTTCCACAGTGACAACAACTGAACAGAATTCAAAAGCCAAAGGTATTCTAAAAATAAACATTTTCTTTTTCTGGTTTTGCCTGTTTTCCTTTCCTTTCCGCTAGCCTCAAAGTCAACCACGCCATGGAGAATCATTTACCTGCTACAAAGGTCTCAGCGCACCTCTGCGAGCCCATTGTGAGTTACAGTACCAGCCCTTCTGGGTTTCCTGCTCTGACAAGGAGCTTCTGGCTACCAGTTCCCTCATGAGCATGAACGGGGGTCTGGCGGCTCCTGAGAGCATTCACAGCCCACCCATGGGCTCCTCTGTCCCTCCTGAACACTACACTCCATTACTCCATTCCAGCTCCCTCACATGGGCCCCTCCAGGCAGCTTCTCAACCCACTCAGGCAGTTACCTAACAAGCAGTGTCCTGTGTGTGTGTGTGTGTGTGTGTGTGTGTGTGTGTGTGTGTGTGTATAAAGACACTGACACTCCACAAGACGCCTAGATGTAAACATCAACAGGTAGGCTGTCCTCCAACTTTCATTCCTGAAAGGCCCTCTATCCTGTTCCCAAACACTCAGGCTAGCCCCCACCACAGCCAAATAGAAGTCACTTCTCTTTCTATTATGATCTCAGCTACCCACTTACTAAGTGAAACACAAAGGCACAGCCCATCCATGCTCAGGAGGGGGTGTCCCGCCCATCCCACGAAGCCCCACTTTGCAGTAGAGAGCACCTGCCTACCACAGCAGATTCCAGCTCTGCACAGGCGAGTGTCTATCTGAAGCCCAGAGGATGACAGCCCCAGAGGCACACAGACCTTCTGTGGGCTTCAGCCTCCTTGACGTAGTTCTTTCCCAGTCCCAACCAGTGATGACCTGCTCCCCACTGCTGGATGTCCTAATCTCCTGAAATTTCATCTTTTCTCCCCAAGAAGCTGGTGCACTTCTACCAAGGCTTCACCCCTTGCCACCATCCCTCAGCTTGAACAGAGAGAGAGAGAGAGAGAGAGAGAGAGAGAGAGAGAGAGAGAGAGGTTGCAAATGACAGATACAAAACTCCTTCTTTTTGAGACAGAACCTCGTGCATCCCAGAGAGGACTTTAGCTCTATATAGCTGAGGATGAGCCTGAACTTCTGACCCTCCTACCTCTACCTTCGGCGATCACAGTACTGGAATTACAGGCAGGAGCCACACTTAGTTTTATGAGGTACAGCGGGTCAGGCCTGGGGCCTCTGGATGCTCTCCACCAAGTGAGCTGCATCGCCAACCCTAAGCCTTCATCCTAAGGACACTTACCACTGTAACCTAGGAAAGCCAGCTTTCTGGTGACAATACTAACCTGAGACAAATGTGTGCTCAGAGTGGGAAGGCAGAGGAAGCTGGCAGGGAGAACTGTATAACGCCAGCACTTGACAGAGGGTCCGGCTAGTATCTGGGTATAGCCCCATGGAATATCCAGTACAGATCTTCCTTAGCTGGCCTCTAAAGGCCTGAGGTACCACCTTTAGAAAGCAGTCTTTACCTGTCTTCTAAAGAGGCAGGTAATCCGAAGGATTAAGTAAGTTATCCAGCTGAAGGCAAGAAAACAGGAAGTATGAGGTAGTCAGGCAGCTAGCCAGTGAGATCTAGGCATGCTCACAGCAGGCGTTCACAGGGACACAGCTGGCCCCAGGGGTGCAGAACTTCCTCTATGGCTGGAAGTGCCCTGCTG
This sequence comes from Rattus norvegicus, assembly GCF_021556685.1. Lineage (NCBI taxonomy): Eukaryota > Metazoa > Chordata > Mammalia > Rodentia > Muridae > Rattus > Rattus norvegicus. The sequence goes on along the minus strand of NC_141534.1, from coordinate 55,013,234 downwards.
ACAGGGCCTGAAGACCTCTGCAAGCTGTACCTGGGAATCAAGCAGGTCTCCATGACCAGTGGTGTGGTTGCTATGTCTTTTAGCAGACCTCAAGGAACTAGGCAAATAGCCAGCTAAGCAAAGACACACATCCCTGCTTGGCCGGCACACTGATTCTCGCCTGTTCCTGCATCTACCCAGAGAGCCCTGGTGGGAGGCTCCTTCTGTGATTGACAGCCACACTCCCTTGGCTTCATCCTCACTGACTTACCAATCAGCACAAACAGTTCTGAGCATCAGATATGGACACCGCACATATCTGCATCTCACCCAGGAGCTAAAAAGCCTACATCTTAGCAAGTTCCTCATGGTCAACTCGACAACTTTAATAAGTGAAAATGTATCATCAAACAGGATGCCAAGAAGCAGTGAAACACGCCCTATCACTAAGTAAGCCGCAGATCATTCCAGAGAATTCTTCAAGGCTCACCTTAGCTTTGCTTTGCTTATTCAAGAGCATGGAATCTTGGCAGGGGAGAAAATAGATTTTTTTATACCAATAATATATTATAAATATATATTATAATACAAAGAATATTTATTTTGATATTTATAATATTTATGTATATAAATGTTGTATATATGTGTTTATTATTAAGTAGACATATTATTTATATATTAGTATGTATTTATTTATATTTTTTCTGACTAAACTCCTAGATGCCAACTCCACCTCCCATGAACAAACTCATCTTCTGCTCCCCCCACGTCAGAGAGGCACTCTCTCCACTGGCAGCATTCAAAATCTGTGACTGAGGCAATCCCATTGGTCACCTCCAGCTTCCTCCCTGCAGCCACAGCTATGGAAGCTGCCTCAGAAGGTTTCTTCCTCTCCTACTGAGTGTACACCCACCATATCTGAGGAAGTAACATCCATTCATCACATCTGATAAAGAGAGAGGCCCCTGAGTAATTAATTGGACGTCAGGGGACAGATGTCCCAACTCTTATTTAATGTTCCATTATTTCAGTCTTCTACCTCAGAGTGCATGAAAAAGGAGCAGAGACTTGAACGGAATGAGCATCAATCACTCTGTGTGGCCTCCCCGAGGTGACCCCCGTGGCCTCCTATGACCATGGTCACGGAGACAGCCAAAGGAGAACTGGCAAAAATCTCAAGAGTTCGGTTAGATGTATTTTTGAGTAAGCAAAAGATACTTTGATATATTTCTTTGATGTAAAGAAAGAATGTGGAGGGGGGGAGGGGGGGAGGCTACAAAGTTAGGGTATATCCCAGATGCAGTGAACACAAGAAAGGGACTAACCATAGTGTTTAGAAAATATGGTAAAGGATAAATAGACAAATGACCTTTACTAATGTGACCATTCTTATGTGTGGACTGCCCACCGGCCTGCCTGCCTGCCTGTCTGTCTGTCTGCCTTCCTCCTGGTTGTCAAAGCCCAATACAAGTAGTAACAGCATGTCTTGGGTATTTACTGTACTAGAAAATTATTTTAATTAGAAATTATTTTCCTTGGACATTACCTGAACTAGAAGAACTTACGTACTTAGCTACTGATCACCAAGAACAAGAACGTTTCTACCACAGCTGTAGGCATGCCTGACACTTGCCTCAGCTCCTTTCTTACCATTTACATGACTGGGACGCCATGTTTTTCTTAAAAAAGAGTCGAGCGGGGCTGGGGATTTAGCTCAGTGGTAGAGCGCTTACCAAGGAAGCGCAAGGCCCTGGGTTCGGTCCCCAGCTCCGAAAAAAAGAACCAAAAAAAAAAAAAAAAGAGTCGAGCAATTAAGATACGGTCCTATGAGAACACAACTTTCGATTACCTATGCCGTGACAAACAAACAAACCGGCATCTGATCTAAGCAAATCACCTAAATCCGCTGATTTAAGAAGCTCACATGACTTACACCCCAAGAGCAGGCTTCTGTTGATTGCCTGGCCACTGTCTCTAGATACTAAGTTCCTCTGCGGCAAAGATCATAGTTTTATATCCTAATTGCTTAGTTCAGTACATGTTCCACATGCTAGGATTTTTTTATCCTCGAAACTAAACGTTGGGGCAAATAAATAAACAATCCTGCCAGTCAACAGTTTATCACCACCAAAAAATCCCATTTTTTTTCCTCCTTATTTCTCATAGACTATCTTTTGGTAGAAATCTCAGTTTCGGATGAAATGGCTGAAATAACAGATCAGAGATGTCCCTGGCCATGGTAACACCGCAGAAGGCCACTCCATAAGCAAGCTGACTGCCTATCCATACCTTTAGTTAACAGATGAGATCCTGCGTTTAGCAGATAACATCATTTTACATTAATTAGAAACCTTTGCCGCCACTGGGGAGACTATAAACCAGGAGTACACATGCCTACAATCACACCTTTGGGGTCTCCGCTGGGGTTTCAGATGCCTTCCTGCTCAGCTCTGAGTTGGAAATGGACACTGGACCATCACTGGGTTTTAATTGCCACCCCGGCTCAGGGCAGAGCAACCCACGTGGGTAATGGATCCATGGATAAGTGCAGCTGACTCATGGCAGGTACCGGTGATAAGAGGAGCACAGGAGATGGAAACTCCAACTGAGCAAACATGGCCATCCTATCCTGTGGGCAGTTGACCTTCCCCATGTCAGGCCGGAAGGGCATGGGAGCTTTTGGTTACCAGGCAAGGCCTGTATCTCGGGGACAGCACTAGCCATGCAGACACTGGATAATACGAAAGCCATTGATAAGCTTTTTCAGAATCCACAGCTAACAGTGACTGAGCAGCTTGATCACCCAGACTCCAGTTTGTCTTTCCATACTGTCACTCACTCACCCCAATATTATCTATCATGTCTGTCTTGTGGCTGAGAAAGAAGAGGCTTACAGAGGTTAATAGCTGCTCTAGTCAAAGGGGGAGTGTGAATTTAATTGAGTGCACATGTCAGATTCACTTAGAATTGTCCAGCTTCCAGAAAAGGTTTTCCAGAGAGAGAGGGGAAAAAAATCAGGCTATGAAGCACATTCCAAAATATTTCATAGAGTAATTACCTTTCTACAATGGCAAAGCTTCCTGTGTGCCTGAATACATCAATGGCTACAGAGCCAGAAATGACTAAAATTGATAACAGCAGTCCCCTGCTCCTACATGAGAGATATTCTTTAGACCAACACAGGAGATGGGGCCCCCTTAGACTCCGATTCCTCATCTGTAGCTGGACCCTGAAATGAGGTAATGGTAACAACTCACTCCTGTGACCTCAGGGCATGACACAAAGGCTGCACCCAGAGTCTCTGAAACACATCTGCCGGAGTGGCCCACCTGGCCAGATCACTTAGATCCATGCCAATACAAGACGAAAATAGTTAAATGAGATTTATTTTAAGTTGAAAATTCACGTTTCCACACGTGATTAAGTAACTTCGTCTCCACAGCCCAAGGTTTATCAAACGTTGTATTCTAAAAGTAAAATAAATTTTGAACACAATGTTAAATCAAACTTAACTTGCTGTTGATTTCCTGTTTACACCATTAGGCTTCAGGTTGCAAAAACAAAGGTGTTTAGTTTTTCTGTGTATCCTAAGAACAATTTTCAAAGAACAATGAAGAACTTCAGTATAGTGAGTTGCCTTTTTTTTTTTTGTCCCAACAAAGAAACACACAACAGTGTTCGATACTTTACGAACCTTCTCTCAACCTCAACGTACTGACAGACCTTCCAGCTGAGTTTTACACTCTTTGGATGGACTCTTCTTTGGCCCATAAGCAGCTGTCTGTCTACCAAGGAATGGGAAGGAACCTGAAAAATGTGAAACTGTCTGACACTTACAGCACGAGCATACAGCCAGCTACATGTGGTCCTGCGTAAGTGAGGTGCCCAGAGGCCAGAACCTCTTTGGCATTATTTACAATCTGCCTTGTCCAAAAGCAGCCTGAATGCACACAGGCTCTTAACAAATGCCTACTGAAAGATGGGCAAGCTTCTAACAGACCCAGCATTTCTCACGGTCGGTCTTTCCCCTGGCTAAATAGAATAAGAACAGCAGAACATGCTACGTGGGTTTTCACAGACATCAAATGGTAGAAAACTGAGGGGGGCATTTGTAAAGCCCACATCCATGCATCTGAACGCCCACCTTAACTAGCTTGTGCCTCAGCACCTAGCACAGCATCACACGGATGCACAGGGGGCGTTCAAGTTACTGATAGAATGCACTGCTTTCTGAGCCTTTAAAAAGTGTGTGTGTGTGTGTGTGTGTGTGTGTGTGTGTGTGTGTGTGTGTACAACTGCAACACACTGCCATATATGAAAGTCAGAGGGGGTTGGGGATTTAGCTCAGTGGTAGAGCGCTTGCCTAGGAAGCGCAAGGCCCTGGGTTCGGTCCCCAGCTCCGAAAAAAAAAAAAAAAAAAAAAAGAAAGTCAGAGGACAACTGTAGGATTCAGTTTTCTGCTTTGACCATGTGAGTCCCTGGGGATTGAACCCGGGTCGTCTGGCTTGGTAGCCAAGCATCTTCATTTGCTGAGCCGTCTCTCTTCCCCCTTCTCATCAGTTTGACCTTCTGCATATCCACAGGTTTGTATAGGGGTCTTAGGAATGTTATTCACACATACACAAACACACATACATACACAGGCCTTAGGAATGTTATTCACATACACAGGTCTTAGGAATGTTACACACACACACACACACACACACACACACACACACACACACACAATTACTTTTACTGACCCCCAACATCCACGCACCTTGTCCACCACTGTATTTGAGGCCTTCCCATAGCTCAGTTCAGTTCTCCTTGCTGAATCAGCACACAAACTTCCCAGGTCCTTCCAACTTCTCTATAAATGGCAGGAAGAGTTTGCTCACAGCAAAGGAGGGACAAGAGCAACAACTCGGAGACAAGGAACAGCATAATGAACTTGGCATTGAGAGCAAATAGGAGATTAAACCAAATGATGAGAAGGTAATACTTCTGTAATTTCTATTCTTGTTAGCTAGATTTTTGCAGAATCCCAGGGGGAAAAAATGAACTTTTGCTAAATTTCTTATCATTAAGTTTAAATACTCCTCCGGATTACCAGACCAAAAATTGTGTTTATCCAAAATCAGTGTTTTGCTCTCTGAGAACAGCTCTACTCTCCTGGTTTCTGAGCTGGAATTTACAATAGAAACTTTTTAACAAGCAGTTCCCTGGACTTAAAAGGTTTCTTGATCATCGCAGAGCCCTTTGCCTCTGTATAACAATCTAAGGCTGAGACAAAGAATTTCAACATGAAATATGTGACATTGTTGCTAACCACACATGGGAACAAACACACTCATGCACACTCACGCCCACACACACACAATACCATATGGGCCTGCACTGAAACAGGGGCATCAATGTTCCATGAAATCTCTAGGTCAGTTGTCAACTTTCTCTCACACACTTCACTTAAGCGGGTCACAGCTTTGCCATCTATGGACTCAACAGAGGTGGTCTGAGCACTGGGATGAGTATAGAGTTTAGTTGTTAGTTAGAAATGAAAGCCACCGTTAAAATCACAGACGACTGAACATGGAAGATGTGGGACCTGCAAAGGTCAAGATTTTCCGGCATTCCTCGGGTTTCAGAACCAATCTATTTCAAAGCCCGGGCTGCGGGGGAATTGCGTCAGGCCCTCCACCACCTAGGAGCACCAGAGTCCATAGAGCCCTCCTGACTTGCTTTGGTCAACTCTACACTGATCTCAAATACCCTGATCCATACAGTACCGAACCCATGGCAGAATGGGCAGGCAGGCACCAGAGGCTACGGAACTTGGGACTCATGTGCTCCCAGAGCACCCCCACACCACGAAGCAACCCAGCTGCACTGACCGCACCCCTCCTCTAAAGCCTCTCTCTAGGGAGTGATCCCCGAATCCTGTGCACACAGGGGCACTAGATAGAAATTCACTGGGGTTAACTTCAGTCACAACGAGGACTCGCTCTGTGCAGTTGTTACGAAGTGCTAACATTTGGAGTCATTTTGATAGATTTTCATGACAACTGGACCAGTTTTCAAATAACTTCCCACAACTGGCTCTGGTCTGGGGTGATAATGCGCCGGACTGTAGCCGCACGCCCTGGGGCTCCACATGCCCACTCTAGGCGCTGCGGGGACCCGCATCCTGCGCGCTCCCGGGGAGGGCCTTTACCTCGAGGCGACTCAGACTGGAGCTCTTGGAGCGCGACTTCTTGCGCAGGTACACTGAGAAGAACCTGCGCACCGTGAACTTCTTCATGTTCAGCTCCATCGCCCCGCGCCCAGCTGCCAGGAGCCGCAGGGCCGGCGGGCGCGCATCCCCGGCACATCCCAGGCTAGGCAGCGCGCTGGCGGGCACGCGCGCCGGGGAGCCCGACGCGGCGGCCCTGGGCGCGGATGCGGACTGCAAGCACAAAGGGCAGGCCGCGCCGGCCACCGGGCCCCGACCCCAGGATCACTCCCGCGGCGCCTTTGCCTCCGGCCAGGAGTACCAGCTCCTGGCAGCCTGCCCCGCCCATAGACTACACCCAGTGCTGTTCCGACCAACCAGAGTGCGCCTCTGTACCACGCCTACACGCCCACCCACCAATGATTGCCTGCAGCAGTAGCTCCTTTTTCCCCTTTCAGTTGGAAAACCCACTCGGGACAGCCCCACCTTCACCCCGCCCACCACCATACTCTCCAATCATCATCAGCCATCCTGCCCAGGGGCGTTGTCTCTGTACCCCCTCCAATCAGCGTGGTTGCCTACTCCCCCTTCTCCTACTACTCCTGCCCTCAGAGAACAGTGGGGTGCAGTATCGCCCCGCCCACTGCTACGGCCACCAATCAGCGCCCACGCCCCTTGTGTGCCTAATCAGCCGCTCCTGAGTGAGGTGTGCTGCTCGGATCCTGTCTCCCAGCCTCATCTGTCCGAGCTGTTGTGTTCTTCTCCAAACATATCTATCTGCTTGAACTCCACGCTTAGCATCATGCATTTCTCCGCAGAGCAAAACTTTAATGACCTAGCATGCTAGAAAAGCGCCCACAAGCGCTACACTCGGGTCACTCCTCAGCTGGTCCCTGCAACTCCTAGCTTATTGGGGAACCATTGAGAGAGGACCCCGCCTGCTTCGCAATGTCAGCGGCTTTCCTCCTCTCGGTAAGGACGCCTCACGTGGTCGGGGCTAGCAGCTGAGAACAAAGGCTCACATCCGCTCTCTGTGACCTCCGGCTCCATTTATAGACAATTATCCACACAGATGACTTATCAGGGCCAGCAGCAGGAACATCCTGAGTCCCAATCTGAGCGAGTAATCAGAGCCTGCTTTAACCTAAGTCCAAATAATCCTTCCTAGACACACAAAAAGAAAGGCTGAGGTTAATAAAGTACTACGCCCTGTGGCAGAGTAGAAGCAGATTAAAGAAGAGCAGCGGGCTTGTGGAGTACCTATCTAATCACAGTTCTCTTGGCCTGACTTCCGCATCTGTGGCCACTCTGGAGAAAACAGATTGCCTCTCCTGCACGAAATGCAGCCCACCAGGCAGTTCTCAACACTTTCCCTCCCAGACTGGTGGTAGTCAAAAGGGACACAGGAATCAGAAGACCCAACATGCTGGGAAGCCCACCATGTCATGGAAGACATCAAGGGGTTAATTTCACCTGGATTGGGAGTCAGTCCCATCTAGAGAGAGCTTTTAGGGATTGCTACCTTACTCTCCTAGGGCTCCAGAGATAAGCTGCATGCAGTGTAAGGGTTTGCGGCTTCACCAGAGGCTTGTGACTTGTGACTTGTGACTTGACCACAGTATCTCAGTGATGCCTGAACTCCCTGAGGGACCTTTTGGGGATGAAATCAGAAGGGAGGGCTAAGGTCAGGGCCTCTAAGCAAACCTTTTTAATTGTTCTTGGAATGTTTATTATTTTACATTGCCTAAGGGCAGGGATGGTCCTTCCTCAAGAAGACTTGACTCAGGGACTCCTGAATTGACAAGGCCTTGGAGAGATGAGGGCAGAGGCTTCCAGCTCACAATCGTTAGTGGTTCCTCTGATCACTCTGCTTTCGCTCCCAGGAAACTGATCTTGGCTCTTTTTCTATACTTAGGGAGCCCCTGAGCCATGTCAACTAGGTTCAGGAGCTCACCGCTTCTGAGATCGCTTGCAATTTAATAAGAACTCTGGACAGCCAGAAAGTCTCCGAAACACTGGAAATGAAGCTCAAAAGCAAGCTATGCAAGCTACATTCCAAAGCTAGGGTGGAAGGCTGCAGCCACGGCCAGGCAGAGCCTGGAGGGCTCAGTGGTAGTTAGCAGAAGTGAGATAAGAATGCTTCAAGCTGAGAAAACCAAGGCAGCATCAGCTCTGTCCACCTAGAGCCACGCTGACTTCCTGTGGCTTTAGCACTTTGCTGAAGGCCATGTGAGCTGGAGAAGGAGTTCCGTAGCTGGAACCCACTGAAAAGCACAGAGCTGCACAGGAATACTAATCCCGGCAACTTCTTTGAAGATTTCGGTGTCTCCAGTCCCTCTAGATGTCATGCCTACCCTGGAATTTTTCAGGGCACATCTACAGTGAATACCACACACCAAGAAGTGGGGGAAGGGGTACTGGTTTCCAATGCACCTTCCTCCCCTTAAGGCATAATGCATGCTGAGGACTTGGGGGAGGGGAGAGTAACACCTCAGAAACAACCAGGTAAAGCCCTGTGGAGATTAAAAGAAAGCAGATTGGCCAACTGGTTGGCCATGCCTTCCCATGCCTGTGTCTCCAGCTCTGGAGACTGAAAGGGAAAGGGGGAACTGGGGGGAGGGGGCACAGCCCTAAGGGAAAAGCAGAAATGGGCAGGACATCTCAAGCAGAAGGGACAGGTAGAAGGAGATTCATGATTAATGATGTAGGAACGCCAAGAGAGAGCACTGACTTAGGAGGAGGAGGGATACATGGAAGAGAAATCATTACGTGTAGGGAGAGTAGAGTATTGTGTGTGTTGTATGGATACATCTCCTGTCAATTAAAAGCTATGGCCTATAAGAGAGGTAGATGAGAAAGTGGGACATCCAAAAGGCAGAAAGAATTCTGGGATAGAACAAGGCACAGGAGGAGTTGCTGGTGAGTATTGAGGAGGACAGAGGTAACTAGCCATGTGGCAGAATGTAGATTAATATAAATGAGTTATGTTAAGTTATTAGCCAGTCAGGGAACGAGTCTAACTGTATGGCCTAGGTATTTGTAAATATTCTTTGAGTCTTGGAGCTTGGGGAGGGAAGGGAAAACAGCCCGTCGTCGGTCCTTTAACAATTGCATTCACAGAGTGAAAAAATAAGAGAGGCAAAGCAGAGGAGCGAGCTCTTCTGTCTCTGGGTGCTAACATGATTTTAGAGCTGCGCAGCTGTCCTGGAACCATGAGGGACCCAGCTGTCAGGCTAAACATGATGCAGATAAACACTAGGAAATGCAGGTCCTCTAATCATCCTGTTAAGCTGCTGTATTAACCAATTCTGCGGCCAACCTTCTTTGAGAACTATTTCCATGGGGAAAAAAGAACTCCATTGACCAGATTTTCCCTTTTTCAGCAGAATTTGAAAACATTAAGTAAGGCATTCATTCTTTGCTCAGTTGGTTTATCCAGATATGTCCAGTTATCCAATCCAAATTTTTGTGAAAATTATTTAAGGTTATTTCAATAGCCATGATGCTGAAAGACTATCGTGGGAGTTGTGACAAGCGCCATAGCAGCAGAACAGGAGACTCTCAGATGTGAATTCACCCCGAGCAGGGCATGGATTGGTCTCATGCCTCAGCACTGTTCTCTCTCCAGAGAACCACAGGGAAAGATCTGTCGGAAAATGAGTATTCTATGACTCGGGCACACGCCAGCTTCTGAGGAAGCACACCCTTGGTCCCTCTGGAAGTGGAAAGAGCAATGTATGGAGCATGGCTTCTCAGATCAGGTAAGAAGAGGGAAGGATGGAGAAAGAGAGCACCCCATACCCCAGGGGGCAAAAAAATTGCCAATCCTGCCTCACTGTGTGGCCAAAGCCAGAGCTTAAGGAGTGACAGTTGGAAGACATTTTTCCCCCAAACAAAGGAGACATTTAAGAAGTAGTAGATGATACACACGGAAATGCATCTTCATTTTAAAACTTCTCTTGCCAACGGGGTGCAGAGTAGAAAATCCTTGGAAAGTGGAAACCATTTCCATAAGAAAAGACCTGTGACAACCTGGGGGGATGAGAGTGTCTGGACAGAGAATAAACTACGGTGTTCCAGAACATGGCAGGATGTGTGTGCGAGGGCAGAGGGCAGCTCCTGGACACAGTGTCATTCCAAACTGGGCCTACAAAAACCCCTGCGACTTCCGAGGGAGGAGCAAATGCAACTCCCTTTGTTAAAGTTTGGGATTATTTTCACACTGAAATATCTAGCTTCCTTTAAAATGTAGTAAATAATATCTAATAATCAAGAACTAGCAGAGACAATTTAAAAACTACGGGGAAAATGAAATCGAAATTTAAATAAGACCTGTGATGGCAAAAAAAAAAAAAAAACAGTTGTAGTAAACCGAGACCAGTTGCCTCTGGTGTGAACACCTGTGTGTTGTTTATTTTTGTGATTCCCAAATTATTAATCAGTTCTCTCCTGCATACATTTGAATGTGACTTAGGGGAGGGAGTGACAGCTGGGACTGGGAGCTTCGCTGTCATCATCCTGTCCCCCCCATTGATTGCTGCTGCGCCCCCCATCCACCCAGTGCCAAGCCTGGAGACACAGGGGAAAGGTAGCCCAGGCTGTGCTCACAAGGTGAATCTGCATGGTAGGAAAAGCTCTGGGAGCTTCTGGTTGAGATGAGAAACAAGAGGGCAGCCTGTGTTCACCCCAGAAGACAAGGTCATGTTGGCCAGATAACAGTGAAGAAGCTGAAGAACCGGAAAGCACGGTCCAAAGACCACTCCACCCGCTGAGCCCACATGCCCGCTGCTGTGTGGAGGGAAGAGGGCAGGGGTCCCAAGGCAGACTTTGGACAGACTTTGCACATGGGGATTTTGAGGAGCCCATCCTGGCAAATCTAACTGTGAGCATCTTCAGCTTTGCACACTACCCCTACGGAGCTGCTGCTGTCCTCAGCCTCCTAAGAACTTAACGCCTGTCCGCACCTCCCTGGGAGCAGCGAGCTCTGTGTCCGACATGAATAGTTCTGCACTCCTTGCTGAAGACCTCATAGGCCCTTACCTCCCCACCCACAAAGCAGAACCCCAACTCCGGATTATACAAACGCCCTTGGACCTCCTGAATCCTGCCTATCACCCTTCCCAGCAGCAGGCTCAAGCCCTGGTTTTCTTCTTGGTCCCTGGATGTATGAAGCTCAGCAGATAATGGGGGAGGGAAGAAATACGAGCATTGGTGACGCATCCAGTCCTTCCACTGTGTGACGACCACAACGACCAAAGCTCAGGCAGAAAACAGACAACATAAACTGTCTGTGCCTGTGTGTCCAACATAAACAGTCACACATAGCCTCTAGCCCAGCGATTCTCAACCATGCAATACAGTTTTGGTGTCTCCCAATCATAAAATTAGTTCATTGCTACTTCATAACTGTAATTTTGCAACTGCTATAAATTGTAATGTAAATCTCTAATATGTGTTTGGTTTCCAACCTGGGACAAGGGGCTGAGGTGCATATTTTATGTATCAAAACAGACTTAGCCTCCAGGTTCTCCCAGCATCTCTCAGTCCCTACCTGGCATACCCTGCCCCCAACCATAAACCTGCCAGGCTAGAGGCTGCGCTGCCCTTTCCCCAGAGGCTCCTCCCTGTCTATCCAGACATTCAGGTGTCTCTCTTCTCTCTCTTCCTTTCCTATCTCTCACCGCTAAACCTACCTTTAATATAGTATAATCTGGCCTGAATTGGCTCATTTCACTGACGGAGAAGTAATCTATAAATATGCAGGCTATCTAATAAGTAACCCCAGTGAAAGGGTCAATTGAGCCAATGGAGTCATGACCCACAAGTTGAGAACTGCTGTTTTAGAGAAAGCCAGGTAGCAGAGAATCCCTCAGACGTGGGACCAAGGAACACAGGCATGCTGCCACTAACCACAGATCACAAAGAAACCCACATGAGTCCAAGGCCACAGACCCAGAGTCAGAGTGTAGTAACGCAGCTAGGGGAAGTGTCTGCTGCAGATGACAAGATGACCAAATGTAATATGTCCACGGAAATTAAAGCAAGATGTGCAAACATGATTACGGGCAGGAGACAACAAGGGTGACTGATCAGATACAGAACAAGGGAGGAAAGATGTGACCTTTGACACTAGTTAGATATGGCCAGCATAGGTGTGCTGTTCATCAGAGGTCGGTTAGAGTGAAGCAGGCAAAGAGCAGGGTCCCAAACAAATACACATGCTTTATGCGTGAGCATCCGGGGGTGGGAAGAAGGCTCCCAACTTGCATTTCTAAACTTTTGAGATCGCATGACCCAACCTTTGCTGAAACTGAGTTTAAGTTGTGCGGTCTTTACCAGGTTCCATCACTGAATCCAACCCACTCCCGAAGTAAGAGTCAGCCTTAGTTTCCCAGCCTCTCCACTCAGATCTAAGAGGTTCCTCAGGATGGTCACTGTACTTGCAAACATCCTCAGACCCCTCCATTCCAACCCTCTCTCATAAATTCTGCCAGATACAATTCACTGGATACAACCTTCACCACCTCCTGTCACCCTGTCACCAAACTAAGCAGGCCAGCAGGTCCACCCACAGCTCCCAATGCCTTCTAAACAGGGAATCTTCCTCAGAGCATAGTTGGAGCCTTTGAAGGACAAAGGCTCTTTGCCTGCGTGTTGGCATTGTCTGCCAGGTGAGCTGCTAGAGTCCACCATGACAAGACCTTGGCCTCTGCCTGGACCTTCCTTCCTGGTCTCCCTATCTCTGCCTTCTACTCTATGGGCTCTGCCTGGTCCTTGCTTGATGCTCTGTTTTGTCTGCAGCTTTCTACAGCCTTGCCTACATCTTGTGCCAACACTAAACCGGGGCCTATATTCTACTCCTGTTTGGCTTCTCTAGAGAGTCACTTCCTATAAAGGGCTTTATCTCTGCAACCCATTAATCCAACAGACAGACAGACAGAACCCCATTCTCTGCAGTGAAGACAGACACCAGACAAGATGAGGAGGGTAATCAGTTAACTAAGAGAAAAGGAGTTTTCCTCTCACCCCCAAGTCTAGGCATGAATTATAGAGGGACCCTGAATGCGGGTGGGGGTAGCAGGAAACAGGAAGCAGGTTGAAACTATAGCAGGAAAGGGTCCTGTAACTTGAAAGGGAGGGGAAAAGCTTTTTATAATAGAAAGGTCTAAAAAAAAATCTGGAATCTGTTCAAAAGAGAATGTAAATTCCTTGGTAGGTTTTTATATATATATATATTGATAGAGATCTTCACCATTTAAAAATATTTCATAGGCATCAACAGAACAACACAGAACAAGAGGGGGGCATACAGAAATTCTGAAAGCCATGAGGTGGAAGGGGGTGGCACCCCACACATACACTGTCTGGTCAGGACCGAGGATGAGGTAAAGTGGAAAATTCTAAGCCATGTGTTCGAAGACATGTGTCGATCCAGTCTTTCTGGGAAACACACAAATAATGATTAAGACAGTATTTGATCTTCTTGACTCAGAGCTGGGCCTGAGGTCTAGCATGAAGAGCTGCCACATAGGTCAAGTTTCCCACAGAGAATCTGGAGATAGCACCAGGGGCCACACGAGGTAAGACGTGATGTTAGTCTGTCCCAAAGATGGTGTCCCTAAATGCGAGCAGGTGAACCTGGAGCAAGGGGAGATGCTGGTTTGAAGCCAAAGGTGACAACATTTGTTTCTAAAGGTCCAGGTGGAGAACATGTAATGCTTACTCAGAAGTACATGTATGTGCTTGCTGGACACGTGCCCGTCAAACTCATGCCATGATAAACACAGAACCCCACAGCATATGCGCTCATGGTCTTGAGTTGATAGACTCCCTGTGACCACGTGTCAGTGGAGGTGACAAGGGATGAATTTACATTAGAGTCCCACAGAATAGGCCTCACTGACGCCTCTGGGGAAATCTAAAAAATTACAAGGAAACTAGATGTTATGAAACGACCAAGCACGTCTGTTTAAAAAAAAAAAAAAGTAAAACTTGAAGACTAAAACTATAATAATTTATCTTAAAAACAGATAGATAAATAGATCAGCTTAGAACATAAAAAAAAAAAAGGAAAACATCAGTTTAAGGAAAGCACTAGAAAAATCTGGTAAAGGAGAAGTTGGAAGTGTTTCAGGCAGAGTGTGAAGGACAATAGGAGCTGAGGGAGGGCAGGGAGCAAGCTCCCAGTCTTCAGTGAGAGAAGACAAAAGAAAAGTCAAACTGATGGGCAAAACCCACCAGTGTCTTACAAAGATCTGGTAATTCCAAGGAGGATTAAACAGAAAGAACCTCACACCTAAATCCTGCATGTTAACAAGAGTAGGAAAGCAGGAAACCAGACAGTTTTGACTATGGGTGACTTCTCAGTTGAGGGAAGAAGTCACTGTCTCAAAGACGGGCTCCTCTGAGCCGTGAGCCAAAGAGAGTGGAGTGATTTGTATAAAATACAGAGAGATTAAATGGAAGAAACAATTTCGGTCTCAAATTCTCTCTTGCAAAAGCAATTAATTTTCATGAATGAGAAAGACATTTGCTCAGAAGCAACATGGGGACGTGTGCAACCAATGAAAATCTTAAGAGTGACGCTAACCACGTAAGAACTAGATAGACAGAAATTAAAATATTGTATACGGCATTTATTTAAATCAAGTTTTAAAAACTGGCACACGCAGGGATGATAGGGCTGCTCAGTGGAAGGAGGAGCTTGCTGGCAGGCCTGACAACCCAAGTTTGATCACCAGGCCTCATGAGAATTGACTTCTATACACTCACCTTTCAGTGAGTGAACACCCCCGAACGGCGAGACACACACATGCATGCACATGCGCGATCGCGCACACACACACATGCACACACACACACACACACAGAGGCACATACACATACACACACATTAACAAACAAATGTAACTTAAAAAGATAAATTAGAACACATGTGATCTCATGATCTGAGATCGAGCCTTGTCTTTGTGCTTTTCTAGAGATGACTAATAAAAGCCAAACAATTTCAGGTGAAAGTGCATACGTTGAAGTTTCTAGAATAATCAATAAAAATACAGATCCAAGGTGAACACTGGTAAAAAGCAAACATGTAACATGAGAAAAAGTGCAAAAGAAGTGAAGTTGGATAAGAAAGGAAGTTGTGATTGGGAGTCCACCAACATTGCCCAGAGTGCCTCTGCGTCCTACTAGCCACTTCCCGGGATGGTATGCAGGAGACAACCTGGAGAAATGAAGTCACAGTTCCCTCCAGGACAAGAGTAGACTAACTTACCATGTGTCCAAAACTACCATGTCCCCTAAGCTTGGTGTGAGCCCAGCATCCCTCTGCTGTATCCTGTTAGGACCTGTAGAACCAAGGATCGGTGTGGGTGTAGTCCTCTCACCGCCTGCTCTTTGAATGGAGCGGCCCCTTGCTTCTCATCCTGGAAGCTCACATTTCCCTCCACTGTGTCCAGCCAATGCCAGCTGGTTATTACTTTGTTAAAAAAAGGCAAGGTCAAGAGTTGGTGTTTTAGCTCAGTGGTAGAGCGTTTGCCTAGCAAGCGCAAGGCCCTGGGTTTGGGGCTCAGTTCCGGGAAAAACAAAAAACAAACAAAAAAGAGGCAAGGTCAATTTGTAATTTTTAGTGTTTAAAAAATATATCTCCTACTTTTTAAAATGTGAAGCATACAATCAATATTAACGTGACAGTTCCTTCAGTTAAGGGACAGATCGTCAAGCTGCTTTGAAATCGTACAACTTAGCTACAGAGATATGCTAAAAACAAGAACATGGAGAATTTCAAACAGGAGTATGGGGAAAAGCCATACCATTCAATTAGCAATGAGAGAGACAAGGAATTACTCTCACACAAAAGCACGGATACACAAAAGGCAGTCACTACTCACTGATAGAGTCAGCCACAGGGAAGGCACAATCACTTAAACACGCATGTGCTGGTTAATACAGCTTCAGAAGACGCTGGCTAAACTCCCACAAAACAAAGCCATGCCAACAAACCATTATCATTTGAATAAATTGTTAACACTTCCCCCAGTAAATGAAAAAAAACACAACGGAAAAAAATCACCACATTTTTTGAATAACTAAATCTTTTTTTTTCTTTAGAAGCTATATTTATTTAAATCACTTTTGATAACAAGGCAAACACTGTCACATTAAGTGACTCACTCTGTGATGGGGCCTCCTTCCTGGAGCACCTGGCTAGGATTCTGGAGACAGTGCAGAAAGCCCCCATACCCTATCCTCTCCTCTTTGGAATACAAGTGCCCTGAGCTAATCTATAGTCTTCTTGGGGGAAAGACTCAGATTTAAGGAATAAGCATGAAAGAATACTGCAGGTACATTTTAGCTTAGAAATTTTTGAATAGTCTAAAACCATGAAAAATCCCAAAGAAATTAAGGCTTTGTGATTGCACCATCTCCACATAGTTTTTTGTATGCTTGTTTGTTTGAGGCAGGATCTCTCTGGGTAGCCATGATTGTCCAGGAACTAATTCTGTGGAACAAGTTGGCCTCGAACTCAGAGATCCTCCTGCCTCTGCCTTCCCAGGGATGATATTAAAGGCATATGCTACCACCCCCTGGCTAGTGTTTCTATCTTAATTGTGTCCCTTAGAAAAATAAGTGGCAATCCTAATCTTGGCACCATTAAATATAACCTAAACCGGAAACAGGGTCTTAGCAGATAAACCCAAGTGAGGATGAGGTTTTCACTGTGTAGAATTGATCCTAAATTCAATATGGCAGGTGTTTTTATAAGGCCGGATGGGGAGAGTAAGGAGGGGAGAGGAGGGAGGGAGACAGGGAAAGAGGGTAGGTAAAGGGGCCTGGGAATGCACCTAAATGAAAAGCTGGGGTGGCACACGTCCCCTGTAGCCTTCAGAGGGAGCTGGCCCACGAACAGCCTGTGATCAGCTGTCCACAGAGAATAAATCTCTATTGTTTGAAGTGGCCCAGTTTGTGGAAGGTTGTCATGGCAACCCTGGGAAACCAACAACATAAACTGCATTCTTTCAGGCTAACTATTGAACAGTCACATCTGACAAAAACTTGACCTTAATAGCATAGAGAAGTAGTCACCTTTCAAAATTGACTGGGCAGGAACAGTTGTCACCAAGGCTGCCAATGGGACGGGTGTGCTGCAGCAGGACCAGGCTTCGGCTTCCTTCAAGTCCAGTGAGATGTCCCCTGGAGGCATGTGCCGCAGTGCAGTCACTTCAGTGTGCTGCCCCCAGGCCCTCAGGGGCCTTGCCTCCTTCTTCACTGGCTCCCACCTCCCCTCCCTCTCTGGTGTGCATCCTTCCACTCCCTTCCCTGCAGTAACCCTATCTGGCTACTCTAGATCAACATAGAGACAGAGCCCAGCTCCAAGCCTAGCCCATAACAATAAGATGAGCAAATCCAGTGCCCACATTGGATTCAGATTTCTCCACACCTGACCACCATTAACAACTATCTTTCCATCATAGATCGAGCACTGGCATTGACTGCCAGATTGACACACAAAGACAACAGCTTGCAAACATCCTCCAGCTTCCACTTTCTTTACCTTTCAACTCTCTCTCTCTCTCTCTCTCTCTCTCTCTCTCTCTCTCTCTCACACACACACACACACACACACACACACACACACACACACCAGACACGTGTGCACTCCCACTTGCACACACAATCTCCTGTTTCCCACCCCCTCCCTGAGCTCCTGGACTATACTGTGCACTCTCTGTCACATGATCACAATCGTCACAGCTCTTAGTTTGTTCCTACATTTGTTACTAAAGTGCTCCTTAAGGTGCAGACCACAGCCCTGACAAACAGGCAACTGGCCAGGGATGGATTTGGTGGCACGGATGAGGGAGACAATCCCTTTGTAAGCAGTGACTCTCACTCAGGAACTGGCTATCTCAGTCTTTCATCCGTCCTCGTGTGTAGCCAACTTTGAAATCTCTCTTTCAGCTCTCAGTGGCCTCTAGTCTGTTACCAAGGCCACTGTACCATCCCATCTTAGCTCCCCAGCCCTGTGATGGTTCTGCACATGTCTCGTCTTCCGACTCACAGTGTGAGTGCTGGTCACAGGATGCCTCTGTACTCTTCTCAGCCAGTCTCTCCTAGACCCGCCACTCCCAAGGCCCATGCGACTCACTGTGCAATGCCTCCCAAATCCACCTCCATGCATGGTCACTGGCCCCACACCCAGGACCTTCCACTACCTCTCCTCTTCAGTTCATTCACATAGCTCATGCTCTAATCTCATCGCCACCGATGACAGCCCAGTACTAACTTCAGGCTGCTATTCAAGCATCCCACCATCCGCCATCAGTCATCCTCAAGCCTCATTCTTTTGGGACGAAGGAGAGCACTCCAGTGCGTGGGACTCTGATGCCCTTTCTCCTCATTCTTCCCTAGTGACTGCTCACGGTGGTTTGTACTGTTTGGAAGTACCAATCAAGGTCCATTCTTGAACGGCCTAATTTCTGATAGGGTCCAACTTTATCACACAAAGTCCTTAGCACTTTCTAGCTATTACGTTGACAATGATACAGAACATTCTAGGTGTTAGTTTCTTAGTTGTTCTTCCTGGGAGACTGTGTTACATATGGCTGAGGGCCTCCCCTTTCTTGTTTGTGCAGGGCAATGTTTTTTAAAAAGAAAAAAAAACAAAATCTCAATTGTTTAGTTTTACCAATGAAGACTCGGGGGCCAGATGCTGGGGTGGAAGACTGCAAGTTCAGAGAGGCAGAGAAAGCACCCCGCTGACCTTCTTCCTCAGTCGACTTCCAAAAAGGAAAAGGAAGCTTTCCTTCTCATCTCAAAACCCCTCAAACCGAATGTCCCTCCCTTCTACTCCCTCTATGGTTTTTATCTTAATAATCCTGTGCTCACTTTCTGTCAACCGGTTGCTCACTCCGCCTCTTGACCTATGTTATGGCTGACTTTATTTAATCCTGTTTACAGTATTCAAAGAAGAAGGCTCTTGAATTAAAGGAATGTGCTAAGGCTGAGCCACGCCACAGCTAAAAACGGGTTTTGCCTGTATCAGTGCTGTCAAATACCAAGCTGCACAAGGTGATGCTTTGGTTGGTGGGAGGGACAGTGGAGTTGGTCAGACTTTGGGTCCTCTGGTGGCTGACAAGGGAGCGCCTTGGCTCCTCAGGCAGCTGAACCCTACGCATGTCTGAACAGCTGGCACCAAAGCTCATGTCAGGAAAGCGAGGACTCCCACGTGACTGACCAGTCATTCTGCAGGTTGCAAGGTCATGACTGTCTGGGAGTGTATGGTAACCGGTGTGTCAGTGGGCACTAGCACGTCAGACTTGTATCCTGGGGCAGAGAGGGGGTCACGATGGGTAGAGGGATACTCCTTACCATTCCTTGTGATTATCATGTAAGCTGTCATGTGACTTATTGCAAGCTAACCATTGTCAGGCTTATCAGACCTGACCTGAACTGCTACATGAACGACTCAGCTGTCAATTCTTAGAAACCCAGGGGTGAGCCCTTGTTGCTAGGACTATCAAAACAGACATGGTCACCTCGGTCACAGCTGCTGGGTACAGGTCTCATTCTGCAAGGCACAGTGTTCATTCTGCAAGAGCTCGTGTGCCATGTTCCTGTCAGACACTTGTGTTGTGCAAGGAATGGCGGTATAGAAAAGGGGAGCCACTGCCTGGTTGCTGGGGCAGGGGAGGGCAGGGCAGGAAAGGTCGGGCAGGAAGAGGGGCTGCTATCACCTTCTTTCACCAGCTCAGTTTAGGGCCATAGAGAATGACATTTCTTTTAGGCCTCTGTCCTGTCTCTTTGGAGTCTGCCACGGCTTCGGCCTCCTGCCTCTTTCTCCCTACAAAATGACCCACAGAGAAAACTGTCCTGAGGGACATGCAGGAGACTGTGAATTCTGCCTGCCTTGGGACTAGTGGCAAGATGTGAGGTGTGTGAATGGAACAGCAAGGCTCGGGACTTTACATTTAATGTGGAATATGATGTTTTTATGAGTTGGTATAGTCTTCAGTATCTAGAGTTGTGGCCCCTGGATGGCTCCCTGCTAGGATCTTGTGATTGCTGCGATGGGACCCTGATACAACCATGTGACCACACTTCCCGGCACAGGATTGTCCCAGAAGTTGAGGCTATTTCCAAGAGGACACCACTCGACTGCATGAGGATCCCAGTTCAGGCGAGAGCCTCCTCTCTATCTCGCAAAGTGTTTCTTCTCCTACTTCATCTTATTATATATCCCTTTGGTTAAAAACAGAACATAGTCTTTGCTTCTAGAGTACCATCTGCAACCATGCGTACAATCCAGCAAGTGTGGAACAGTGTCCCAGCACGTGGGCAGCCAAGATTTTTTTTTAACCAAACTATACAATGATTTTACTGCATAGAATTATGTAAGTGTACCTGGAAACAGGTTAGAGCTAGAGCAAACGAGACTTCTGTGGAGCTGCTCTATGGATTTCTGTGCTGTGCAGTGAGCGCTGAAGCGTACCGGGCTACTTTCTCTGGGCTAACATGTCCTGTCGACTGTAAACTACTCCATAGAAAACACAAGAACTCTATGAAGCCTCTTTATCAGAAAATCCTTGAAGCACTTCAAATGCCATGTTGAAATATTGGTGACAGCATTCAGCAGTGACCAACTGTGTCACATGGTGCTAAACGTGTGCAGAATCCACAAAGGCAGCAACAGGCCTGGGTGTGGCCCAAGGTGCCTGCAGGTTAATGATGGCGTTGCAAAGGCTGCCTCATGAGACCGTGACTGACTGTTCTGTCAGTCCACCGGACGTCTCTGAGACTCTTAGGAAGGTGGCACTGCAGAAGAGCACTCAGTGCTTGTCCTTGTAGTCTCTGGTGACAGAGCCATGGGTCAGCCTCTCCCCCACCTCCTACTCTGCCTCCTGTCTTCACTCAGGCTACCTGCAGACAGCCTAGAGCCAGGAGCCGTGAGTCTGTGTTCTGATGGCTGACAGAATTGACCAGACCTGAATTTGTTCCTGCTGTTAGATTACTGTCGTCATGTGGTGCTGAAAGAGTAAGGATACTAAAACAGCCACTCTGAGAACTTTGACTAGGGGGGTCAGAGCCAGAGGGCTGGATGTCTCACAGAGAGAAAACCACTCAGAAGGCAGGTAGAAAGAGCTCTGCCGGGACCATAGCCTCTGTTGTGCAAGTTTGTTTATTGGGTGTTTCATTTTGTTTAAAAACAACACTGCACCAGAGACTACTTTCTATCTGCATTTCACACTCCGGTACTCTTCCCTACCTTAAAAACATTGCTCAGTACCCTCAATGAAACCCCTAAGGCACTTGCACCAAGAGCTTGAACCCAGCTGGCTGGAATACTGTTAGCATTCTGTCTAAGCTCCACCCCCACAGTTACCTGGCAATAGCCAGGTAAGCCTGACACTATGAAAGGGGCTGCTTGCCCTCTCCTCAATCTCTTGTCCTCTTATTCCCTCTTGCTTTCTTACCCTCCTTCCCCTTTGTCCCTTCTCTCACCATTCCCCTCCCCCCATCTCTCCACCTGCTCATGGCCGGCCTCTCCTCCTCCTCCTCTTCCTCCTCCTCCCCCTCTTCCTCCTCCTCTTCTTCCTCCTTTTCCTCATCCTCTTCTTCCTCCTTTTCCTCATCCTCTTCTTCCTCCTTTTCCTCATCCTCTTCTTCCTCCTCTTCCTCTTCCTCCTCCTCCTCTTCCTCTTCCTCCTCTTCCTCCTCTTCCTCTTCCTCCTCCTCTTCCTCCTCTTCCTCTTCCTCCTCTTCCTCTTCCTCCTCCTCTTCCTCCTCTTCCTCCTCTTCCTCCTCTTCCTCCTCCTCTTCCTCCTCTTCCTCTTCTTCCTCCTCTTCTTCCTCCTCTTCTCACTCCTCCTCTCACTCCTCCTCTCTCTCTCTCTCTCTCTCTCTCTCTCTCTCTGCCTTTCTCTGTCCCTACTACTCTCTTAACTCCCTTCCCCATGACCTGAATAAACTCTATTCTATACTATACTGTTGTCATCATGTGGTTGGCCCCTCATGGAGAAGGGATGCTTCAGTATGGGCAGGCAGAGGCACCCCCTTCCTCCACACACCTCACCACACCTCCATAGAACATATCCCCCTTCTCTTTATCTTTATATAAATACATCAAATATGACCTCCAGCACAGTCCAGTAGTTCTACTCTCCAATGAGCTCTGGTCATTTTTACTTCATTCTCTTTACAGAGACCCACAAGAAGGTTGACATGGTGTATACAGCTGCTAACTGGCCGCTGTTCCCCAGCTTGCTCATGTCCTCCTTTTTATGACAGTTCTTACAGAACTCTGACAAAGTGATCACATTGGGAAGACAGGACCTTTGTTGCTAAGGTCCTGCCTGTAGCCTCAAGAGGGGCCACCGGGCTTGGGAGAGCTGCTGCTGGTTGTGGCTGGTGTGGAGTAAGGGAAGCGGTTGTTAATTAAACAGGCAAGCATGTCAGTCAAACTCTCAGGTCACAGGCTTTATTTCAGGGCCCTCTATTGGCTGAACCTCCTGCCAATCTCCCCTGGCTCGCTGGAAACTCCATGTGGCAGGTGAGAAGCTAGCACACGCAGGTGCCACAGCCACTGCAGACCGTCCACCACTCTTTTCTCCTCACTTTTTTGAGACAAAAAGATTCCCACAGATGTAGCTCATCCTTGGTCAGCACTGGCCTCCAGTTCCTGGATGGGCTACAGAAGTGATCTGAAGGTGGCCAAATACTGTGTCAGTAGCCCTCCCCTTTAGGAAAGTACAAATGGCTCTCTGTTAACAGCTGGGGATACAGAGGACAGAGCAAGTCACACCCTACACAGGCTGGACTCCATAGTAAAATCCCCCACACCAGTTTGTATGCAACTGTGGGCTTCTGAGCTCTACAGAAAGAAAATGGCTGTTATTGTCAGATTCTGGAGGCACTGTGAACCCTAATGAACCTGCTTCCTGACATAGCAAGGACAGGGTTTTAAATGGAGGAACTCACACAATGGAAGTGCTGGAGAGGAGACCATAACTCAGGGAGAGTTCCTGGCTCATAAATATTTACTTATTCATTTTTGCTTGTTGAAAAATACATATTCAGATTTTAGATATTATGGGTTTTATAGTGCTTTGTAAAAATAAGAATATTCTTAACCTGTTAACATTTCTTCCACTGCAATGCTAGAAGACTTCTACTAGACATACAGATACACAGTTATAGACACACATACATGCATACACACATACCAACATACATACTCATACACATACACACATATACATACACACTCATAAACATTACACATGCTCATAGACACATGCACACACTCACACACACATACTCATATACACAATCACACACATACATATACTCATATACTCATACACACACACACTCAAAACATACCAACATACACACTCATACATATTTACACATACACAGTCATATATATTTGCACACTTTTGCATACAAACTCATACATACACACTAATACATGCATGCAAACTCATACATACACTCACACACACTCATATACATACAGCATACACACCGTATTCACACTCATACACACACACCGTATTCACACTCATACATACACACACACCGTATTCACACTCATACATACACACACACACACCGTATTCACACTCATACATACATACATACACACACACACACACACACACACACTCCTTTTGGTTAAACAAAGAAGACTAAGGATGTCTCAGTGAATGTTGCATTTATATGTAAACGGAACGACCCTCTAAACATATTAGGTTCGTATTGATACTTGCACATACTTAAGGAAGAGATTCTATCTCTGAACATACCAACCATCTGCTTTAGAGCTGCTGGAAGAGAATGGGCTAGAACTGGTGACAAAGCAATATGCCCAGGGCTACATCTTGCTCTCTGAAACTTGAAGTTCCTTATCAGGTAGCATTACAGAAACAGTGAAGCCCAGCTCAGCTAGGATGCATTCGATTCCCAGATGTAAGCCATTGTTTGGTGGTACTAACTTGCTAAGAAGTACATCTCAGCACTGGGAAATGTTCACCATGATGCTAGGACCCGACTGGTTCCCAAGCTCTCCCCAGCCTTGAGACACTGTACAAGGTTATTTATTACTGATTACCAAAGCCCAAGTCTAGAGCCAGAGCTGGCTTGATGTGACCAATTGAGATACTACTTCTGGGGCTAAGATGTGTTGAGGTTTGGTCTGCTGCATTGAAATGCTGAATACTGGCTCTGATTGCCCCCAGGGATGAGGAAATTCTCATAGCGCCCCAAGTGATGCTATGTGACCTTGTCCTCCAAGTTATCCCTGATTGGTGGATAAAGATGCCTACAGCCTGTAGCTGGGCAGAAGAGAGATAGGCGGAGTTTTCATTCCAGGGCCGGGGTTCTGAGGCAGGGACCATGAGGAGGGAGAAGGAGGAGGTCAAGAGAGGAGAAGACACCATGGGTTAGGTGAGTCATGAGAACACGGCCATGTGGGATGGCTGATTGGAGTAAGAGCTGTTCAGATGGAACATGGCAAATTATAACTTGGGGTTATTGATAGGGAAGTAGATTTTAATAACTCAGAGGATAGGCATAGCTGCCCAACTCTAGTGCATTAAAGGCTTATTAGAAACATAAAAGTTATGTGTCTTTTATCTGGGAACCAAATGATCAAAGATGGGGTAGAACCCCCCGACTGAGATTAAGTAATTACCACAACACACAAGGTCTCCTCCCGAAGCAGAGGAGCTCGAGATGAGGAGACGCTGAAGGCAGCAAGGCAGATGAGGGTGATGAGCAAACAGGCTGGGTCTCCCACCTTGCCACCATCCCAAGAGCAGATGTCCCTTTGCAAGGTGGAGCAGGAGACGGACACGGTACCATCAGTGACTTGTTGCCACTGCAAGGTGAGGACTGAGCGCAAAGTGCAGTTAGGCAATGGGCATGCTCACTGGGGAGGAAACCCACCACAGTGTGAGCATGAGAAGCCACTGCGGTAGGGTGGACGGTGACAGTGGTGAGAGTGCTCAGAAACACTGTCTGCACCTGAAGCCACGTGAACAGCAGGAACCAGGGAGTAGAGAGGGCGAGGAGGCAACTCTCGTGCTCAGAGCCCATGTGACTGCATGGGGGCTTAGCTCTCACTCGGGCTGGGCCACTTGGCACAGCCTGGACCTTGGGCCTCTGTACTCTAAAGATAGAACTGAGGCAGGGTGAGGCTGGTAGGTGGGCGACTGGGAGGGAAAGCAGAGACACCATAATTTCTCATGATTCCAATGAAAAATTAAAGATTCTCTGCACGCGGGGAGATCCATCTCTCTTGCTATCACTCAAAAGAACCCATAGCTATTAAAATCCTGATATCCCCGCACAAGGCTGGAAGGGATATGAACTGGTAGTGCAGGATGCGCTTGGCCATCAAAGGCTCAATCTGATCAGAGTAACAGTGCCCTGGGCATCAGTTCGGAGCTAGAGAGATCAGAATGCCGCGTGTGCTCAGAGAATATGGCCGAAGTACCTACAGCTGCCTTGGGCATACTCTGACAAGATCCGTTCACTGTAGATAACAATGTCCAGCAGCAATGGGAGAGATAGGCATAACTGCGGTGGGTACCTGAGGCAGGGAGACGGCTGAGCCACACACAGCAGCCCAAGCAGAAAGCAGTGATGGTTCTAAGGGCATAAACTACACAGACAGGAAGAACGCTTCATTAGCATGGACGCCCAACCAAAGTGACTAGACAAGGAAGTCATATGCAGAGGGTCAGATGCCCTCTCTCGGGAGGAGAGAGATGCACACCTTCCCAGAATCCCCTGCTTCCCAGTGACCCCTGCCATGGAAGTTTTGCCTGGCCCTGCTGCCTTCCCACTGCACGTGAAGGAAAAGCCATGACCCTCACTAGAGACCTGTGGCACTTACATGAAATGAGTCACAGGCTGGCTATGCAAGTGAGGTGTCCCAGAAGAGGTACCAATGAGACAGGAAGAAAAGTCAACCAAACACCCTAAAAATATTAAGACAAAAGAGTGGTTTTCCAACTAAAGGCTTACTAATTGAAAACCATGGGCTCGCTTACTCTGTCTCTAACTTCATGGACACTCTCCTGTTGCTCCTTTGTTAGCCCTGCCCAGGGCTAGAGGGCTTCTGGGACAACAAGGGGTCTGTCTGCCTCTAAAGAAGGCTGCTGTCAGCAAGGCTTAGAGTAAGCATCACCTAAAAGTAGCTCTTTCTTTATACAAAGGGTCACAGATGTGGTAGCAGTGGCTTTTAGGTTCTCCACTGCTTGTGAGAATCAAAGGAAATTGGGACTTCTGAGAATTACTCTTTTTTTTTTTTTTTTTGGTTCTTTTTTTTTTTCCGGAGCTGGGGACCGAACCCAGGGCCTTGCGCTTCCTAGGTAAGCGCTCTACCACTGAGCTAAATCCCCAGCCCCCTGAGAATTATTCTTGAATTCTCATTTCCCATTAGAACTGAGGAATTCTCAGGGCTGGCTTTTTTTAAAAAGATTATAATTTAATTGTAAGATTTCTCTCTTTCCTCCCTTCAACCCATCCCGTACGCCCCTCCCCATTCTCCTTCAAATCTGTGGCCTCTCTTTTCACTTCCTGCTATTGCACGCATATATGTCCGAGCATATACACATGTGTGTATGATTTATACATACACGTGTGTGCTTTTCTCTTTGGTGGTGTTGCCAAGCTTTCTGTGGAGTGTACCCTGACCATACGGTGCTCTGAATAGGGAGCTCTTTCATAGATCAGATGGATCAGGACGCTCTTTTGAAAAGGAGAGAAATCGTTATCCTGCCGCCCGGACGCAGAGCTGTTATCTTCCCGTGTGCGCGTCACACAGAGAAATCGAGAAAGGCAGAGGAGGAGAGGAAAGGGTGGGAGGGGGGGAGCGGCAGTGGGGAGGTTACTGAACAAAGATGAAGACGAGAAGACAGTATTGGTACCAGGATGCAGAGGCAATCGAGATAAACAGTGCCTCCCTCGTGAGCATGAAGCCTGTTTGAAGAAGCATGAGGTAAATGACTACAATCAATGGCTCAGTCACCAAAAGATCAGTAGTACGGAAAGACTTGTGGGGACATCTGTAGGTGACAAAAGACTCACGGAGCGGGCCTGTTGCAATACACAGTCTTTATGCCTGATTTTTTCATGCAACCTCACAGCCATCACCAGACTTTCCTTTAGATAAGACATAAGGATACAGAGAGCTTTCTAGAGCACAAGTCGTTAATCATAGTTACATGGTTTCCTTAGAACACGATCACGAACACTGAAGTACTGAGTAAAAAGCCACCTCAATTTGGAAGTTAGTGATGTTAGCCTCATTCCCTGAAAGTGTGAGTCCACACACCCTCTCTCCTGGAGAACTGAAGCGAATCTCTCAAAGAATGGCCGTTACTATTAAGTATCACCTGTAAGCCAGCCATGGCAGCACACACCTCCAGTACCACTGCTCCAGAGGTGCCATATACTCATATGGACATGGTGGGCCTTCGAGGACAGGGTGAAGAGGGGCTACCGGGAAGCCAAGGAGCGGGGCCTCCGAAGACACCAACCCTGGCCTCACTCTGAATACCTAGCATTTAGAACGAGAATTACTGGGGGTCCTGCAGACAGTGGTGTGGGACGGTGGCCAGGCTTGCTGGCTACAGATGAGAAAGGGATCTGGCACCCCAGAAGCAGCACCAGTTTCTGGGCCACGTCTGAAACCTTTCTTCCCTTCCCGTCAGCCATGCTGGTAACTGATAACAGATGATAACACTAACTGCTTACTTAGGCTTAAAACAGGAAGCCACACGGCTGCTACTGACCTCTGTGGGTTTTTCTGAAAAGCTCCACTGCGGTTAAAGAGGAAACTTGTTGGGTCCACTGATAACCTGTGAGTCCATGCATGTGAATGAACGGTATTGCTGCTCTCTTAGCATTCCGAGTGGCTCTGATCTAAGTTCCCTTGTTCCCAGCCAGTGCTAAGTACTGCAGCCCTATTTTGTGCCATTTCTGTTGGTCCCATCCTCCCTCTGAGAAATTATTGGCAATAAAAAGGGCACCATCTCCTCTGCTAATGAACCCACACCTCAGACAGCACCAACAGAAGGCTAAGCTGTGTCATTTATGACAGGCTGGCACTGGCTGGGGTTAGACACACTCTCTGCCAGAGCCGCTGTGCCCACTCGTGAGGTGAAGATGTTTCAGAACTGAGTCAGGAATCCGGGACTGTGCCTGCCCCTGTAGCACCAAAGAGTCTGTAGAGGAATGTCTCTACAAATTCACTCTGAATTTCACAATGCACTTAGTTGGTTCCTTTCAGTAGAGACGGCAAAGCTACAGGCAGAGAAGCTGAAGAGCCTAGCAAGGATTATTGGGTGGAATCACAGGAAACTGCAAAACCTGAATTGTAGCGGCAGAATTTCAATCACATCTTAGGTAGCGACAAGGACTGCTGAAATTGCGGGAGCTCTGCAGCCTGAAGTCTCTTTCCCCATCCCTCAGAGAAGGACCTGAAGGCAGCTGGGGCACAGCCAGGACTTCCTGCTGGGGGAACAAATGGTCCAAGCAGGAGATGAACTGGAGACGACTTGTGCTCTATCCACAGCATTCGCCCTCCCCTCCACGGTGCCTACTTCTTTCCAGATAGAAGTTACCATGCAAAGTACTAGGGTGGCTCACAGTGCAATCCCAACAACAAGGAGGCAGAGACAGGAGGATGACCATGAGTTAGAGGCTAACCTGGGGTCCACAGTGAATTCCAGCAAGCTGAGCTCTGTACATCTAACCTCTATCCTGAAACAATTCCAGTTTCACACCCATACAGTTGCTTCAGCTGGTAACAGCCAGTTTTAGCGCCAACTGGGTGCTGAAGGAAAGGCAACTCTGTCAGGGAAGTGCTTTGGTTCATTGGTCCTCGAGCTCTGGAAACTTCATAGACCGAGTTCTAATTGGATCTTCTCTCTCGCCTCAGGCCTGGTGCTTCCCAGGACCACATCTGTCTGAGGGGATTCACTTCACTGTGCCAGCATCACCATGTCCACTCTGTCTACCCTCTAATATTTGACAGAGGGTCTGGCATTCTTACTAAGCCTTCAGCCATTCCCCTGAGGCAGCATTCTCCTCTCAGGCACAGATCATTATCCCACTGTCCCTCCACCTACCCTTCCCCTCTCTTCTCTACACATCTAAAAGGATCTGCACTCAGGTGCTCACTGCAGGCTGCATGGGACTTTGTATTCTCATCCTCCTTCTAGATCCTTCTATGTTCCTAGATTCTGGACCAGTGTGTTTGACCTCTCTTGTTTTCTTCAGATTTGCGCTATCCTGGAGACGGACAAACCAATCTCTCTTTGGTGGACTCCCATCAGCTCTATTCATCAGGTCTTCCTCCTGGGCGCCACTGACCCCTGCCCCGCCCTGCCCACCCTGCCCTGCCATGTCTTCATAGCGAGGGTAGATGCTCTCTCTCAAACTGTATGCTTTCCCACAACTGGCGGCATCTCCTTTGCACCACTGCATACTGCCCTGCGTCCAGCGGTACTCGGTGGCTCTCTGCGCTGTTTTTTAGCTTCTATTCTGCCTCCAGCCCATCCTGAGATCTCATAGAAATGAGTTTATCTTTTTACACACAGGATACAGATCACAGGAATACTGGGGTTTGATGCCAGAAGAGGCTTTAGAACATCTATTCTTAGGTTCCTTTAGTCTTCTCAGGCAAAGATAGGAGGAATTCCTATAAAATTTTCAAATTTCCAGTGTCTTGTGAATCTGTGTCTCATGATAAAACTAAGGGTTATTTATTTACAGAGGGTTGGTGTTCCTCCATACCTGGGAGGAAAAACTCAATGGTCAAGCATTTCCTGATCAAGCATGAGGTCCTAGGTTCAATCTCAGTACTACACAAAGGAGGGGAAAAATAAATCCCACTATACTAACTACCTGTTTAGAGTGATGGCGACTACTAGCTGGCTTACTTCAATCACAATTTCACAGTTATACATTTGAATAACAAAACTGAAAAAATATTGTTCTTAAAACACAGTGGTTTTTGTCATACAAGCCAAGTTCCAAGATAAAGCATGAAGCCATATAGAAAAATGACAGAAGTGGTTAAAAACGCCAGGATAAATGGATTCCTTTAAATATCTTTATTTTATATTTGGGGGAACAAAAGCCCAGAGACTTGGGCATTTTGAGCCCATGTCAGGAGGAACCCCAGACTCCTGGCCCATGACCAGTGCCATCCACTATCACAAGAGGACATAACCTCTGGTGAGTTTCCACGCAGGGCTCTTCGGTGTACTATCATGGGTCCCTGTAAAGTCAGGCACATGGGCCAGGGGATACCCTTCCTGGCTCTGGCTTGTGCTATGCATAGCAACTCTGGTGCATATTTTGTTCGTTAGGAAAAACCATTGCACCAAAACATGTCTGAAGGATTCAGGAGTCCCAGAAAGTTCTTATCAGCATTAACCCAGACA
Organism: Rattus norvegicus; assembly: GCF_021556685.1. NCBI lineage: Eukaryota > Metazoa > Chordata > Mammalia > Rodentia > Muridae > Rattus > Rattus norvegicus. Next base: position 54,982,601 of record NC_141534.1, on the reverse strand, counting down.
GATGTCAGAGAGGTAAGACTTCCCTACACCCACATTCCCCATGGCTTGGCTTACAAGATCAGCAACAAGTATCCGACAGCTAGTCCTCGAACTGGACTGATGCTGGTGTGGGTTCTCAGGTCACTTGATGCTAAGACTTTATCTGCCACGTTGCATGAAGCAGCCAAGACAGGCTCAGGAGTCCAGCTTCTGAATGATGCACTGGTGGGGCCTGCAGTGAGCCTTCTCCAGAACTACTACCCCATTATGCACACTTCAAAGAAGGCTCCCCAGGCATTTGAGGCAGAACAAGATACCCCATGACAAAGGTTTTATTCAGGTTGAGATAGTTCAGCATGAGAACCAAAGCCCACAGAGCCACACTGTTCTTCGCTGTGAGAGAGATTTGGGGGAAAGGAGACTGAGTCAGGACCGGAAGAAGAAAGGAGAAACTAGGAGAGAGCAGGGCTTCAGAGTGGAATGTGGACAGGGCACCAAGTGAGGAGAGGTAGGTAGTGTCTGGTACAGAAAGAGGTCCATGGAGACACAGCCACCAGCCAATAAGGAATTCATCTGCAGAACTTCAGGTCTGCAAAGGGTCCTGGATTTCAGCCTGAATCCTTCATTTTCCGGGTGGAAATCTGAGATCCAGAGAGCTCATTGGAGTTTACCAATAGTAGAGTCAGCCAGTTGCAACCAGTCCTTAACAGAGGCTCACTGTCCCACAGGATGTGAGACAAACAGGATTAGAACTGAAAAGGTGAGAGGAAAGGAACCAGAATGAGCAGGGAGCAGAGACTCCTGGGGGCTCTCGGCATGAGGAGTCTTCCAGGACATGTGTGCACGCAAGCTCATGTGTGTACACATGCTCGTCCACCGCAGTCACTCACACACCTATGCCTTGTAAGATTCAAACTTAAGGACAAAGGCTGCCTTAGGCAAGCACCAGGTGGAATTTAGGAAAACACCCTGTTCCAGGAAATGAGCTAACCGCCCTTAGCAGGAGTCCTTCACCACCCACTGTGCGAGCCAAAGATATTTCCCCACCAAGGGCCTCCAATGATTTCAAAGGATAATAGGTGGCCACCAATGAATTCAAAAGGTAATAGGCCCCACCAAAGAGAAATAATCAACTCATGCTGTAACCTAAAGCCTATACCCTGAAACAGTATAAAGGGTGTGGGCCTTTGTTCTTCAGGGTCACCCATGTCCTGATTACAGGGCCACCCCAGTGTACTGGATTATTAAACCTCTTGCTTATTGCATTGATCTCCATCTCTGTGTCTCTGTGAGTGGGACATCCTGAACGTAGGGCTCAGAGGGCTTGTCTCGAGTCTTACAGCCTCATTAATACCTAAGCACATGGATACACACTCCTAAGCCCCTAAGACGTCATGACCAGGAAAAGAATCTGAGATGACGACTGATGAAGGTGATGCAGGCATTGGATTCAGAAGCAACATCTGCAAGACAGAGCTTGAAGATAAGCAAAGACAGTCGGACTCGTTGCGGGAAACAAGACCAAGTCAGGTAGTCCACACACCGCAGCATTCGGGGACCAACCCAGATCTCAATACTTTGGACAATACACTTTGCTCCAGGACCAGGTCAGGATGCAGGCAAGGAAAGAAGCCATCCCAACGGCCAGCCAGCCTTGGGTCTGTGGCACTGTGAACATGGCGCCAGCAATCCCTGTGCAGGGGCCTGTGCTTCTGTACCCAGTGTGCCTGTAGTTCCCAAGGAAAGGCTTAACGGGGACCTCGAAGCACCATGGGGCGGGGCATCAGTCGCCACCTGTGATAATGCCACACGCTCGTCGCTTCATGCTACTGTCTCCTTGTAGCAGCTCAGTGTCACACTCAACTTCTGCTTGAGGCCAAGGTCCCCTTTATAGAAAAAGCTTGTCTGTGAGCCATGAGCTGCCTGTGCGTCTGAAAGTCACAGCTGCCCAGAGGGGACACGTGGTCTAGCCGGCTCTTAACCTTGGTTTCTTTCGGGTGACCTACATTCTTGAGAAAGGATGCTGCTGACGCGCCCTCTTCTGTGCCATGGTCAGGATGCAGAGCTCAGGGAGAACGGATCCCTCTGTCTTCCAACAAGACTAAATAACGGCTAACGGTAACCCGAAGGTGACCACGGCAGTGTGCTCCCTCTTGCTTCAAGCATAGCTGACCCACTCCTTAGTACACAAAGACGATTCTCCAAAATCATCACCTTCTTCCTCTCTCCCTCTCCCTCACCCTGTTCCTCTCCTTCTCTCTCTCCTTTCTCTTCTGCTTCCTTGCACCTCATGTTTCCATGTGAGTTTACGCTGTTTCTTTATCCTGCAGAAACTACCTGTGTCCTTAAAACAGAATCCAGTCTAGACTGACATGAAATCCTGGTGGATCTGGGATAGAGAATGCCCTGCAGGTCATGGCCTCCCAAAATGCCCTTGCAGAGTTCTACATGGTAGATCTCAGACTGCAGCTGTTTGGAGATATGTGACACCCCACCTAGAGGAGGAGAAGGCTGACAGTGTCTACAAGTGCACAAGTGGAGAGGCAAGAACAGAGCAAGACAAGTGGTGTGGAATCCAAGCAAAACTGAGGCTGACTCTAAATTCCTAGGGAACCCCTTGGAGATCTAGCTCTGCTGGGCCAATGGGTGGATGTCGTATCTCCAGGGTGGGTACAGGAACTCCACAGAACAGGAGGAAAGTAGCCAGGTATAACCACCACAGGTCTCTGTAAATGTCTGTCTCTGATTCTGTCTCTGTCTGTCTTTCTCTCCCTCCTCTGTGTGTGTGTGTGTGTGTGTGTGTGTGTGTGTGTGCTTGTGGCATGTGTGTGCTGTGAGCATCCCTGTGAAAGTCAAAGGTCAACTTCAGTCACTTCCCAGCTAGGCTTGGCTAGCTGGCCAGCAAGCCCAGGGACTCTCCTGTTTCTGCTTCCTCAGCACTACTTTCGCAACTGTGCACCATGTCTGCCCTTTTTACATTAATCCTGTAGCTTACACCCACCTTCCTGCTTTGAGGGCAGGGGTAAGCACTTTGCTGACTGAGTGACCCCCACCAGCCCTTTCCTGTGGCTCTTTACACACACCCCCTGCTGGGAAAGGGTATGGATAACCCTTCTGTCCATTCTACAGAGGGAGCGAGCGACCATTCTTCAGGACAAAGCTACCTAGTCTCCTCTGCAACGTGGGCTACCGGAGCAGGTCAGTCAGCACAGACAGCACACAGGAATTCTGTCAACTCTCTGTCTGCAATGATCTGATTTTGATAGAAGTACAACCCAGTGCTCACAGGCAGCTTTACATAGACATTCGTGTGCACACAATGCACACATACATGCACCCTCACAGGCACAGAGTGAGGTGGGGGAGGGGCTAGGAGAGCTGGGAGATTCACAGAGCTCTGTCTTCTCTGACCCACAGAATCAGCTACCGAGCTCCAGCTTTCTCCTGTAAACAAGGCACAGGTCGTCCTCGGGGCAGATGCCCACACCTTCTGGGAAACCAAGTAAGTCCCTTGGTTAACCTCCACTTTCTCACTTTTTAAACTGAACCCAAACCTTTTATTCAGGAAATCCCATGTCTTTGCCAATGCAAGTCCTGGAAGCAGCTGGGTGGCCCCAGTTTTAAATGGCCAAAGGTATTAAAATGAAGCCATGTGCTTGGGTGAAAAAAGGAAGTCTATTACAGAAGTCTGTTCACTTTCCCAGGGAAACCTCTGCTAATGGAGGCCTCTGCACGTGTCTGCAGTGCACGCGGGGTGAGGCTGTTTGCCAAATTGTCTCGACTGTGAGGCTGTATGTATATGTGCATGTTCCTATGTGTGTTTATATCTCTCTCTTTCTATGAATAAGTGTATCTGTGTATGTGCATTCGTGTGTGTGCATGTATGTGTGTAATGTGTGTGAGGGTGTGTGCCTGTATGTATGCATGTATCTGTGTATCTGTGTGTGCATTTGCGTGTACGTGTGTACATGTGTGTGCATGTATGTGTTTATCTGTGTGTTGTGTCTGTGTGCATGCATATGTGTGTGTGCATGTGCGGTATGTGTATATGTATGTGATTAGGTATGCATGTGTGTGTGCATGCATGTGTCTGTGTGCATGTATGTATCTGTGTGCAACATGTGTGTGTGCATATGTGTATATGTCTAGAACAGAGATGTCAGGGGTCTTCCTCAATCACTTGTTCCCTTAGTTTTTCAGACAGGGTCCTTCATTGAAGCTGGAGCTTACCAACTGGCTGGCTAGCTAGCAACCCTGAGGGGTTCTCCTGCCTCCCCTTTCCAGTGATATACCACCATATCCAGCTCATAATGCTTGCTTGCTTATCTATCTATCTATCTATCTATCTATCTATCTATCTATCTATCTATCTATCTATCATCCATCATCTATCTATCTATCATCTATCTATCATCTATCTATCTATCTATCTATCTATCTATCTATCATCTATCTATCTATCATCTATCTATCTATCTATCATCTATCTATCATCTATCTATCTATCTATCTATCTATCTATCTATCTATCTATCTGGGAGGTCTGCACCTTCTCGTACATGTAGAGGTCAAAGGACAATCATTGGGAGTTGGCCTTCTCCTACCTCTATGTGAGACCCAGGGATTGAACTCAGGTCAGAAAGCATCCTTATCTACTGAGCCCTCATGCCCAGTTTTTTTATGTGGACTCTGGGATTCAAAATCAGGACCTCCCTAGCCCCTGATCTGCAAAGCTTTATAGAGACATTCATGAAAAGAAAGCCTGTTACTCTGGTACTCAGGACTGTAGCATCTGTGACAGTCAATAGCATACAATTCCCATATATATTACAGATGGTTTTTCAGCACAATACTGAAAGTAGAAAGTTCTTTTCTTTTTTTTCTGGAAGAATCGGGTGTTAGGCGGCCTGAAATTTGCTCTGCTGTATTTTCCTGTTATGTGACTCTAACGGTTGTGGAACCAATTGTCCTTGTCCCTAGCCTCCTTGCTTTGGGACTGTCTCCCTAGGCTTTCATGGGCCTATGCTGTGAGGCCTTCTTCGCCTGGGTCCTTCTTGCTCCAATTACTTCCAGAATGGCTGCCCTTTCTAACACAGCATGCACCCGCCAGGTTCCTCTGCATAAACAGCTCTCTGCTCACACATCACCCCTCGCTCAGGGGCTTCCTCAAGACACCTCCCCTGGTCCAATTTTTCTCTCTTACACATTTTTGTCTCCCTGCCGGGTTTCTGAGACTCCGTGCTTCCTTGGGCGCGTCTCCACGCTGAAAGATGAGTCCCTGAGAGTCCCACCTGAGGACAACTCCTCACCTCGTGGAGACCTCCTGCCTTCGACAGCACCATTCCAGGTTTTTCTCCAAAAGTGGGTTTGAGGCAGGGGGACGGAACAACATGGGACCATGGAGAAAAGCACCGGGATGCGAGGGAGACAAGGAAGCCAGTGCACCCCATCATCCTAAGCACTGCCACAAGCCTGGTATAAACTGACACCCAGTACTGAAAACATGACCAAGAAAGGGATGGCAGGAAAGGGAGACCAGAGGCACCAGGGAGCACATGACTGAACTTCAGTACATAGAGGAAAAAGCTCAGCCTGGCTCCTTGGGTAGCCTGTGCTGCACAGATCAGGGAACTTTTACAACCCAAATCTCAAAGGGGATCAGGAATAAAGGCAGTACGAAAACAGGCAAAGGAAATGTGTCAGACAACATACTTGAAGTTGTGAGGTAACCGTTAAGGCGAGAAGAGAGAGATTTCAAAGGCCGCCTTCGCTATGCAGACGTGATCACATGATGGACGGCTTCTCCAGAGGACTGAGAACCAGCAAAAGACAAACCCCACACCCTGACCCTCTCCACAGGCTCCTTCACAAAACGACAGCTGAGTACTTACTAACAGTAGCCCATAGAATTTAGAGGCAACGCGGCGGAGCCGAGAGAGCATGGTTAGAGGTGCCGATGATGATGATTTGGGCCAGGAAGCAACATGGTCTTACTCTTCAAGCACCCTACTCTTCTGCATCGCAGAGCTGGCCTCCAGCATGGTTTGTAAACACTTGGGCAGTTCGAGATCATCTGAAAGTCAGCGGAGGGCAGTAAGCAGCTGCTCACAGCCAGGATGCAGCCACCCCGCTTTTAGTAACTGGCTTAGCCAAACTCTAGGGTCATTTACTTAATATAGTGCTGCTCTTTCTACTGGGCAGCCAGTGTAACACGGTAGGCCACAAATCTGGCAGTCCAGAGCGAAGCCCAAACCAGCGTGAGACACTGTGGCAGCTGGCGGGAGCCGCAGTACTGGGACCTCAGTCTCCACTGGGCGTCCAAGGTCCCCGTGAGTACTAAGTGGTTCTTCTCAATATATTCATAATGTGATGTGGTGTTTTGTCTTGCAGATCCTATTCTTGTAGCATAGACACCCCAGTTTCCTTCTGCCAGTGGAAGGTCCTCTACCGAAGAAACCTGAACCTCCGAGAGTCTGAGCCATACACTCAAAGTGGCACAGTTAATGGCAAAGCTGTCCACTCCCATCCAAGACATGCACAGAATCCTTGGATCTACGGCCACAGACATCTCAACCTCTTGAAAACTGATCACAGATCATCTTTGGCAGTTGGGCGACGATGCGGTGAGAAAGAAACGCACCATGAGCCACGCACCCAGTTTAAATGGGCACAGCCTGCTCGCCACAATGAACTGAACTAATACAGCATGTGTGCCCGCGTGCACACACACATCAAATAGCATGGCTACCTGGTAGAGAGAACCAAAAAAATGCTCAGAGGTGAGGGTGCGCCTGGGCCTTCAATGGTACGGTCTGTCGGGTGTGTGTTCTCTGCTGTTGCCAGCTCCAGATGTTGACATGGAGAGGACAGTTCTCCTGGATGCTGAGGATTTGAAAGCGAGGGTACAAGACAGCCCTGGTGAGATCTCTGCTGGTGAGAAACAGAGCGGGCAACAGAGATCAATGGACAAGACGGGCGCTGTCCGTAAATGGAAGTTCTAGTGAGAAAGCGAGCCACCAAGGTGTGGATAGAGACGGGATTGAAAGCACCCGCCACTTAATTGGTGAATGACTCCAACTTAGAGAGACCGTGTTTCCAGCTTAACATGGTTTGAAGATGTAGGGGAAAAGGAGCCAAAGAATACCGGGGCCAAATGGTCTTCATGAGAATGTGGATGACGTCACATGCAATGGTGAGCACGACAGTGACGGGGAAGACCAATCTGGGGTCTGGGACGTCTACTGCATGCTCAGAGAACACTGGGCAGTGTTGGACCCACAAGGACAAGGAGAAGCTTGGCAGCAAGGTACTTAAGGCTCACATCAGGTGAGTCTTTGGAGCTGGGGAGGAGCTGGACTAGAAACAATAAAGGACAGAGTGCTGGTGACCTCAGGGCCGGGATCTCAGGAGTAGGACCCACGAAAACGAACTGCTTCGCTTAGAGCAGTGGTTCTCAACTTCCTAATGCAACGACCCTTGAATACAGTTGCTCTTGCCATGGTGATCCCCGACCATACAATTAATTTCATTGCTACTTTATAAGTGTACTTTTGCTACCTTTACGAATCTTGAGTTTTCCAGTCTGGGTTTTCCAATGGTCTTAGGCAACTGCTATGAAAGGTCCATTTGACCCACAAAGGGGTCACAGCCTACAGGTTGAGAATTGATGACTTGGAGGTCACAGAGGAGCAAGTCCCTAGAGCCACCATGTTGTAGTTACAGAAAGCAGACATTCATGGAAAGAGCTGGAGGAGGGGGAGGGTTAGTGAGGAGGAGGGGGAGGGTTAGTAAGGAAGAGGGGGAGGTTAGGGAGGAGGAGGGAGAGGGTTAGTAAGGAAGAGGGGGAGGGCTAGGGAGGAGGAGAGGGAGGGCCAGTGAGGAGAAGGGATGCTGTGAGGTGATGGGTCAGGAGATGTGAAAAGCAGAAAAGTAGATGTGCTCTGGTCTTCTTTCAGGAGAGTGCCCTTCCCCGGGAAAACATCCTTCGGCCTTGTAATTTAGCCTGTGATGACCACATCTTTGACACAGCTCCACTGGCCTTTCCCTGACGCCTGTGGATGTTAGTGGGGCCGATCGTTTATGGCTTGTTCTTCATCTGCATTCTTGCTGAGAATTCCCACCAATCCTCTTTGCATTCTAGCTTTCAAGTCTTTGATTATCTGGCCTTCTGGTGTTTCCAGTCTCACAAGCTATACACTGAAATTCACTGCAGCAGGACCTGAGGCAGAGCCAGCTGAGCAGCAGGAACTGTGTAACATGAGGACCTGAGTTCCACATCAGGACCTAAGTAAGAAAAGCCAGGTATGGAGGTGTACTTACAGCCCAGCACTGAGGAGGCAGACACAGGTCAGTCCCTGGGGCTCGATGGCTAACCAACCTAGCCTGCCTTGGCCAGGTCAGCTGGTGAAAGACTGTCTCACATCTCAAGGAAGAAGCAGAATGTACTTGAGAAACAATACTCACGGTTGACCTCTGACCTACACGTGTGCAGTGTGTGCATGTGTGTGTGTGTGTGCATGAGCATGCACAGACAGACAGACAGACAGACACATACATACACAAACAAGAAGAAAGGAAGAAAGGAAGGAAGGAAGGAAGGCAGGAAGGAAGGAAGGAAGGAAGGCCGGCCTACACTAGGGCATACTCTTTCTGATGCTGTAATTAGATTTTTCTTTCTTTGACTTGCCACCATGCGTTTGCTTCTTAACTTGTGCACACTTTATTTCCAAAACTGTCCCTTAAAAGTCATTGTGTGATCAGACTAGAGATTTTAGAAAGTGATTTGACTATTCTCCTCCTCATTAGAACCATCATCACCCAGACTATGTGCTGAGAAGGTTGCTGGGTTAATGCTTCTCTTTCCGAGTCTTAGGCTGCACTGTCTTGCTACCCCATGGACCTTCTCCCTGCTGTCTGTATCCCCAGCTGTGCTTGCTCTCCTTACTGCCTCTTCTGTCTTTGCCCATCTTCTAACCGGCCTGGGTCTTCTGTCTCTCACAGGCTTCCACTTAGCAGCTCAAGAGTTTCCCTAAAGTGGTGCGCATTTCAGGGAGTTTATGAGGGGAGTCCAGGCTTTGCACACAGCGCAGTTCTAATTATGCAACCTAGGTCCCTTTTAATCCAATATGAGTTTTTTCACAGTTGTCTTAGATTGGGGTCTACTGCTGTGAAGAGACATCATGACCAAGGCAACTCTTATGAAAGAAAACATTTCACTGAGGCTGGCTTATAGTTTCAGAGATTCAGTCCATTATCATCATGATGGGACGCATGCCAGTGTCCAGGCAGTCATGGTGCACGAAGAGCTGAGAGCTCTACATCTTGATTTGAAGGTAGCCAGAGAGAGACTATCTTCCTCGGGCAGCCAGGGGGAGGATCTCCTCCATACTGGGTGGAACTTGAGCATAGGACCTCAAAGCCCACCTCCACAGTGACACACTTCCTCCAACAATAACACACCCACTGGACAAGGCCACACCTCCTAAGAGTGTCATGTCTCATAGGTCATGTCATCGTTTTGCATTTCTTTTGTTACTAGTAAAAAGTATATCCACATAAAAGAGTCATTGAGTCACTCACTCAACCTTTAAGATGGGATAATCACCTGTGACCCGTGTGAGGCGGTTATCTCTCACACTCCTCAGCCTGCAGCTGTGGGTAAGTCTGGCCTTGGGAGGGGTGACATCTCAGTTTGTGCGAGCATTCTCAGCCAGAGGGCCTTGTGCAGGGCAAGTGCTATCCTGCCCAACTATATTACCGACCTTCATCCTTGTTATTCCTGGGGATGTCTGGAATAGCATGGGCTCTTCTGGGAGCATGCATGTTCCTATACAGCCAGAATAACTAAACTAACCATCCCTTAGCAAAGGCGTGCCTCAGTGGCCTTTGCTCCAGCTATGATATTATAGAGAGAACTGTAGTTTCTATCCTGCTGGACACATATTGGTCTCTCAACATTTCAAGTTCTCAACATCATTATTCATTTACCTAGACACTGAAGTTCATCGGCATAACGCTTCGATTTTATGAACAGAAGCTTCTGCACCTTCAGGGCCCTCTTCCAGGTCCCTGATGCCCTGTGACCCAGGTACCCCGAACTCTTCTCAGACAAGAAAAGTTATTTCCAACATTTCTCTAATCATTGCTTCTGTCTTTGTTGTTGTGTTTATCCCTAAGGAATCCTCAAAGTTCTTAGGTTTCCTGTCACTCCATCACTGTCAGCTGTCAATGATATTTGGGCCTGTCATTCAGCCAGCCTGTCCTCATGCAGTCTGGGGTCTATCTCAAAATCCTGCTTATTTTGGGGAGTTCATAAAAACATCTCACTCTTATGTTCAGAGTTGATGCTCTCATAATAGTCCGCAGATCAAAAAATGGTGCCTGTCCACATAGACAAGTTGACCGAGGGGCTAAATATTTCTCTCAACCTCATTTCCCAAATCCAGTATCTCCAACCCCCACTGACGTGCAAGCATTCTTTTCTTTGTATGACTGCTTTGTTAGCATTGCATGTGTTTGTACATGTGTGTCTGGTACCCTCAGGGGTCAGAAGGGAGTGTCAGATCCCCTGGAACTTGCAATATGCCATGGGGATGCTGAGATCCAAACCCGGATCCTTTGCAAGAGGAATAAGCTACTCCTACCCACCAAGCCACCTCTCCGGTCCCTCTAAATGTTTCCGATTGGCCTATTTCTAACTTGGCCTAAGATGCTGCTGTCTCACACATGGGTAATTTGTGCAACCTTCTTCCTGGCCAAAGTGAGCTTAGTGAATCACAGACCTAGACACCTTCTTATATGAGCTCTTCACAAGAAGTGGAAGGAAACCTTGTCTTGGTGTGCCTGAGAAACATTTAACAAACATCACATTTCAGAGGAACTTTAAAATCAGAAGCAACATTGCCCGTTGGCATCATATATGTGAAACACAGGATCAGTGGTGCATTCAGATGTGTTCAGATGAGGAAGGGAAAGGAAACAGACCCGAGTGGCATGAGGGCCACAAGGGAGAGAACTGACAGAAGCCACATATATGTGTGAAAGCCAGATGCATACACAGCTCAACAGAGTACAGTAAATTAAACTTAATGAGATCTCAAGATTGCCAAGAGGTTTTAAGTGAGCTTAGAAACTAGTTCTCTGTCTTTGGGAAGGTGACTGGCTCTTGTGTATAGAATCTACACCCTTCTAAAAGAGAACCCACAGAGCTCCCTTGAGCTACTCACCATGGGAGGACACAGTAACAACATGCCAAGTGGGAGTCCAGGGAAGAGGCCTCAACACTTTCAAATCTGTCACCTTTATCTTGGGCTAACAGCCTCCAGAACGGTGAGACGATGTTTTATTTATAGCCTGAATGAATGATAACACTGACAGTAAGCAATTGCATTTTTATTAAACTAATGTGTTTTTCCAATACGCACTGAGGGAACCATACAGTCAGCACCAAGGAAGTCAAGGCAACTGAGATGGCTGGTTTTGAGGATCAACTTCATTTGCTTTAGATAGGGCACAGCTGTGGGATTAAAGCATTGACTCTTGAATGTGATGTCACCAGATAGAACACAAGTAGATAAAAGAACAAGCCAACTGTGATGGCCATGCTTGGTTGTCAACTTGACAACGTCTGGAACAAACTAAAATCCAGAAATGCAGGGCACACCTGTGATCCAGATCTTGAGGCAGGAAGACAACATGCCTTTGATCTGGATCACGAGTCTGAAAGTCACAGGCTTTTGATCTAGGTCTTGAGGTGGAATTACACATACTTTTGATCTGTATTTGACACATGCCTTTAATCCAGATCTCGAGGCCCATCTTTAATCTGGGCAGAAGGAATCTTCTGCTGGAGGCCTACACAAGGACAGTGGAAGAAGAAAGGGTTAGTTCTTCTTCACCTGCTTCCACTCACTTTCCCAGCACATCCATTGAAGCCTACAGCTTCTGGATTCCAGCTGAGACACCCAGTCTCATGAGACTGAGCAACTACTAGGTTCTTGGACTTCCATTCACACCTGACCATTGTTGGATTAGCTGGACTGCAGCCTTTAAGTCATTCCAATAAATTCCCTACACACACACACACACACACACACACATACACACACATGTGTATACAAATACACATACATATTCATTCCATAAGTTCTGTGACTCTAGAGAACCCTGACTAATACACCTAGCCAGCATTGGCATGTTTCCTCTCTGTCTTCTACTGGCCAAGAAGGGAAGAAACACCATTGCTATAAGTTCCTACCACAATGGCCTTCTGCCCAAGCATATTAGGCTAAGCAGCCACAAGCTAAATCCTCTGGAACCAGGAGCCAAAATAAATGTTTTCTGCTGAAATTATCTGTTAAGCATTCTGTCCCAGAAACAAAGAGGTAACGGATGTGGAAACAGAAAAATAGGCAATATATGAAAACAGTTCAGAACAAGAGAATCTAGTTGACAAGGAGGGACTCGTTGACCATTGCGTTTCTATGGTTTAGAAAGCTTAACAGGACCAGAGTGAGCTGTCTGGAATTGTGAGTTGTGTGAGGATGCATGGGTAACTGCCACTCACAGAATAGTTAAGTGTTCCAGCTGTGTCACCCAGACACAGCTGAGTCATGGTTCCTGGGCTCAAGTCCACTCACTCAAACAGTATTGAGGAACAAATATCACAGCTATCACAGCTGTTTATGACAATTGACATGTTACATCCTTGTCCCCATTCCTGAGCTTCTGGAAAGGGCTGGGACCACAGAACAGGCATAACAAAGTGCATCCCTGTGGTGATGAGGGTGGTCATGAGGTCACCTTAAGCCTGACAGACCTTACTGTGAACCTTGGATGTGGCAATGAAAGCCACGCGTGAGTTTTCAAAGCAGCTGAAAGACTAATGGGCAAGATTTAGAAGGACTGGAGCGTAACTTCTATTCAGCGAGTTAGCTCTAATTAGCAACTGTGTGTTATCTCAAAGGGAACAAGGTCCAAGGTATGTGTGGCTACTGTTATTGGAGAAGAGACAGACAGAAGAGTTGCCAACAGAGGATCCTGAGAGAGTTAGCAGAAGAGGAAGAACAGTACCTCACAATGTCCCCTCCATAGTGACACTCTCTGAGGGTCACCTCACATACACTGTGAGCTCTTCTCACTGATCAGAGGTGACAACCACACAGCTAACAACACAGAGCCAGGATTGGAGGGTGACCGTGTCCCTAATGTGAATACATTCATAGGGTGACAGGAGAGTGATCTTCAAGAGCAAGTGGGGGCCAGGGATATGGCTAGGTCAGGAAAATACTGGACCTACAAACATGAGGACGTGGGTTCACACCCATGTAGTGACTTGCACCACTTGGGTGGTGACAGGAAGCACCCTGAAGCTAACTGCCAGAGAAGCTTGCTGGATCAATAAGCTCCAGGTTCAGTGAGTGACTTGGCCCAAAAACCAAAATGGAATAGTTGCGAGGAAGACATTTGATATTGACCTCTGGCCTCTGCTTTTGTACACACGACTGTATGCACACACGCTACAAACACACAAGGAGAGCTTCTCATTGCTGCGATAAAACACTGTGACTGAATGCAGCTTGGAGAAGAAAAGGTTTCTTTCAGCTCACACACAACTCTAGCTAACAGTTCACCATTGAGGGAAGTTAGAGCAAGAACCCAAAGAGGAAACCCGGAGGCAGAAGTGGAGTATAGGCCAAGAAGGAATGCTTCTTACTGGCTTGTTTCTTATGGCTTACTCAGCTTTCATTCTTATATGACTCAGAATCACGTGACTAGGGGTGACACCGCCCACAGTGGGCTGGGCCGTCCCACATCAACCGTTGATCAGGAAGGTGTCCCACAGGCTTGCCCAAAGGCCAGTCTGGTGGGAGCCTTTTTCTCGGTTGAGGTGACCTCCTTCCAAATGCCTTTAGCTTCCATCAAGTTGACATGAAACTAACCAGGACAATTTTCAACATGCAGCGGTAGTTTTCAACGAGAACACACTGCTGGCTCGGGAAGAAGGTAAATAAAAACCTCTAGAAACAGTTTCCTTGAAGTGGCAAAAGGCAAAGCTGGATTATAGGCAGAGGGTGGTGGGAAGTACAGAAAAATTAAAATATCGTGACTGAAATGGCAGCAAGTGTGTGGGCACATTTAAGATCCCAGCAGAGAATGGAGAAGTCCAAGATGGGGCTAAGGAGCAGTTACAGTAAGTGATTTCCAGATGGTGGGAAGGAGTCAGAAAGAGAAGTTGACTGAGAAACTATCAAAAACCCACATCCTATCTTCATAGTAATCATTATTACCACGGAGCAGGGAGAAATACTTCACAATCGTAGACAAATGCAAAAAAGAGAACATTATATAACTAAATTTATATATTTGTATTTGAATTTATAGCCAATCATTATGATGCATGTGTTCCTGAGGGGACCAGAAATGGCCTCATTTCACTCAGTTTGTTTCTGCCCCTGGCATTCTGACTCTGAGGGATGGGAAAGGACTGTGCTTCAAGTCTAGTTACAGAGCAGATCCCCAGTGACATCCCCTGGAATCTCTGTGGGAAATCTTAACACTCAGAAGTGAAGCTATTCCAAATGAGCTCCTTTACTGGAGCACTGACAAGAATTAATGGTTCTTAAAAAGCTATCCCAGTGTGCCGGGGATATGGCTCTGTGGTGGGTTTCATCTGTGGCACTGCAGAGAGATATTAATAATTTGGGGGGCAAAGTCCTTCCTTTATGAAACTTCTATCCTTCCTACCTTAGGGGCCAGCAGGAAATTAACATGGCAGAGAGTGGGTGGGGACATCTTTCGGAGGTAAAGTACAGTGTCTTCACGCAACCATCAGGAAGGGCCTTTCTGTGAGCTAACACTTTAAGTTTACTCCAGGGTGTTCACCCCAGTAACTCACATCCCCAAGCCCTGGAGCCTGACTGCTTTCAAGTACAGTCCCATTCAGAGGACAGGTGGCTTCTCCTTTGGTGTCCCCAGCACAAGCTTTCTGGAGCCGCATGAAGAACAGTGACCTGAACCTGGGTGGACACACTGAGAACAGTGAATGAGCTAGAGACGTGAGCAGCTGGGAGACGCCAGAGGCAGTGCTCTGCATCCCCTCCGTTCCCAGCAGAATCAGGGCTCTGGGGCTCATGCATGTGCCACAGCCCATGAGCTGACGATGGCTCACATGTCTTTCTGACATGGCCTACTGTCAGCCTGTCCCTAAGCATGCTCTCCTCTTCCTACCATGCACCTCCCAGGTGGCTGTAAAGCAGCGGAGTGGTAAGAGGCACAGTTCTCTAAGCTGCACCCCTATGAGCAGATTGCCACTGTCCTTCTTAAGGAATGGGGGGGGGGGGTCTCAGAAGTCAGGGAGAGACAGGAAAGCACACTTAGGAGAGGGGACAGCGTGCAGCGCGTTTTCCAAATCTCAGATCCCACCTGCCTGTAGCTACCATTCCCCATGCCGTCCCTCTGTTCACAGAAGTCAGCCTAGCCAATGGAATGGACAAGAGTCTCCTGTGAAGGCTCATTAAGAGGATCAGTAACTGTCCAACAGCCGAGCAGGATGAAATGAAACCCGGTGCGCTCTTCAGTCGGCCAAGCCCCTGGCTTACAGGCGCGAGAGTGTGTTCTGTTCCAGAGCACACCGACAGTCATCAGGAAGTCTTTCTCAGGGTCTGCCTGTCTCCTGACTCATCACAGACAAGAATAAACTGGTGTTGAAAAGGTCCACAGGGGGTTGGGATTTGGCTCAGTGGTAGAGCGCTTGCTTAGCAAGCGCAAGGCCCTGAGTTCGGTCCCCAGCTCTGAAAAAAAGAAAAAAAAAAAAAAGAAAGAAAGAAAGAAAGAAAAGGTCCACAGTATGTACAGTATGGTTTTCTTTAAAAAGGGGGGGGGCATCTTTAAGAGTTTCAGATGATGCTACATTCTCTTGAGCCATAAGATAGATATTTCATATATATATATATATTATATACTATATATATACTATATATAATATATAATATATATACTATATATAATATATACTATATAAAATATATGAAATATACAATATACGAAATACATAATATTATGAAATATATTATATATGAATTTTATATATATATACATATATATTATATATATGTGCCTCACTACCCTAACGGGATAGTAGTCAAACAAAATGACCTAAGTTTGAGCACACACATTCCTTAAGCCACCACATAATCTTCTCCCTCCCACCTGTCCTCTAGCTTTCACTGCTGTGAAAATACATACATGCCACTTAATGCACAGCTGGGTCTCCCAATTTCTGACTCATCTGTCCTTTGATATCAAACCTTGTCTCAGATCACGACTCGAAGCAACTCCTCAGCTGTAGCCATAGAGACTGCACTCTGACAACATGTGTGTGTGTGCAGACACTTGTGTGCGTCCGGGTCCATGGCCAAATGTTTCCTCTCTTCGTTTCACCCTGAAGGGGACATGTATAGTGTATTGAAGCGGTTCTTTTTCTATAGCTGTGACAACTTGAAGCTGAAAAGATTTGTTTTTGGCTCGTGGTCCCGATGGCTTGGTTCCACGAGCTTACGCAGAATATCGTGGTGGAGGGAGAGTGCGGAGGAAGAGGCTGCTCGCTTCATGCCAAACAGGAAGCAGAGAGGAGGCTCACACCATGGTGGACAGGGAGCAAAGAGTGAAGAATAAACTGGGGACCAGTTACAGTGAGTTTGTTCCTTTGGCTAATGTCTACCCACATCCCCACACTACCAGCAGCTAAGCATCTTTAGCACAAGCAGCCGGGGACATTTAGTATTCAAACCACACTATGTAGCCTTCTTCTGCTTTCAAGACTGGGGCACAGAGGACAGCTAACATCCCTGGCACTCATGAAAGAGGACTCTGAGCGCAGAGAGGAAGGCGGTTTGAAGACCTTGGAACCTAAGACAGTCCTGAGTCCTAGGTTTTATTCATGTCTCATGCTAGACTGGGGCTGAAGAAACCAGCAGCTCTGAATCACCAATGGCACGCATCTTCTCAGAGAATTTCCCAGAGATGCTCAAAAGCCGGCCCTTGAGCCAAAGAGCAGGAACGGTCAGAGAGCATTGACAGGGAATCCCTGTTCTAATTACCCATCACAGAGAAGTCCCCACATGTCTGCTGTGGCAGCCAGAGGCTGAGTAAGCACAGAATTCTTTCAGGAGACTGTGCCATGGATACCCTGTGGTGGTATCCATCGCTTGATGGACAGAAAGGACTTCAGCTACTATACAGTGGCCCTAAGGTCAGTCCTCCCACCTTGGGATCATTGAAACCATGTTTAGGGTTTTTGCACGCAGCCAGTAACAAGCCTTAATTAAATCCCCATTTTGCAGCATGGAGGTGGTGCCCTCCATTCCTCTGGTGGGGTGTTGGAGCCAGCCTCTTAGAATACATGTCTATTGAAGATTCAGCCTCAACACAATACCAAACACACAGGTTACAAGGAAAACTGGTCATCACATCGAGGAGCAGGAAGACCTCAGAATGAAAAATGGAAGAACCCACTGTTACAAATCAAGGTGGCAGAGAAGCTGAGGTCACGTGTCCAGGATCACAGAGCATCAGGGATGAGAATCCCCCAGCCAGGCTTGCAAACAAGGACAGAGTGGGGCTTCATCAAAGAAACAAGCAGTTCCAGCTAAGAGATGAGAGAGAGAAGGGAGAGCCGGACAGAAAACAGAGAGGTAGCAGGCATGATAATGGAATACAGTCAGTTCAGAGGTAAAAAGAAAGATGGCAGCATTAAACAAATGCAGGCTGCAGGAAAGACAGACAGATGCAGGCTGCAGGAAAGACAAACAGATGCAAGCTGGAGGAAAGATAGATGCAGGCTGCAGGAAAGACAGACAAATGCAAGCTGCAAGAAAGATAGACAAATGCAAGCTGCAAGAAAGACAGACAGATGCAAGCTGCAGGAAAGATAGATGCAGGCTGCAAGAAAGACAGACAGATGCAGGCTATAGGAAAGACAAGCAAATGCAGGGCACAGGAAAGACAGATAATTTCAAGCTGCAGGAAAGACAGACAGATGCAGGCTGCAGGAAAGACAGGCAAATGCAAGCTGCAGTACAGTCAGACAAATGCAAGCTGCAGTACAGACAGACAAATGCAAAGGTAAAAAATCAGGAGAAATGAGTGAAGGAAAATAGTGAAACAAAAAGCCAGGACTTTCTTACTGAGTATGGTGGTGCATGCCTAGGATACCAGTAGTGAGAAGGCTATGGGAGGAAGATTGAGAGTTCAAGGCCACGCAGGCTACTGGCTACAGACTATGGTGTTACAGGGTACAGGCTATGAGCTACGTACAGGCTAGCTTCAAGTGTGCAACAAGAAGCCCCTGCCCATGTAAGTCTTACCATTTTCAAAGATCAATAATATTAACCTCTAAGCAAATTAAATTGACAGGACAAGAAAAGAGAAAGTGGAGAGCAGAGATGTCAGGGCAGTGATCCGAGGAAGGAGTGGAAAACTTCAAAGCCTGCAGACATCAATAACACTATGGTAGGATGGCAAATGTCCCCAAAAGCCTTGTGGGAAAGCTTGCTCCCCAGACAACAGCGCTATTGGGAGGTAGCTGAACCTTGAAGAAGTGTAATCTGGTGGGAGGAGGTGAGTTCGGTGAGAACACGTCCTGGATGGGGATAACGGAGGGGGGGCGGGGGGGGGGAGAAGGGGCGGGGACTCTAAGCCTCCACCTCTCTTCCTTTCTCCGCCTCCCCGCTGCCATGACATGCGCAGTTCCCCACTACCGATTGCTCCCCCTACACTGCTGTCTCATCACCGAGACTGAGGCAATGCAGGCGTGGGACCAGGGTCTGTGAGCCAAAGGAACCTTCCAAGCTCTTGCCTTTCTCAGGTGTTTTGTGTGACAGAAAGTGGACTCACATTTTTAGTTTTAGTTTTATTTTTATTTTGTTATTGCCAATGAGATGACACTTGTCAATACAGAGGATGACTTAAGTTGGGGGGTCAGAGTTTACACTAATCACATAGCCCCGCCCTCCTTCTGTACCGTCAGGATCTGCACCCAGCACCCAGCTCTTGATGCATACATAGCACATAGCATGTATATGGATTAATCTCTGAGTGTGTCTCACTGCCCTTGAGACCCAAAAGACACACACCACTTTTCTCTTTTGAGCTTTAGGAGGTCCACATCCACAGATGGCTACCAATAAACCAAAAAAGCAACCAGATTCATTTCTGGTATTCATACCTGTGAAGGTATTAGGTCGTTTGTGTGTTTATTTAATAAAATCGGTTTTCGTTGAATATAGTGAATCGGAGGAGCACGGGAGGGGAGATCTTCGTGAGAGTTGTTGGGATGGAAATGCAGTCGGGCTGTATGGGAAAGACAGAAAGCAGCTGCCGGGTGTGTCTGTTTTTTCGAAGGAGCGGAAAGTAGATATCTGGGTCAGAGCCCTGGGCAGAAATATAAAAACCTCATGCGTGATGGCTATGGAGGGGAGAAAGGATGCAGACATCTCGGACACACAAAGAGAACAGACACCGGTTTATGAGTCCTGGAAGCAAAAACCAATCTGTGCCCAGCGCACCATTAATTCACATTTGTTTTCTTTAGAAAGCAAAGAGCGCAGGCCTGGGCGTTTTTTAAATACTCAGAATGATGCCAGAGGCAAAGGCTAAACGACTCCTGGATGTCGCATCCGGGTCCCTTTGACAGTGCTGTTTCAGAAGTGATCAGTGTCGTGGGTGATGTCCAGAAACAGAGGACGTGGACCAGCTCGTTACTGCCTGAGCCCCAGTCAGCCATTTGCTGGACCCACCACCCACGGTCTCATCTCGTCACTGTCAGCATTCACCAGCCAGTTTCAGACCTTCTTGCCTGGGCTCAACAGTAGCCTGCCTGTCCTGTCCTCCCTCCCATTTGTCTCAAGGACAGCTGCTATCTCACCTTAAAAGCATGTGACATACAGGTCAAAGGAACAGAAAAGCCTAACGCTGGGTCCATCTGCATCTAGGTAGTGATACTTGAAGTCCTTTCCACACAGCACAGCACTTGAAGCATCAAAAAGGTGAGCAAGCCAGCGCCAGATGCACATACTAGAATCCAGGAACGTGTTTGATAGGTGCTGCCTTGCTAACGGAAAACATGACAAGCTTACAATTTCCAGGTGTCTAAACACTGCGATCAAAACTTAACCAACCTGGAAAAGGAAACAGTTCTATGACATGAAATGTGTCAGTGTTCGCAGAGAGAGAACACCCTGCAGACAGCGAGGAGGACCTGTGAGGGAGGGGATGAGTCAGTGGGGAGGGATGGAAACTGTGGGGAGGTCTCCTTCTCCCCAGAGAGCGGAGGGAAGGGCATGCGCCTTCACTCACTGGCCAGTGAGACAGGTGTTTCTGGTTGTCTGAACTCAGGGTTTTGCAAGGGCATGCAGGCGGGGACATCATCTACGATCCAGCAGTAGCTTTGGAAAAAGTTGGTGGAGGAGAGTAAGCAGCTGAGATCATTGGCATGAGTCTCCTTTCCCAGACCCGAGGACTCAGGGCTGTGGGAATCAGAAAGGACCAGGACTAAGTGAAAACGTCAGGAGTGGACATGTGAGCGGCACTGGGGTCGAGCAGCCCTGCTGGGCCCTGAGGAGGCTCTCCTGATCTCTGTACACTGCTCTGAAACTGTGTAGGAAGCAGTCAGGAGGTGGGAGCCATGGGTGAAACGGGGTGCAAAGGAGATGAGGTTTAGCAGACAAGTCTCGAAACTCACTGCTAACGAAAGAAAGGCTCTGGTGGGGCTGAAGGCACTTGGTGGGAAGGGTACAGATTTCAGACATTTAGGTTCCAGAAGGTTCCAAGATAACAAGGCTACCAGTACGTTGGAATGTTCTGGAACTGCCCCTACCAATGCTTTCCATAATTAGACTGCCACTCGCATCTTTCTTTGTTGACGATAGCTGTACTAGCTTTTCAGTTTTCTACAAAGTGTATGTACCTTTAATTCCCTTGACAAGCTTCCTGAGTTGTGGGCACTGGAAGGTAGTGATGAGTATGTCTGTCCCAGGAGGCTACTCTAGACACACAGCAGTTAGGGTGGCCGTGGGCTCACCATAACCCAACCTCTTATCACCCAACTGATTTTTAATTTCTAAGAGGATTCTAACTGATTCATCAAGGAAAACAAAGGCACCCAGAAATACTTTCCCCCTTAAAAAGGCAGTCTTCTGACTTGTTGTGAACATGCTTCAGGCCTTTAAAGCCATATAAAAATCCAAAGGACCGCCTACTGCCTTCTTACCAAGACAGATCTATCAGAAGACACAAGTGTTTGTCCACACATTCCTCCTCAGATGATCCAAAGAACTTGACGTCAAAGCATGAAGTGATAAAGATGGGTTTCCAATCACGTGGCAAAACACCTCAACACAAAGACTCTGAAATCCCACATGCTCCTGCTGGATCTCCTCACGCTCATCCTCGTGGTGGGCACCGAACCCAGCAACCACCGGAAGGCCACACTAGCCTGAAGCTCATGAGAAGTGAGATCACCAGGTTCATACCTACCCATTAGGCTTCTCCTCCCCTTCCTCCTCTCCTCCTCCTCTTCCTCCCCTTCCTCCTCATTCTCCCTTTCCTGCTCCTTGTCCTCCTTTCCTTTTTCCTTCTCCCCTCCCCCCTCCTCTTCTTCTTCCTCCCTTCCCCATCTTTTCTTCCTCCTCCTCTTCCCTTCCCCCTCCTTCTCCTCCCCTCCCCCTCTTCTCTTCCTTCCTCCTCCTCCCCTCCCCCTCTTCTCTTCCTCCCTCCTCCTCTTCCCTTCTCCCTCGCCTCCTACATGTAATTGAAAAAAATACTAACATTTAAAAGTTAACAAGAATTCCAGGACTCTAAAGACCTTGTGGGTGGCTGTCTGATCATACAGGATAAAAATTGTCAGAGGTTTGCCCAGAATTGACCTCGGACAATAAAGTCAAAAAATTCAGCTTCATCTAACAAAACCTTCCTACAGAGGGCCAGATGGCAGATTGTACTAGAAAACGCCACAGACACCGCAGAAATGAGTGAATGTAGTGGTTTCTAATTATACTTTCTTTTTTTAGCTCCTTGCAATTTCTATGTGTCATAAGAAATTCTTCAGATCTTTTTTTTCCAATCACTTAAGAAATATGCAACTCATTCTTGGCCCAGAGGCCATTCAAACAAAGGTGGTGGCAGTGTGATAAGCAGCAGCCTCTCTCACCCTTAAACAACAAGAGGCAGCCATCTTGATGATGAAACAGAGACCGAGGTGTGACCGCCTGCTGAAAAACCGTCCTCTGGAAGACGCCCTCAGGCCACCCAGCCCAATTCTAATGGGACAGTCTTGTCAGCTGGTACCTGGTTTGCTTTCTTTCCAATGTATAGATGCTCCTTCCTCACATGACCCTCTCCAAATCTCACACAACCAGAATGCTTGTAAGCTTTGGTATCCACGGATGAGCCTGCCCTGCTGCAGAGAACAAGGACCTGATCTCAGACGGCCCAGAGTCTGGGGAACACCGTGCCCTTGGAAGATCTGCTCCATGCATCCACTTCTATATTCGGTTTTTAAGTCTGGCTCATGAAGAGGCAGGTTTGGGCAAGCTGGGGCTGACTCCGACTAACAGCTGGCCCACAGAGCTCCTGAGCTGGTCACTGTGTCACTCTTTGTGGCAGAGAAAGGACAAAGGACAAGCAGACATCTCTCCCCTGGGGGAGGGAGGTGTGCTACACCAGGGCTGTTTCCTGAAGCTGTTAGGATAATGAGTAGAACTGCCCACTCATTAGGTCACCCTCTGCACTGTCAGGTGCAAAGAACACACTGTAGCTTGTAATTGTAGGGCCCCTGGCAATTTTTATTTTTTGGAGATGGTGTCTCTCTAGGTAGCTAGCCCGGTTGTCTTGGAACCTGCTATGTAGACCAGGCTGGCCTTGAACTCACAGGTATCCCGCTGCCTCTCGTGTGCGGCCACACTCGCTCATGTTTAGAGGGCAGGCCTCTGAGCAGGGAAGAGAAGAGGACAGGTGCCCACTCTGCCTCATCTGTCAGGTTAGATTTTTTGCTAGGACAGTACACTCAAGTGATAAATAGCACAGGGGAGTTTGTCATGTGGTCGCAGACACTGATTGGCTGCTACCAAACATGTGATCAGAAAGAAGGTAAAGTGATCTGAAAGAGAAGAGGACAGCTGGGGGAAATGATCAGTGTGGGAGATTGGCTCAAAGGATCCCGTGAACACTCAGGACCCCAGCCCTGTCTCAGGCCGGGCACCACACTGACTTCTCACAAGGGGGTGATGTTTTTGAAGACTGGGGTCCCCAAAGGCTAGGAATGGGGGCGGGGGGAACAGAATTAAAGCAGAACAGTGTTCTGTAAGCCCAGGCCCCCAACAAGGCTGTGACAGTCTTTAGATTGGGCCACATGAGCTGTGGTAGAAAGACCTTTGACCTCAATTGCAAACCATGCCCTATATAGTCTGCCTCCCCTTTACGGGACTCCACCAGCAATCCTTCAGGTTCTTTCATGGAAACCACTTTATTTTCTGCTATCAAGGCTGTGCCTTTCTGGAGGCTTCTCATTTACCTACTCCCTTTCCATCCACTTGAGTCCTTGGGCCTAGAGGAGTACCACTCCCTCCATGGCACCACCTACACCCATGCTTGACTTAAATGACTAGAAGAGGACTACAGTACTCAGGTCTTGTCACCAATGAGGACGCAGAGAAACAATCTTCAGAGGCTGGACACCAACTCCTAGAGTCCTGTCCAGACAGCAATGTCCAAAGTTGAGGCTCACACAGAGCCTCAGATTCTCTCACAAGAATCTGAAGGAAGCTGGAGGAAGGCCCAGCGAAGGCCAAAGCCCCCAGGACTGATCCTGCTTCCAAACTTGCTAGTCCCAAGATCCAGGCTGTTTCTTTGTTCAGGTCCCTCCTCCCGAAAAGAAGGTGACTTCTAGCAGCCAAGTGAGAGTATGTCAGAGCACCTGACCCTGCCGGTCAGACTGTCAGAAAGGACAGGCATGCACCAGCATGCAGCACCCCAGCCCCCAGGACATGTCCAACCTATGCACAGACATTTCCTTAACTGACATGCAGGAACCGCAGCAGCAGCTGGAGGCTGTGTGGGTGCTCTAAGGCTTCTCTCAAGGACCAACAGGAGAATGAAGTCAGAACCAGGAGACATATTCTCAATGATCTTCACTACGACTGTAAGGAAAATCAAGTGTGACCCACTTCCTCAAGCGAGAAAATAACGGTCTGCCTTG
This sequence comes from Rattus norvegicus, assembly GCF_021556685.1. Classification (NCBI taxonomy): domain Eukaryota; kingdom Metazoa; phylum Chordata; class Mammalia; order Rodentia; family Muridae; genus Rattus; species Rattus norvegicus. The sequence continues at coordinate 54,958,369 of NC_141534.1, read as the reverse complement.
AGACGTAAGTTAAATCATACATGGTGTTTCATGGATATTTGAGAGGTAGAAAGAGCTCCCTTTCAGATACAAGTTTGTCTCTGTATGCAAACATTCCCTTGCCACGCACATACATATGGACCTGTGCACGTGTCAGATATACAGTATTGACTCTATTTGCCTGTGAGTGTAAGTAAATGGCTGGCATGGTTGCTGAGACCGGTCAGATCCTAGTGGAGGAGTTAAGGACTCCTAACTTGGTTAGTTCTTTTCTCTCTGGATCATCTGCTGCTGTAGCATTGTACTGGCTGGTTTTGTGTGTCAACTTGACGCAAGCTGGAGCTATCACAGAGAAAGGAGCCTCCCTTGAGGAAATGCCTCCATGAGATCCAGCTGTAAGGCATTTTCTCAATTAGTGATCAAGGAGGGAGGACCCAGCCCATTGTGGGTGGTGCCATCCCTGGGCTGGTAGTCCTGGGTTTCATAAGAGAGCAAGCTGAGCAAGTCAAGGGAAGCAAGCCAGAAAGCAGCATCCCTCCATGGCCTCTGCATCAGCTCCTGCTTCCCGACCTGCTTGAGTTCCAGTCCTGACTTCCTTTGGTGATGAACAGCAATGTGGAAGTGTAAGCTGAATCAACCCTTTCCTCCCCAACGTGCTCTTGGTCATGATGTTTGCTCAGGAATAGAAACCCTGACTAAGACAATCGTGAATTTTGATGCTCTGTGGATGGTGGTTTGGCTGATCTGTCTCATAGTGGATCACACCTGCGTCCGTAATCTGCGTGCTTTAATACTACCCCCACTTTTTTTAAAAAAGTGTTTATTTTATGTATGTGAGTACACAGTAGCTGTCTTCAGACCAGAAGAGGGCATCAGATCTCTTTACAGATGGTTGTGAGCCACCATGTGGTTGCTGGGAATTGAACTCAGGGCCTCTGGAAGAGCAGACAGTGCTCTTAACTGCTGAGCCATCTCTCCGGCCCCAGAGGTGACCTTTTCTATTTGAAACTTTTACACCAGTCTTTCCTGTTTTCAAAAACACGTAGGGATGCACTCCTTCGTATGGCCAAATAGTGAGTTTTCTGTTTCGTTTTCTTCTGCTCAAGGCAGTGTGAGAATTTTTAGGCATGTTATACTTAATATGGTCTGTTTTTCCAAGACTAACTCTTGCAGGGCCTAGCCGTGTCCCCAGACTCAGTGACCTGGCTCTCATGCTCACTGGCACCTCCCAGGGATTGGCAGTGGTTCCTTCTTTGCTGCCCCTGTGTTCCTCTTCTGCTACCTTGAGCTGTTGCCCACGTCAGTGAGAAAGTTCTATAAGGAATGCAAACACCTGTCTCTTGGGTCATCAACTTTATCCTGCCCCCTGAAATGACCTTGTATGAAACAAGCCCGCCATAGGTCACTCCTTCGGTTGGTACCTTTGGCTTTTCAGTTTCTTAATCTATGATCTTGGTTTTTCTGCCACCTCAGGACCTTTCTGCTTGGATTACCGATTGCAACCTTCAGCTGCCCCTGCTCCAAGAGTCCAGGAGTGGAAAGCAGCCCCTGGCACCACCTTCTCAGGCTCCTGGTTTGACGTCGTTTAAACTCAGCTGCAGACTTCGCACTCCATCTGTGACAGTGAGCCTGCAACTCTTTAGCCTTGGTTCCGTATTGTTAAAAGACTCTGGTTCTCCTCTTTCTGTAAAGACTTTTCCATTTATTTTGATTGTGTTAAAAGATGTTTCAGAGAAAGGCCTGCTGCTGCCGTGTTATCTGATCTCTTCCTCTTTTAAAATGTCTTCTTTTCTTTCTCCTTCAAGACAACCTTGGCTCAGTATTAAATTCACAGGCATACCAAGTGACATTTTCTCTTACAAGTAACAATCTCTCTCTGCAGAGAGGACAAAAGCTTCGAGATATGGTCTGACTCACTCCACCCTGTCATCCAGGCACACCTGATGTACCCCCACCTGACGCCAGCTCCCCACCTCGGGTCTATCCTTGACTCTGAGCCAGCTCTGAGCATAATACAGCCTCAGGGCAACCCTCCGCCAGTTTTCTTTCTACTTTAACTGCTTATTTTTCTTGAATTAAACCCAATTTGGCTTCACGCCCCTCCTTTCCACAGTCCCCTATGGCGGTCCCCAGGAGCCCAGTCACCAGGCTTTGCTCGGTTCCATTGTTCTGGCTTCTCTGCCCTGTGTTCTCTGCCTTGTGTCCTGCCCCTCCCTCAGTCTTGCAGGCATGGCTGTCTGCAGTCCATCCTGGGTCTTTCCTCCTGTGGCCCACATACACCCTTTCCCTGATGACATCCACTCACAGGGAAGAAGGCCTGTTTGCTCTCAAGCCCTAAACTACTTTTACCATTTCAATGTCTGCTTCTAAATGCCACCTGAAAACTCCCCCAGTAGACCTTAGAACTGTCCAAAACATGTCCAACTAAATTAGCCAGATTTTCTCCAAGAACAAATTTTCTATCTTAAATAATACCATTTCCAACCACAGAGCCTGACTCGGGGATTCTGTCTACTTTTTCTCTTTTCCTATCACTCAGTTACTGGACACTCCTTAATGACCCTGGCTACAGGATTTCTCACACACTCCTCCCTTTCCCACTTCCTGTCCCTGCTTGGTCCTCCTGGGCACCAGCATCTAGGTTATCATCAACTGCCTCCTTGGTGGGCAAGAAGCAGAGCTCAGAAACCTGGGTGCTCAGGGTAAGCACATGTCCAGAGAACATTGCCACATAAGCAGAATCAGTGGTCACACTCAGCATGGCGGTTTGAGTCCACCTGCCCAGCCTGACTCTCCTCAGTCATTTCTCTTTGCTAATGGTGCCACAGTCCAGCCATGTTAACTACCGGCTTCAGATGAGGCAAGACCGACCCACAAGTTGTCTGTTAGCTTTATCTTGGGGTTGCAAGGTCATAGCTTAGCAGCTGTAACTTCTCAGACAGACTCACAGCAGAGAGAACTGTTTCTCCTTCTGCTTGCATGTTTATAAACAAGGAAATATCTATTTCTAGAAAGAAAAGGGTCTTTTCTGTAGAATGACACGTGCTTCTTAAACACAGTTGGAGAACAGGTTCGTGCTCTAGCCACACGTGCTCTCTGACCATGCACGCACTCTGACCACACAGGGCACTTCATTCCAAGAACCACAGACTTGAAGCAGGACAGAGCTTCCATCCTTTTTGAATCCTGGGGTACACATACAGTGCACAAGCACAGCCCTTGCTCACACATACACATGCACACACAAACATGCACACACACATATACACATACATACATGTACACACACATACATACCTATAAACACATATACATACATGTATGCACACATAATACACACATGTACACACATACATACCTATAAACATATATACATACATGTATGCACACATAATATACACATGTACACAATACATACCTATAAACATATATACATACATGTATGCACACATAATACACACATGTACACACATACATACCTATAAACATATATACATACATGTATACACACATATGCACACATATACTATACACACATACATACACACATATACCCATACACACATATACACATGTATATATACATATACATATTCACACATGTAAACACATACATGTACACATACACATATACACTAACATACATACACATATATGTGCACATGTACACACACACACACACACACACACACACACACACACACAAGGGTTCCTTGCATCACACATGTTAGGATAGCTTTTACCAAAACAAAAACCACAGAAACTGAGAGTCCTAGAGAGGATGCTGATAAACTGTGACACTGGTGGCTGCTGTAGAAAGCAGTCTGGCTGTCCCTCAAGAACTTAAGCACATATTCCCATGTGAAGTAGCAATTCTACTTCAGGGAATATAGCTGAAGAGGTGAAAGCAGGGTCTCAAACAGATATCCGCACACCTGCGTTCACACGGGCATAGCTAGCTGTCCACAAAGCCCAGTGTGAAAGCAGCCCTGGGGCCCATGAGCAGACACTGGCTAAGCAAAATTCGAGATCTGTGGTATTATTTGGCCTTAAGGTAGAATGGAATTCTGACACATTACACAATGTATGTGTACTTGGAAGGCATTCTGAGTGGGATAAACCAGTCAGGGGAAGAAAAGGCAATTTATGAGTCCAGTCCCCAGAGCAGTCATGCTCAGAGACAGAGTGTCCTGGGGCGATGGTGCTGTCTGACAGACAGACACCTTTGACCAGTTGTGTGAATCAGTCTGTAACATCGTGAACAGATTTAGCCCTACTGGGCTGTTCAGTTAATGATGCTCACTGTGGTGTGGCTGTTAGCTTTAACTGCCAGAAATATAATGCAGAATCTCCTGGTAAAGGGTCTCACTGAGGAACTGTCTAAATTAGGCTAGCCTGTGGACGTGTCTGTTAGAAGGGGTTATCTTAGAATCATTGTCTGCATTTGGATCCTGGGCTAAAAAGGTGATCCAGTATCAGCATGGATGCACTCAACTCTCTGTTCCTGACTGGGTGTAGCTAGCTGCTTCAGGTTGCTGCTGCCTCAACTTCCCCACAGTGATGGACTGTGTGACCTTAATGCTGAGCTAAAATGTCTCCCCTAAGCCGCTTTTGTCAGGGTATTTGACTACAGAAAGGAATGAACATTAGAACGATCGTAAACTTTACAGATTTTATATAAAGAACAAAACCGCAGACAAGATTAGTCCTTCAAGTAAAATCATCTGGCATAAAAAAATTAAATGTTCTTGACAACCACCCTGGCTGCACAGTCGCTGTAGTTAAGAAACGATGCTGTGAAGAAGCCAACCAGGGGCCATGATAAAACCGCGCTGAAAGACAAGGCTTTAAAAGGAAGCTGCTTCCATACACAATCCCACTGGACTTTCAGGACATTTTAAAGGAAATATTTATTATTTTTAATGAGGGTTAAAACCGGTATTACTGCTCAGTAAAATACCACAGATTTTCAAGTTGGTGAAGGGCTCACAGGTCATCTGGATGCACTTAAGTACAAACCCTGCTCTCCCTGCTCACTTCAGGGCCATCAGCTACCCCCACCCAGAGAACATGACGACTATGTGTGATGTCTTCCAGGCAGTATGAGCCATTTTTATGGGGCTGGTTGTAAGCCTGGGAACTTGCTCTGAAACCTAGGCCTACTGTGGCCAAGCTCTTATTCTCATTAAGAAAGCTTAGAGGTCCATATTACAGAGCAATAGTAATAAAAAATTCCACTATGTTGGAATATGAACAGACAGGCTGATCAGTGGAATTAAATCGAAGACCCAGAAATAAACCCACACACCTATGGACAAGAATGCAAAGCTATACAACGGAAAAAACCTTCAACAAATGGTGCTGGTCTAACTGGATGTCTGCAAGCAGAAGATTGCAAATCGATCCATACTTATCACCCTGCGCAAAACTCAAGTGCAAGTGGATCAAGGACCTCAGCATAAAACTGGAAACGCTAAATCTAACAGAACAGAAAGTGAAAAATAGCCTTGAGCTCATCGGTCCAGGAGACAACTTCCTGAACAGAACACCAATGACTCAGGCTCTAAAACCAACAATTGATAAGTGGGACCTCATGAAACTGAAAAGCTTCTGTAAAGTGAAGGACAAAATGGCAGCCTATACATTGGGAAAGGACTAATATCCAAAGTTTATAAAGAACTCGAGAAGTTAAACACCAACAACCCAAATAACCCAATTAAAAAATGTGGCCCAGAGCTAAACAGAGAACTGTCAACAGAGGAATCTCAAGTGGCCGAGAAGCATGTAAAGAAATGTCCAAAGTCATCTGGGAAATGCAAATCAAAACAACTTTGAGGTTCCACCATACATATATCAGAAAGGCTAAGACCAAAACCTTAAGAGATAGCACATGCTGGCAAGGGGACACTCCTCCATTGCTGGTGGGAATGCAAACTTGTACAACCACTTTGGAAATCAATTTGGAAGTTTCTCAGAAAACTAGGAGTAATTCCACCTCAAGACCCGGCTATACCACTCCTGGGTATATATGCAATAGGTGCCCCTATCACAGGGACACTTGCTCAGTTATGTTCACCTCAGCTTTATTCATTATAGCCAGAAACTGGAAACGACCCAGACGTCCCGCAGCTGAAGAATGGGTACAGACGATGTGGTACATCTGCACAGTGAAATACTATTCAGCTACTAAAAACAAAGACATCATGAATTTTTCAGGCAAATGAATGGAATTTGAGAATATCGTCCTGAGTGAGGTAACACAGAGCCAGAAGGACATGCGTGGTGTGTGCTCACGAGTGGATATTAACCGTGAAGTGCAGAGTAACTGTGCTACAGTCCACACACTCGAAGAAACTAAGGTAATGCGGAGGTCCCAGCGGGAAGATGTGTGAACCTTATTCAGAAGGGGAAACAAAATAGTTATCAGAGGCTTATGGAAAGAGGGAACTGAGTAGGAGAGGAGGTAAGGAGGGGAACAGGGGTGGGGTTCCGGTGTCGGGGGAGGAGAGTGAGAGAGGGCTGGGAGTGAGAGGGGAAATTGGTGGGACCAGCTGGAGGCCTGGGATGGGAGGATACGGGGAGTCTCTGGGGGTGACTCTAACTGAGATTCCTATCAGCGGGGGAGATAGAGCCTGAAATGGCCACCTTTTGTAGCCAGGCAGGACTTCCAGAAGAGAGAGAAGGACAGCAATCCACCCACAAAATCTTCAGTCCAAACTCGGTCTTTCCTACAAGATGGGCAGGGATAAGGATAGAGCAGAGACTGAGGGAACAGCCAATCAATGACTGCCCCAACCTGAGAGCCATCCCATGTGAGACAGCCAACCCCTGACACTAGTAATGACACTCTGCTATGCTTGCAGATCGGAGCCTAGTACACCTATGTCCTTGGAGGCCTCATTCATCAGTGGATAGAGGAAGATGCAGAGCCCTGCAGCCAAACATGAGCTAGACTCGGGGAGTCATGTGGAAGAGTTGGGAACTCAAGTGAGCAAATCGGAGGGATCAAAGGCACCACAAGAAGACTGACAGACGCAACTAATCTGGGACCATGAGGGCTCACAGAGGCTGCGTCACCCACCAGGGAGCATACAGGAGCTGGACCTAGACCCCCTACGCATTTGTAGTAAATGTGCAGCTTGGTCTTCCTGTGGGTCCCCTAACGAGTGGAACAGAGCCGTCTCTGACTCTGTTATCTGCCATTGGAGTCCCTCCCCTTACCTGGACTGCCTGGTTGGGCCTCAGTGGGAGAGGATGTGCCTAGCCCTGCTGGGACTAGATGCCCCAAGGCGGGCTGGTACCTAAAGGGTGTCCCCTCCTCTGAGGAGAAGAGAGGGGACCATAGGGGGATGATGTGTAAGGGTAGGACTGGGAAGAGAGGAGGGAGGGCGCTGTGAGCAGGATGTAATGTGAATAAACATAATTTTTAAAAAGAAGGCTTAGAGGTTTCTAGAATCTTATTTTAAACAACCGTTTCTTGTCTATGAATTTAGTTTTTAAAGTTTTACATTCCTTTCTTGAAAACATCTTGTCTCCTGAGGCCTGTAGTAAGTAGGGAAATCCCACAGACCATCTCATTGGACCTTCAGAACGATGCTTAATCCTCATTTACCCATGGGATGGTGCATCTTGAGTTTGTCCACGTACACAGCCCATGGTCAGAACCCCGCCCTCCCTAGAGAAGGGACCCACTCATGTGAGAGCCTTTGAAGATATGGCCAGCTGGATCTCTCCTTTCCTACAGATATTTACTGGAAGGAAAAAGGTTTACTGTGAGGTGAAACAGTTGTTTTCCAAGAACAAGAAGAAAACATCAAGGTTCTAGACTAATGTTCTGTAGCTATGTCCTCTGAATTGCAACATTCCCTTTGGGGGTTAGGGAGATACACATAAGACTCAGAAGCTAAAGAAACCTTTCACAGCCCAGGACGTTCAGAAGTTACAAGACTCACAGGCCCCACTCCAAGGTATAAACAGAAATGACTCGGGGGAAAGGGGGGGCAATGCTCTCTAGTGAAGCTGCAGCAGGCTCTGCAGAAAGCTTCAGGGGTGCAGTTTTATGGCTCATCCCCCCATGCTACAGCGAGCTTTTCAGTATCACTACCGCCTTGGGGTCACCCATGGTCCTGGAAGTAGCCCCAATAGACTCATTGTCCAGCACGCTGGGCTCTGGTACAATCACTCTTTCGGTTCGACATTGGCACCCTTCCTGGAGTGATCAGGCATTTGTTTGTTCCTGTCTCCCCAAGAAAAAGGCACACAGCAAAACCCCGAAAGCCCATTACCCCTTCTCAGGAAGCTGACAGAAATCTCTGAAGTCCTCTGCTTGTCTGGAGCAAATTGTCCCTGCTCGCCATCCTGGGGACAGATGAGCGTACAGAATACCATTGAAGGGACAGGCACCATTCTCTGAGACCTGTCCCCAAATGGCCAATCTCCCTCATTGTGTCTTCCTAAAAACCTAATTGATTAGTTATCCAATACAAAGTGGTCATGCCTAAAACTATATATATTTGTAAACAACAAAGATGGACTCTGCAGCTTGTGAGTATATTTGTGTATACATATATACATATACTCTCATATATATATACATATATACATGTATATACATATATATATATATGAGAGGTTATCAGCTTGAGAGAGAAGGGTGTGAGAGGGATTCAAGGGAAGATGGAAGTGATGTGATTATGTTTTTGACAAAAATGTAAAAAAATAGTTAATTAAAAACAACAGGGGGCTGGAGAGATGACTCAGCAGTTGAGAGCACTGACTGCTCTTCCAGAGGTCCTGAGTTCAAATCCCAGCAACCACATGGTGGTTCACAACCATCTGTAATGAGATCTGATGCCCTCTTCTGGTGTATCTGAAGACACTGTTCCCACATACATGAAATAAATAAATACATCTAAAAAAAAAAAACAGCAAAAAAAAAAAAAAAAAAAGAAGAAGAAGAAGCCTTGGCCTTTCTTATCTCAGAAAGTGGCCTTATTTAATTCCATAATATGATCACATTCCAATAAACCCTTCAGAAATCGAAAATAACCTAAGTTGGAAATGCATTCGCCATACTAGTGGCCAGCCTAGCTCAGTCACACAACAAACACAGCATCAGTGGTTTCCCTTAAAGTGTGAGGCTAACAGCAATTTGGCTTGCTCCCACCACGCAGCAAGCATCATCATAAGGGATCAAGTACCTGCCTGGAGAAAGCTCACAGCTCCAAATTCAAAGTATAGCTTCTACTAAGCATATATCATGCTTAAACCACTGTAACGCTGAATAAGTGTAAGTTGAACCAGTCTTAGTTAGTGGTCGCCAATGAAGTCATTGCAGATCAAGTTAAAATAAAGTTATTTGGGGGGGCACTGATTCAATGTGACTGTGTCCCCCGGAAGAAAGGAATTGAGCCCAGGGTCACATGCAAGTGAATAGGCACCCGAGACTGGGCTGGGGCGTCTATGAGCCACAGGGATCCCCATCACTGCAAACTCCCAAGAGAAACTCAGAGCAGATGCTCTCACACCTCGATCTTAGCCTTCAGCCTCCAGAACTGCTAGACACTACGTCTCTGTTAAGTTAGACATTTTGTGGCATTGTTATGGCCCTCTCAGGGAACAAGTAAGGTCAAATAATTAGAGTCAGACACGTGCTGCACACTGTAGCCCAGTACCCAGGCAGCTGAAGCAGGAGGATCATGAGTTCGAGCCAAGCCTGAACTACACAGTAAGAACATTTAAAGTTTAAGAAAATTTAAAAGACTAAGAAAAATAGCCAGTCGTTTTGAAAATCTGTGTCCAAGACTCAGAACAGTCTTCAGAGACTAAACATAGTGTGGGTTTAAAGCAAAGGCCAAGAGTCGATAGCCAGTAGAAGCCAAGAGTTTTAGCAAGCCCCTCAACACACACACACACACACACACACACACACACACACACACACACACACTCGCACACATGAATCCCGAGTGTGCCTGGCCCCAGCCCTGCACTAACCATAGCCTCTGGCTGGTCTCATTGGGTCAACCCTTGGCCACACCTTCAGGCTGGTCCCAGGCACATGAACAGGCCAGCACATGCCTGAGCATTGGGAACTGTGGTGTATAGATGGTGCCTTGCTGGCTGTAAGTCTTACTGAGGATGTAGGCCCGTGAAGCGTTTCCCACAGAAACAGCATGGAGACATGTAGCCTTCCTAGGAGAAGCAGCATCTTTCCTGAAGTTGAATATAAGCAGTGGGTAGGCACAGGTAAAGGCATATTTCTAAGAAACAACCAGAAAAACTGAACTAATGTAATAGGTGTCTTCAGTTTCTCCCACAGCAGGAGACCAGGGTCATCAGTTCACAAGTTGGGCGATGGAGGGGAGGTTGAGGTTTGAGAAGACTTGGGGATGACCAGGAACAACAGGTGGAGCTACTGGTGCCTAGAAGGAGCTTGGGAATTTCAGGCACCACGGTGCTGGGGTTCTGCAGGTTGACCACATGCAACAGACCTCAGCACCCCAACACCCATCCTACCTTTTTCTTCCTCAGTAGAGTAAGGGACCACAAGCTCAAAGCCATTCTTCATAGCCACCTCACCAAATGGAAGGCACAAGGATATCCGGTGTTCAGAGTAGGCAATCGACATGAGACTGGCTTTCTGTCGGCATCTCACAGCATGCGTGTGTAATTCAGAGTGGTAAGGAGCTAATGAGTTTCCACACAGCTACATTCACCCTGGCAGCACACCACAAGTAGCCCTCAGCCTATCCTCCATTCAGCAGAAAGGAGTGTTGCTGCAGGGCCAGACAGGTCTGAGCCCGAGATGCTAGGCCATGTTATTTATAAGGCAGCATCTCCCTTCAAGACCACTTAAGCTTTTTGGCGAGTTTATCTAATGAAATACTAAGCTAGCTCACCTTTCTCCCAAAAGTCTCCTTACAGAGAATACCTGAGGAAATGCTGCAGGGTCTGGATTCCATTGTTGTAGCAATCAGAGCAATGCGATCCAGCCTGACAACCTGATTTGTGTGCTTGGACCTTGTTGCTTAGTTCAGACCCACTGACTCACAGGAGACAGCTGTAGATTAAAATTCCATCAGATACAAAGAACCTCGAGAAGTCACCAAGCCTGTCGTGTTGGAAAGCCGTGCGATATGTAAGAAAGAAAAATCAGGGAGCCACCATCATCCCATCCCCGCCGGTCACTAGAGATGATGTCAGAGAGAAACTCACACAGAGAAAAGGAAATGTGCTTACAGCAAATGCTTGCAACAACACAGAACAGAGAGACTTGCCTGACTGTACAGAGAGAGAACTCTCTGACTGACAAACACCTCAGGGCAGATTGGCTCCATGTAGAGGACACTGAGCAGATGGCTCTGGGAGTTGAGGAAAGAGAGAGCAGCACATGACCTCTGGTACAAAGTGGCCCTGGGGATTAGCACAGCAATTCTTTAGTTTAAAATCTGTTCTATTGGTTCCCCTAAAGACAAAGGTCTGGCCAGACCCATCGACCAATGCAGAATTGTAGGCTTGCCCCTGGCTTATCGCATAGGCGAGAAACACACCCAGACTCAGGAAAGAAAATAATCTTGTGTGATAGTTCGCTGCCAGAGAGTTACTGTGCCTCACAGAGCTGAGGTAGCGAGCAAATGCTGCTTATAGCTGACAAGATGGAGCTGAATGCATGGTCATAAGTCACATTTGATGAATGGGCTCAGTCCACTTGGCTCTGTTCCTTGGATGTCTCCCACAGCCTCATGTATTTTTCTTCATATGGGGAGCACAGCACATCCGTGTTGTGCATGAATGCTGTCCTTGGGTGAGTGCCATATTAGAAGGTTACTACCGCCATCCTTGCTGTTGGCCACTTTCATGATGTTAGACAACACTTGATAATGTTTTCTCATTGTCTCTTCTCATTTCTCTAGTAGAATTATTCTAATTCAAGTGCACAAAATACCATGATGGCTAGCACATGGCAGGAAAAGTTAAGACCAGACATCCACTCCTGAGTGGGGGAAAACCTGAGGTCTACCCCAGGTTCATCTGTCCCAACCACAGCTCTGCTTGTTGAAAGCTGGCCCAAGCTCCACCTGCAGCAGGTCCCCAGTTTATTAGACAATGGCTGTAGATGGAGGCATGAAGGAGAGTGGCTAGCTTATGCTGGGAGCATGAGAAGCCTTTCCCTCCAGTTACGGTATTTGTGGACCAGGCTAGTCGATAGGCACAGCGGCAGAAGATGCTGAAGAGAACATACAGCACAAGTGACAACCTTAAGAGCCTGCCTGGTACCTGTCCCCCCAGCGCTGTAACTATTCAAGGAGGAATGAGGGTGGGAAGAAGAGGGGAAGCAGAGGCAGCAAGGCTGCACGTTTCTAACAAAGCCTGTAAGACAGAGACACAGCCTGTCTGTCACACTTGTGTGATTTGTTGTTCGGAGACTCTACATTAAATTTCAAGGTCGTTTCGTGCCAGTCGCCCACTAGCGGTTATTTTGTACTTAAGCTAGGAAGAAAGAAAGGTAGGTGCACTGTGGCTTCAAAATACCCATTGCCCTCCTGGTGCAGCAGGCAGTGTGCTGCTGTGAAAGTGTGCCAGTGTCATGGAAACAAGGAATCCTCACGGTGTACCACACGCACCCCATCGCTCGTCCAGCAGTGGCAATGGCCGTGTAACCGAGATGCTACCCGTTTGCTTTTAATTCCAAAAGTGTCTAAATATCACTTTTCATCTTAGGCATGGGCATCTGGACTTCCTGGGGAAAGACACATGCCTTCCTTATGCCTGGTATAAACCAGACTGTGAGATGCTGTTAGACATAGACAGCAGGCTCCGGAGGTAAGAAAGACTTCTAGGATTTCTCTGGGCAAACAGCTAAGTAAAAACCTGAAAGAGTCACTGTGTACGAAGCTAATACTCCTTTTAATCTGTGAAAACAGTCCCTGATGGAGGGCTCCTCCCAGATGGCCGTGCGAGTGTGAAGCAATTCTCCCCTGTATTTGGGATTCCTGCCCTCACGCCTGTATCTAAAGAAGTCTGTTGAGCCAGACAAGGCTCTGGCCACACAATAGCACATCACCTGCTGAGTGGGGGCCTCATCTCGAATCCTTATTTTGTTACAGTCTGCTACTTCCGATTCTGTAAGAAAAAGTCACCTTGCTTCTCCGATTATAAAAGAAAAATGATCTACTCTTAATGAAGAAAGAAATGGGAAATGCAGAAAAATACCAAGTGAATAAAAATAGTTTTCCAATGTAGGCACTCAGTGAGAATCACTGCCCTGGATCTTTCTAGATCAGGCATTGAAATATGCTATTGTGGTTTTAATTGAGATACAGGGCTCGCCAGGCCGCTGCCTCACATCCTGCTGTGTGTGTTTTTGCCTTTTCTAGAAGCACAGTGCATGTGCCCAAGTGCACTGTTGCTCAGTGGGCGGTCCCTCCAATCATCACAAGAGCACACAGCAGTCCAGGAAGCCCTGCTTAGGCGGAAGCCACAGCAACCGCCTGAGTCTGCCACCTGGTGGTGGTGGGAAGGGGCTCGGGAGAGGGTGTGAGAAGAGTCTGGGAGACTGAGTTCCAAGCAGAGCTGTAGATGTGCTGGAAGTAACCAAGGTGGATCTGAAGTCTGGAGGCACTGCATGAGGACCATGTTGGATACATGGAACACAGTGGCAATGGTGGCCACGTGGTGATTAGCCACACTGCCTTACAAGGTTCACTCATGAGCCTGTCCCCAAAGTCATAGAACTAGTTACCAATATGGTTCCCACATTATAAAGGAAAAGGCTCAGCTCTCTCTTGGGTTAAAAAAAAAAAATTGCCAACGTAATAGGACCCAGTGACCCACATCAGAGAGAGTCGGACAGTGCCAGGCCAGGATGCTTCAAAAGGATAGGGCTGGCAGGGGAACACCCATGATGCCCTGCTTTTCTGCTGTGGCCCTCAGTGTATGCCCTAAGCCTCATAGCATATGCGCAGCTCCTGTCTGGACGTGGTTGCGAGGCAAATGCCAGGAAAATATATTGAGTTTTGAAATGTCAACAGCCTCAACCTGGTGCTAGCAATTTTGCCTTCCCGAAGCTTAGTAACAGAAGCTACTTTTAAGCGAGCGAGGCTGGGAGCATACCCTAACAGCAGATACAAAGTTTACAGGAGTTAACAGGAATTTATAAACCTCTTGACGAGCTAAGCACCAGAGCGGAGTCATTCATTTGGCTTTGACTTGTCTAAACACACGTCTGTGGTGGTGGTGTTGTTTCCTCCTTTCCCCGGTATTCTTAGGGTACCTTTCTATAACTAAGCAGTTCTAAGCCTGGAGCTGTAAAGAAAAAAGGATCAGGAACTTGGGATTATGAATCCAAGGAAGCTACTGTGTCTGGTGACCCCTGAATGGGCCCCCCAGGCACAACCACTTTAACTTCTCTGGACCCATGCTCCCTAGATGTGACCAGGGCCCTGTGAGTGCAGAGACCTGGGTGGCAGCTGACGTAGTACAATTGCTAACGTTACATTCTGTGTCTGAGTCAGCCACCCCAGTGAGTACTGATGTGCACTGTGTCTGGTAAGGAATGGACAAGTCCAAGGCAGAAACCTCCGGGTAAGAAGTCTCTTTGGACATCAAATCCAGTCACATTGCTGCATGTCTGCACAGAGACAGCCCGGTGCAGACATATACAATATGGGCAGGCAATTTCCCACAGGCATCTTGGCAAGGTTCTGGACTTAAAGGAGGTTAAGTATCCAGGGGACCTGGCCCTTCCCAGCTCCTACCTTCTGGTTCTGTATGCCAGGGGGCGTTGAAGATAATATATCCCCCTTCTATAAAGCAGCCAAGGATCTCAAAACCTGATGCATTTCTTCTGAGTGTTCCTCTTCCTGCTAACATGCTCCTGTGTTGCCTCCAAGAGAGCATGGGTTAAGAAAAATGCATTCATTGACCATCTCAGGTCCCAGCACTAAGTATAAGCACTCCCATCCAAAGCCTTGTGTTCAGATGGCTGGAGCAGGGTCCCTTAACCCCCAGGAACATGTTCTTGACTGTTTCTGGTCCCACAGAGCACAGGACAGCTGCAATCTGATGGCAGAGACCGGTCTATGCTCTAGACAACACGCCCCTATCTGTGCACCCCAGAAGTCACTAGAGTTAAGCCCCACAGTGCTTAAAAATTGAGTCAGGATTGCTGGCTAGCGCTTACTACTGAAACAATCATCAGCCCACTGATGTGTGATGATGAATGGGCTTGGAGGACCTGAAACCCACATAGAAAACCAGCAGGAAGGAGATACAGGCTCTTCAAAAATTCCACAGAGAGCACTCATCTCTCTCCATACTGTATACCAAACCACACTAGTACAACGCTTACAGCGTAAGAAAAAAAAATAGCCAAATTTTGCATTCATAAGCAGGAAAGGCTTTTTGAACAAAATGCAAAACAAGTACAAAACTAGACTGATCTGAATAGTTAAGTTTTTCTTTACCACGAAAGGTACTGCTCATAAGCTGAGGCGGAAGTGACTAGAAGGCACGTGCAGCAGAGGGTGAGCCTCTCAGGGAGCCCTGGCCTAGGCAGGCCCCTGGGCATGGTGACCTCATGACAGACCTCAGTCCTGGCTTGAGCAACACGAGCACCAGGCCTGTCACTGACACCCTGTCCCCGCGCTGACACCTCCACAGAGCTGGAATGTCAACCTTTGTGAGCGAGCGGTGCTCACGGGAAATGTCCTCACGGGAAATGTCCTCGAGAAGAAGCTCAGCATCAGCTGATTTTGTCTGAAAAACGTAAGGTTCAGGGGGAGGGGCACACTTAAGGCAGGGTGTCTCCAGGGCGGGCTCCACAGCACATCGTGAGGGTGGTACAGAGGGCATTTTGACAAATATGAAGTTGAGTCAAAACCCAACCGAAACGATGATCTCCACACCTCGACCCCAGGGGCAGAACTTTTGCTGCTGGGTCACGGGACGGAAGACGTCTGTTCCATGTGGAGGTCCGTGCCACTTGCTCTTTAGCCTGCTTCCTAGCTGTCCGTTCTGCACATATCAGTGCTCATATACTATAGTCTTCATCGTTTATGACGCTCACTCAGTTAACTACGTAACGGCAGCAAGCTCACCGTGCACGGGGACTTTTTTTTTTTTTTTTTTTTCAGAGCTGGGGACCGAACCCAGGGCCTTGCGCTTGCTAGGCAAGCACTTTACCACTGAGCTAAATCCCCAACCCAAATCTTTTTTTTTTTTTTTTTTTGGTTCTTTTTTTCGGAGCTGGGGACCGAACCCAGGGCCTTGCGCTTCCTAGGCAAGCGCTCTACCACTGAGCTAAATCCCCAACCCCAAATAATTTGGTCTGTTTTGTTTTGTTTTGTTTTTTTGTTTTTTGTTTTCCCCAGGGCTGGGGACCGAACCCAGGACCTTGCGCTTCCTAGGTAAGCGCTCTACCACTGAGCCAAATCCCCAACCCCAAAGGTATCCTTTCTTATTTTTTTTTTCCGGAGCTGGGGATCGAACCCAGGGCCTTGCGTTTGCTAGACAAGCGCTCTACCACTGAGCTAAATCCCCAACCCGGGGACATTTATTATTTCACGCTAGAGGGACCACCCACATTTGTACCTGTGCCTCGGGAACACCAGGGAGTCTAATGCACAGGCAAACAGGTCCCAGCACAATGAGGTGGGCCCTGGAGTGGACACATTCCACACAGGCTCTGGGAAAAGGCCATGATCAGCTACCCGGTGGGACCCACTGTTTTCTCCCAGAAGTGTCATACAGCTAAAGGACCAGAGCCCCAAGGTAGTGTGGGTCTCCGTATGTTGTTCTAATAACAGAAGACAAGAAGCCGTTGCTACAGCCCCTGTCCACCTTGGCCCACTGAGCCTGAGCTCTGCAAATCCCAGCAGTGTGCGAGGCAGGCCAAGCTGCACAGCACTGCACATAAGAGCAGTGGTCCCGAACAAACCTCTGATTGGTTACGGGCTAGGAGAGCTGACTTAGCATCCCCGCACCACAGATGCTAGGTGGTTCTGGCCCTCTTGCTGCCAGCCTCCACCCAGGGAAGACTTAGTAGTAGGTAAACAATCAGCTCCAAACACCCAGACACTGGAGTTCCAGTCCATTCCAGTGCCAGCCCCCCCTGGCCTGGTCAATGCTTTCAACCATCATGTGACAGAAACTGTAACTGAAAGGTACTTCCCACAGCACGTGTCTGAACATCGGGCCCACGTTGCTATAACAACAATACTGCTTAGTCACAGAGCATCGTTGTCATCGGGGCTCCCTTAACCCCAAGGGAGCTACCACAGTTGTGGGCAACTCTGCCTCTGCCTCTCAGCCGCACCAGGCACTCTGGGATCTGCAGGGATCCTCTTGCTTCTCTTTCCTCTGTTCACTCGTGACCTGAGAACAGGCAGCCAGGCCTACGTCAGGCGAACGCTGGCTGCCTGTCAGAGCACTGCCACTTCCCTCTACAGCAGACACCCAGGGTAGGAGACTGGCGGTTTGAATACTTCTCGAAAGCCAGCTTCCCACACAGCAATCGTCTCCCTGAAACCCCGAGATTCTGAGACATCACAGATGGGTATCACCCTTCCAAGTACCTCGCCTGAGCATAGGAATTTTCATGGTGAGTTTCCCATCCCAGGATCCATGAGCATGGAGACTAACCGGCCACTCCCCGTCACACAACCCGGGCGTTTATTACATTCTACCCACTGACCTGGACTTTCCTTCCTAAAAAGTCTCTGAGGACTGTCATCCCTGTCGATGCCGAGGTCTCCTGGGGCCAGTAGGGTCCCCGGCCTATGGGTGGAAAAGTGAAGGTATCCTGCCTGGCCAGCGCATCTGCCTCTGAGCACAGACGGCGTCTGCCCCACTGAGCCGCAGGTCGCTCCTGGGCCATGCTGGCCACACTTTGGACACACAGAAACCCTTCAAGAGCTGCCAGCACGATCCTACTGGCATGCAGAGGAACCAGTATCCCTGGGGCAGTTGCTGGGGTCCCAGGAGTGTTCCCTTACTTTGAAAACATGCAGCTCTATGGTGACAAGCTAAAGGAGGAACAGCGCGGAGGCCTCTGTGTCCAGGGACTTGCAGGAGAAGCTGCGTTGGGGCTGCCTGCCAGAGGATCAGAGTCATGCCTGGGAGAGACAGTGGCTGGACTCTGGAGGCAAAAGCCCATAACTCTGTGTGGTTGCGAGCATACATATATGTCACTCACTTACGGCGTACATGCGTGCACTTGTGTACCTATAGATGATGCCCACTGGTGGAGGAAACTGCAGAGGAGACAGTGGCACAAAGTGCCTGTTCTTATTGACGACACTAGAAAACAGAAGCAGTAGTTCACCGTCTTCCTAAAGCATCAGGGACCACCCTGCCCAGCACATGCTGGGCCTACTCTGCTTCCCCCCCGTGGGGGGCGCAGGGAAGATATGCTTTAACCGTTGCTGTGAGCTGGGCTCCTGAGTAGCAGATGCTTGTACCCCACACACCAGCGCCAGAAGTGTAAGGTGGAGACCAGCAAAACTTGCTCCTCCTGGCCCTCCCTCCTTGGCTTGGCAACCATGCCCTTTCCACGTGTCCTCAAACAGCTGTTCATGTGTATGTCTGTACCCTGATAGGAACACCAGTTAGACAAAAATCAGGGCAACCCCATGAATGTATTTTATCTGGGTCTCCTAAAAGAATCGCCTTCTGAGGCCCTAGAGTTAGGACCTCAGTACAAAGTGAGGCCCCAGTCAGCTTTCGGCAAACCCCAGCAGGGGCTCCATGCAGTATTCCATGGGAGAACAAAAAGAGCTGGTTCTGGCTCCACCTGCCTCGGGCTCTTCACATAGGAGCTGGTAAACCCTTCTGGTGCCTCGGTGTAAAGTGATTTGCCAGCTTTGGGCGTCACGACTCTCCTCGCCACAACAGCTGATGTCAGAGAAAGAGAGGCAGAAGGAGAAGAGCCAACTAGCTCTGTGGAGGATGAACTGTGCAGCTGCCTCTGAAGGAGAAGGATGGGGCAAGGTGTAAGTGGACTCCCAGGGATCACATACCGCCCCATCACCCTCCCCCCTGCCCTGAGGCAAGGCTTCCCTTGGGTCTACACTCCCTCACCTTCTGCTCTTCCCCATTTCCCCACAAGGGGGCCATGATACAGATGGATACCTGTGCCTTTGCAAACGTGCAGGGAGCTGGCTGGGCCAGGGATGGCGATTGCTAACAGATCAATGAAAGCCATAACCACAGGCATTCAAACCCTTGACATCTAAGGAGCAAGCAGAACATAGCTCCTTTAGGATTGACGGACTCTTGTTAAGAACAGTTTGGCTTCTCCTGGGAAAGACATCCCAGTAGAACAGAGAAGGCAAGAATTAGTGGGGTCTAAACAATGCTAGAAAAGGCAATGATGAAATATGGCTTTCTTCCTACCCAGTCTAAAGGGCATTTCAGTCATACCTGCCTAAAGGGCATGTCATCTAAAAACCTTCCCATGGGGATCCCATCAATGCCTCCTGCACTTAACTAGAAATTACATCAAGTCCACATTGATTATTTTAAATATGACTTTGTGTCTACCTTTTCCTGCTAGTAATGTCCCATGATCTTCAGATAGGAGCGAGTCACATACCCACAGCCCATGAGCACCTGCCACTGTACTAGAAAGTTCATGCTGGACAGAAGTCTGCAGAGTACCTTGGGAGTATTGGACAGACACACAGACACTTTAAGACCTTAGTTGCAGATAAAGGAACTAAGGACTTGTATATGTCTGAAGAGGTGATTTAGAATACACTGAAGGGCTGGAGAGATGGCTCAGTGGTTAAGAGCACTGACTGCTCTTCCAGAGGTCCTGAGTTCAATTCCCAGCATCCACATGGTGGCTCACAACCACCTGTAATGGGATCTGGTGTGTCTGAAGACAGAGTATACTTGTATACATAAAATAAATAAATCGGGGTTGGGGATTTGGCTCAGTGGTAGAGCGCTTGCCTAGCAATCGCAAGGCCCTGGGTTCGGTCCCCAGCTCCGAAAAAAAATAAATAAATCTTTTTTAAAAAGAATACACTGAAAGGTTGACACTAATTTTTAAGGAGGGAGAGAGAAAAGACAGGGAAAAACCTTTTATGCATTTTACAGTAAATGTGGGGAAAAGTGGTTACCTCAAAAGGAAGCATTAGCTGAAGGGATACTAAGGAGCTAAGTATTTAATGAACTCAGCCTTATGATATGACTAGAGTGAATAGGAATATATTCAGCCTTATAGTGTTGACTAAGGTCATACGTGAAGAAAACTCTTGCCAAGGAGCATGGCCTACTCAAGTTGTTTTTTAAAGATAGGATGGCTTGGTCCAGCAGAGTTAACAGACTTCCCTCAAGGGTGAAACGGGGATCAGAACCCAGTGCCCCCACACCTGCTTACCCTCCAGTATCTTATGTGATTAACTGATGGTGTCCTGTTTGTTATTAATTTCTCAGGAAAAACTGAGCCAGAGAGATACACACTCATTTTTCTGATTTTGTCTTTTTGTGACACAAGGGTCTTGCTCTGTAGCCCTGTCTGGCTGTGAGTTCATGATTCTCCTGTCCCAGCCTCTTGAGCCGTGTGGCTGTAAGTGTGTGTCGCTTGCATATGTCAGATGTGCACTCTTGGTAATTTGACCTGCTCTTGGGGCTTTTGCATTCTGCCACATGAAGAGCATGGCATGAAGAGACATGAGCAGACATGAGCAGACATGAACAGACATGAACAGACATGAGCAGACATGAACAGACATGAGCAGACATAAGCAGACATGAACAGACATGAACACACAGGTATTTGCATGCACACCTCTGTGCCCTGTTCTGTTTGTTATGAAGTTGGGTTGCCCCTTCAGACTCCAAGATTTCTTCTGCAGCTCAGTCACTCAGAAGGCAAGAGCAAGGTCCCGCCTCCTTGTATGTAGCACCAAAGACAAACTCCTCTTTTTCTACCTCATTTCTAGGCAGTGACCTATTTACTCAGAATATGGGGCCAGATACCCTGTGTGTGATATAAACTCTCCAGGCTGGGCCTCATCCTTCTTGGCCACAGTTGCACCTCTGAACTCTACTAACACCCATCAAGAGGACAAGTGTCCCTGGGCTGGGCTCTGGTGGCAGTATCACATTCAACTGGCTGGTCATCTGAACTAAACTCCATATAAATAAGATTTTAGTTATAACTCCAGAAAATTAAGTACCCACAAAGACCCAACAATATTCCTCTAAAACACACATAGTTCTTGGACATCTGTGTAACATGGTGAACACAAATGTCATATCTTCAGATAAAAAATCGTCTTTTTGTTGGCCTAGTTCGGCATCATCCCATCATATTCTACAGAAGAGCAGCATGCTATAAAAGGACCAGCACTCTGATAAGCTCAGAGCAGAACCACATACATGAGTATAAAACACTGACCCAGGGTTCAGACTAAGTGGAGGGCACTTGAATGGGGTATGTCACGAAACCTGACATTACATTCAGGGGAAGCCCAGCAGTCACTGATTCTCTGAATCTGAGGAAAATGTACTGAACTCTGGAGGCCAATGGTGAGAATGGACCCCAGGCACTCTCAAGGGTCAGCAATGAGCAACGTTGGGAGAGAGCCAGACCAGACACCTGACAACCCACCTCAAGAACAGTGAGGAACCAAAACCTGGAAAGACTAAAGACTCCCTTGCTGCGGCAGGAACTCCATGTGATCACGGTCTTGCTGCCTCTCATGCCCATCTCCTCAGCGCAGAGCCCCTGCATGCAGGAACTTCTGCTCAGTGCTCACACAGTGCTTGTGGCTGGCTGTTGGCAATGAAGTACCAGGAGCTATTCTCCTCTACAGGACTTGGTCTTATCTATATGTATTTGCCACACCATATGTCTTTGAAGAGTCTTGAATAAACAGAAACCACCAATTTTTAAAACTGCATGCAAAATATTTGGCTTTACAGTTTCTTGAGAATGGCAACCCAACAGAGAAAAGATGGCCACTACGGAAGGGGGGCAGTCTGCTACAGGGCAGGTCCATGAAGAAGGCATCTGGGTGTGGTTCACTCTGGTCAGTTTGTGTAGGGAGGCAAGATCCTAAGAAAGTCATTCACTTTCTAGAGACTAGATAACCTAGAGAACAGCTCCCGGCCATGGGCAAGCTGTAAACTCAGAGCACTGGCAACAGACATGTAGAAGAGCTAAAACTTCAGGGTCCATCCCTAGTCTGGGGCTGCTGGCTGAGCTCTGCTAGACAGCAGAAGTACGAGCACTGAAACAGCGTACACCGACGGGAGTCCAGCATCACTGCCATCTCAGCTGCAGGACCTTGGACGAAGAAGGGATTGTAGCATCTTAGAGACCTGGGCTCTTCCTCTAGAGCAGTGGTTCTCAGCCTTCTTAATGCTTTGACCCTTTGACACAGTTCCTCATGTTGGGGAGACCCCACCCCCAACCATAAAACCATTCATTGCTATTTCATAACTGTAATTTTGCTACTATTATAAATCATTATGTAAATACCTGTGTTTTCCAATGGTCTTACAAGACCCCTGTGAGAAGGTCATTTGACTCCTTTTCATCATGACCTACAGGTTGAGAACCACCTCTCTAGAGTAAAGGGGAAGGGTTGTGTGGTTCCTGAAGTCCCTTAGTCCCCAAATTTTATGAGTACCTCCTGGCACCTCCAGCGTAAAACATCTACATTCCTAGCCATCAAGGATTCCAAGCTCAGAGCCCCCAAATCCTAATGAACGTCTCTCATCCCCCAAGGCCGTGATGCCTGATCGGAGATATCCCGTTTTCAATACCCCCTGGATGAAGCCAGACTATGTGCCAGCTAGCCTAGACCCTCCTCCCCATCCCAGAGCTGGTTCCCTACAGAAGGCTTTACACAGTGGTATTTTGGCTTTTCCCCTTGCCTGCCAGTCAGGCCATGACACAAAACATCATTCAGATACACTGTATTGATCAAGAGGCCCTTGCAGAGAACACTGTTGGCAGTGTTTTTACAACGTTCTCTTCCTGAGGGCTCTGGGGATGTACTCTTGGGGTTCATGCATGGAAATAGATGTGCTTCCCTTCTCCCTCAGCTTCCCTTGCTTGCTCTTCAGTGGGGTTTTGCTTTCTGTGTCTGTTCTGTCCAGAGTCTACTCTTTAAGGAGCTGTAAGTACCAGCCCCAGTGTACATTCCTCTGACAGCACACTGCCCTTTTAGATACCCACAGTGGGCATCAGTGCAGGCTGAATACCAGCTTCATCTTCCAGCCTTCACCTCAACAGGTACACCTGGATTCTTTCAGCTCTGTATCGAGTGTGTTTAACCTTTTCTAAAGCTCTGACCAGAAGATGGGGTATCTAGTAAGAAACAGTGCCAGAACCCTAACACTCCTTTAAATCAAAACACACTCCAGCAAGCTCCTAGCAAGCCAATGCTGGGATGCAGCAGCCTGAGGGCTGAGATAGCATCTAAAGGCCTGTCCTGTCCCGGGGGGAACAGGCTGCCCACTACACTATACCGGAAACACAGACGAAGGCCACCTTCATTTTCCTCCTATATTAATAGTATCAAATAGTATCACTTTAGGAGTGATTTTAAACGGAGACATACATGTGCATTTATTTTCACGTGGAAAGATCTATGGATGTAAGGATGTCTGCACAGAACCAGCCTTGTGCTGTGTGCCAGCCCATAGGACTGGAGTCCTTCTCGCCCTGCTGAGAAATGTTAGGTGGGCCGTTGAAAGACAATTTTTGTTCAAAAATGATTAAAGCTCAAAACTGATATCCTGTAGCTGAGATCTAAAGTCTCTTTTTGAGATTATTTTTCCTCCCATCCCCCCTTAATTGACTTAAAAAACAAACAAACAACAACAAAAACCAAACAAACAAACCAAAAAAAACAAAACAACAACAACAAAAAGGCAGGGTCTCGGCTTCAAGCTCACTCTTTCTGTAGCCAAGGATGACTTAATTTCTGATCCTCCCTCATCCCTCTAGAGCTGGGATCACTGAGGTAAGCTGCTCTATGCAGCAATGCTTCTCTCTCTCTTTCTCTCTCTCTCTCTCTCTCTCTCTCTCTCACACACACACACACACACACACACACACACACACACACACACACACACATCAGTCGTTGCAAGACTAAGCACATCCTCTCTCACTGAGGCCAGACAAGGTGGCCCAGTTAGGGGAATGGGATCCACAGGCAGGCTTCAGATCTGGGGACAGCTCCCCACCTGACTCTGCTCTAGATTTTTGTTTGTTTTGTTGGTGGTGGTTTTGTTTTTGTTTTTGTTTTTCCTTTTTGTTTTTGCTTTTCAAGACAGGATTTCTCTGTGTAGCCCTGGCTGTTCTGAAACTAGTTCTGTAGACCAGGCTGTCCGGGAACTCACAAAGATTCTCTTGCCTCTGTCTACCAAGTGCTGGGATTAAAGGTGTGTGACAGCATTGTCCAGCCATTACTTTTCTTTTTCTTTAAAGAGATTCAGAAGACACAATTAAGAGTAATTCCTCGGATTGAGGATGTCACTCAGTCCATACCTTGCTTGACTATCATGCACAGAGTCTTTGGTTAAACTCCCATTTCTAGATGAGCCAGGTATGTTGGCAAACATCTGTAATCTTAGCACTTAGGTGCAGCAGAAGGATCGGAAGGGCGTCCTTGGCCACACAGAGAAGTTAGAGGATAACCTGAGTTATATGAGCCTCAGTCTCAGAAAGATCAGTCAACAAAAAGTAAATTCTCTAACAAGTCCAGCAAAAGACTGGAGGAGCTGTTCATCAAGACCCAGGCTGGTTGTAATCTGATGCAAACTTACTGGAGAAGGACATAAATGTGGTTCGTTGCTAACTTTAATGTGAGCAAATGGAGGGGATACAGACTGAGAAGTGCACAGAGTGGAGACTGTCAGTGTTTGGTCACCATTGTTGTACAATAACCGAAATCATTTGACGACGCCAAGCAGGAGAGAGAAACAGGTAAAGACGACGCTTTATGTTAGGTACATTTACCACAACAACTTTTAAAAAAAAGTCCACAATAATAAACAGTTAGAGCATGCTTAGTTGATTATCTTCACTTGAAACTCTACTTTTTATTAAGCCTAAATAATGACTTCCTATCATCTTCTCTTTCTCTTCTTTCTAAACTTACAGAAACTGAGAATGGGCCCTTGCTCTCAACTGTGAAACTACACATGGGGACATTTGATGTCCTTTGCCTACAACCCAAGAGCAAAAAAAGAAAAGAAAAAAGAAAGAAAGAGAGAGAGACAGAGAGAGAGAGAGAGAGAGAGAGAGAGAGAGAGAGAGAGAGAGAGAGAGAGAAAGAGAGAAGAAAAAAAGAAAAGAAACTGATAGAATTGGCAGCAGATACTGCCTGGAACTTTGCATGCACCTACAACCTCCACCTGGGCCTCACCTGCAACCTCCCACCTGGACCTTTCTTGCAACCTCCACCTGGGCCTCACCTGCAACCTCCCACCTGGGCCTCACCTGCAACCTCCCATCTGGGCCTCACCTGCAACCTCCCACCTGGGCCTCACCTGCAACCTCCCACCTGGGCCTCACCTGCAACCTCCCACCTGGGCCTTACCTGCAACCTCCCACCTGGGCATCTTTCTCCTTAATGAGAGGTGGAATTTCTTTCTGATCCAGAAGATAACTTCCTTTTCCTTGGCCCTCAGTGCCAAGCTCTGCCCCTCCGGTGATTCCCAAGGTGAGATCAACTCCCAGTACCACCTCCTCCACCCACCGACTTGTGTCCCCTTACCTTTCTGAGAAACAGTTTCTGCAGCTTCCTGTGTGACCGCCTGATCATCTCTCACTGCCCAGGGCTGCTGTGGTTCCACAGCCACTCGAGCCATTCTGACCACCCGGCAGCTGCCTCTTCTTTTATCACCCCCCTCAGCGCTGTGCAGCACGTCACCATCACCGGGCATTAGCAGCAACCCAGACCATCTCCTCCCTCCTCCTCTCCAGCAGCCACCAAGGCCATCAGAGGAGGAGTCCATTTCCTAGGCATCGGCTGGGTGGCTGCAGACAAAACCCAGTTCTGCGAACTCCAGGATGGGAAACAGCAATGAGCCCCAAGGCACAGCTCTTCCTGTGTGCTAAGTGCAGGCTCCCCATGCTGTGTGGAATCCCTTGGGGAATTACTGCATCTGGCAGAATCCATCAAAGCCAGAGCTCTGAAGAATTACTGCAATGCTCAAAACTGTCAGAGACCTGGAGTGGCCGCCCTGTGACCCTCCCCACAATACACCCATCCACCTGTCACTGGCCAGGCCGACAGCCTGCCTTAGCAACGTGTAAAAAGGCCCCTCCCTCTCCCGCTTCTATGTCCTTTACACAGCTGAGGGGTGGTAAATAAAAAGAACCGCTTATTCTTGCAGAAGGCTTGTCCTGTGCATGAGGTTGTGTCGTGGTGACACTGTCCCTGTGCTGCTCCCTCCTGTGGCGTGTGAGCCATAGAGACATGCACACATGTTTGCCACATCCTTGTTCTGGGACCGGTTTTGGCAGTATAGGGAAATGCCTGTTTTTAGCAGCTGGCAGGGACATGGAACAGTGGGGAAATGAGTTAAAGCGAATGCTCTTCCTTTTCTCCCAATTTTGTCTTTGTCCCTGGTTGTGTGTTTATCTTGTGTGTGTATAACAGGTCTTGTTGTAGCCGGCCTTCAACTCACAGTCCTTCTACATCGGTACTGGGATTACAGACCTTCAGCAACCACGTTTGGCCCTGGTCTCACAATTGTTTTTAATTTTTTCTCTTTTTTCTTTCTCTTTCTCCTCCTCTTCTTCTTCCTCCTGTTTTTCAATATTAGAGACCGAAGTATGGCCCTTGTCCATGATGGCAGTTGCCTACCATTGAGCTATGCCTCAGCCTCTTTTCTTTTTGGAAATAAAGTCTGGGTAAGTTGTCCAAGGTGGCCTTGCCTCAACGCCCTCCTGCTCCAGCCTCCCAGGGATATGGCTGATGGGCCTGGGCCACCACATCAGGGAGGTGGCTGATGGACCTGGGCCACCATGTCTGATCTTTCTCCATTTGTCTCTTCCTGCTTTTTACTCTGCTCTAGGCAATCCTGACACAGCTCAGTCTTGACTTCTCCCACTATGAAACCACCAGACAATTAGAAGTCACCCTTCCCAACCTTGTGTCTGGACTGGATCTGCATCCCTCCCCAGCAGCCCTGGGTGAGGCCTGAGCCCTGTCGTTAGGAAGCAACAGCATCCTTCCTCCCACTGCATTTCCACTGGAGTCAGCTCCCATGTAAATGTGGCCTGCAGCCCAGCCCTGCCGGTCTCTGCACATGACCACTGGTGACACTGTGAGGAGAAATGGCAAAGCTTCTTTGCACTGTCCTCCTACAGGGTGTCCCTAGAGCCGCAGAGGACAAAACAAAATGTTTCCCTGGGATTGTAAACTCTTATGGCCTTTGTGATCAAGTTTATTTTGATTATTTCCATCTACAATGACCGAGTTTGATTGAGACATAGGTATTTTTTAATGGAGTTTTGACTAAGGTGAGGAAGACTGTGAGGCTGAGTTCTGCCTCTCCTCCAGCGATGCAGATACCCTGGCTTGGGGAGGACAAGGCAGGGTGGTTCCCAGTGGGGACCACAGTCCATGTTTTCGTGAAGAGGAGGACAACTGTACACCAGGCTGGAATGGGGAAGCAGAGTCTGGGACAAGAGGGATCCCTGGTCAGGTTGGGAGCAAGTGCCAGGGCGGGGTGGGGAGGAGAGAGAAGGCCTTCTTTGAGAGTCCTGGTGTTGTGGCTCCTTTAGGTGGCGCCTTCCCCACTGATCTCTAAGGAAACAGCTCTCTGAGACAATCTTAGCTTGTTCGGATTTCTTTATTGGGGGGTGGATTTGAACACACGCATTATTTGTGGTGAACCAAGAATTATATAACTTTGGGAAGGGTGCGGGACCATCCAGGAAGGGAAAGATCATTGGCTGAAGGCTAAGGCTACTGAGATGCTTCATTAAGTGGCAGTCCAGGGGCTGGGTACATGACTGGCTGCTCCTGATCACCTATTTGGGGGTTGTGGGTACGCGCCCTAAAGCAGGCGTGGCAACAAGGCGGGAGTTAGCTCTGCTCCGGCCAGTCTCAGATGGCCGAGACCGCTGGGGTCTGATAACACTCCAGCTTGGCACCTCCGTGCCCGTTCCTCCGGTGGCAGGGTCCACGTGCTCTATGGAAGACCATGGAGATTTGGGGAATTGTTTCAAGCACGAGCTCTTTTCACTAGCTACCCTTTCCCTGTTCGAGTACTTAGGAAAGATACTTACATAGGGAAATAGTCTCAGCTTGACCCATATCACTGACATTCTGTGTGGAGAAAGAGTACTCAGAGAGAGAGGAGCAAACAGTTCTGTCAGCTTATCTTGTGCACAGAATAGAATTAGGCCTTCAGGATCTGTGCCCAGGTCCAAAGGTGCATGGCCTGTTAGCCCCCAAAGAAGGGATCCTTCAAGGGAAAAGATGCTGCCACCATATGGACGATAAATTCATCCAGGCTTTCCTGGTCGTTGCAAACAGACTGAGCTCTATTCTCCTAAGCTCGTGCAGGTCACAAATGATTCAGCCTGACGCGCTTGCAGCCTGTTTGCTTGTGGTCTAGAAAAAGCCCCCTCGCTGGGGGTGCTGTGCCTCTTGCCTCTCTCTCAATGACGACATAGCTGAGCATGGGGTTGGTATAAAGAAAACTGGGCAGAGGGCTGAGAATCGAGTCTGAGTAGCCCTGACCTAAAATGACTACGTTTTATAATTGTAGTTTGAGCTGTCCTAAATGTAATTCTATTCCAACTTCCACAAGAATTAAAAGGCAATCACCCAAGACTCGGTGCCTTTGAAAGTGCATTAGCCAACAGAACAGGGCTTTGATCTCCGGGGAAATGGTGGTCATGTTAGGTTGGAGTGCAGCAACAGAAACCTTTCATTTTTAATGGAATGTAATTGTAGATGCATGTAAGGTGTAGACTGGATGTTGTCATGGTGACCACGACAAGAATTGCCTTTATTGAATGCCATGGAAGATTATCATAACAACCTTGGCTTTTTTTATCTCCAGCTGCACGTTTAAAGAAATGATTTTGAGAAGCAGCCCTCTATCTGCTGGCCCACGCTTTGAGCAAATGTATACCACTGCCACATGGGCACCACTCCAGCAGAAGGTCCCATAGGTCACACAGTCATGCCCAGAGAATTAACATTAATGCTGTGACAGCTGTGACAGCAAGGCTTCCTGTTCCTTTCCTGCCATCAAGCTCAGCCTCAAGCACCATGTCTTCCTGCTCCCTTCTGGCCACCAAGCTTGGCCTAATGCGCCCTTCCTGTCTTCTGCCATGAGCAGCACTTCCGACTTTTCCTCTATCACAAGGAGCACTTCCGGCAACCATGCTCAACATCAAACACCTTGTCTTCCTGTTTCCTTCCGGTCACCATGCTCAGCCTTGAACGTCCTGTCTTCCTCTACCACAAGCAACACTTCCGGCTTTTCCTCTGCCGCGTGCAGCACCTCTGGCGACCATGTTCAACCTTGAGCACCCTGTCTCCCTGCTCCCTTCCGGCCATCATGCTCAGCCTCAAGTGTCCTGTCTCCCTCTGCCATGTGAAACACTGTGTTTTCTTGTTTTGAACCCACTCAGAACAACACCATGAGGACCTGACGTCGAGGACACCATGTGCCATGTCCTCCCCATTACAAACAGGGTTGGAACGTGTGTCTCTGCACTACATGTGTCCCATGTCAGGACCAGGATACAGGAGCCTAGGGCAGGAGAGCTTCTGGAGAGGTGCAGAAGCTCCGGGCCGTGGCCTGTCAGGGAACCTACTGACAAGGACAGGAAGCCTCTCTCATGCCTGGTATCCTCACTCCTCACAGAGCTGCACGGCCTGGCCTATCTGGATGAAGGCTTCTGACAGGAGTCTTTGAGATCCACAAGGCACAGGGAAAAGATTGAGAGTCCGAGAAGTCGCCTACAAAGTGGAAACAGAACTCTTTCCCACATCTGACTGAATTTATCCTCAAATGCAATTAAGCGGCAATTCCATAGCCACTGTCCCTTGTCACTTTAGCAGTTGGTCTAATCCACAGCATCCTCCAGGGACTCCAAATGTGTGCATGTGTGCCCCATCTGTGTCTGCGGGTCCACGCCCAGCCCCATGGGAGAGGAAAGAGAACATGTGATGGCCCCCTGTGTAGTCTCCACACAGGATGCATGCACAACTGTGTTGTCATATGAGAGCCAGCCTCTACCTCCCCAGAACTGGTTTATGATCAGTTAGTGGGGGCGGAGCATCTCCAGGAGGCACAGAGGTGAGGTCCCACCACACCCTGACATCCCAGTCTGTGAGGATGCTCTGTGTCTCTGGGAGAATCCCAAGCAGCTCTACTCACAGGGAGTCAGCTGCCTCACAGGGGAGGGGCAGAGCTCTGCAGTTTGGTTCTGCTTGGAAACTGCCATCACATATGTCCACTCTGGTTGTAGACGAAGAAGGAATTTCAGTGTGCGCCTGGACCAGCGAGAAGTGCAGAGAGAACAGCTGTCACAGTGTCTGGGCAGGCTCAGATGCCACGTCACTTGCCCGTGGGCTACATGTGAGGATGACATCATCATGGCTAAAACTGCTTAGAAGTGGGAGGGGTGGGGTGTCAGTGAGCGCTGGCTGTACGAGTGTGGTGACCTAATTTCAGATGTGGCTCCCAACCATAAGATCTGGGCACAGCTGCATGCGTATGTAACCTCAGCACAGGGCAGGGGCGGAGGAAGGGGTGTTGAGAAGTCAGGTGTTTCCTCAGAGTTTAGCTGAACTGATGAATTCCAGGTTCACCAGTGAGATACCTTTCCTCAAAAGGTTGCAGAGGGCAACTGAGGAAGATTCTCAACATTTACGTCTGGTTTCCATATGCATCTAACACATACACACCCACAGGAGCACATAATTTAGGACTACAGTTTGGATCTTAAATGTCCCTCAGAGGCTCATGTCTTCAAGAGTTGATCCCCAGCCTAAAACACTATTGGAGTTGGAGCCGTTAAGAAGCCTTGAGGGAGGCCTTGGAGTGACGAGCAGCAGCTCTTGAAGGATGTGGGACACCGGTCTCTTATTT
The DNA here is from genome assembly GCF_021556685.1 of Rattus norvegicus. Lineage (NCBI taxonomy): Eukaryota > Metazoa > Chordata > Mammalia > Rodentia > Muridae > Rattus > Rattus norvegicus. Next base: position 54,927,292 of record NC_141534.1, on the reverse strand, counting down.
TGCTTTCCTGCCATGAGGTAAGCAGCTTGCGATACTGTGTGTTCATAATGTCATGAGGTGTCCTCCTCACCCAGAGTCCTAGAAGAACAGGTCTTCTCAGTGGGGAATGGGAAACTGCGATTGTGAGACACTAACCCCTTCCCCTCTCTACTGGTGTTCAGATGTGTTGGCACGAAGGCACTGACAGTTCACACAGCTCTTCTCAGTGCTCAGACAGGAAAGGTAAGACTCGTGGGACATGGGTCTCGATTTGCAGGGATTCTGTATAAAGAGCAAGTTGGAGACCCACCCCCTTCAGAGTTCCAGGAGCAAATCAGGATGGCGGGGGGAATTACACTTCTCGCCTCACAGTTTCAGCTCCAGCGTTACAGAGCCTTGTTAGAGTGGCATTTGCTCAGCGTGGAGCGAGCAGGACCAAGAGCAATCCTGAATTCCTTCTCCGTACTCGAACAGTCACGCAGAGAGAAGGTTAAATGTTATTTCTTTTCCTAAAGTGGAGTGCAGGAGTTTATCTTGGATTCCAGTAAATGTCTACATGACAGATCCATGTTCAGAGTGAAGACACTGAGCCAAGACCACGTGGTTCAAATTCCAACCCCACACCCTGGCTCCATGTCCTCTGTGTTCTCATCTGAAAGCTGGGAACACAGACATCCATCCTCTGTGGTGTGTGTGTGTGTGTGTGTGTGTGTGTGTGTGTGTGTGTGTGTGTGTGTGTGTGTGTGTGTGTGTTTGTGACTGATTAACGGGTTAACACTTATAAAGCTTAGAAATGGGATAATTCAAGCCTGTGGAGAGGGATTGGTGGGTGAAGTACTTGTTGTGGAAGTGTAAGGATATGATTTCAAATCCCCCAAACCCACATAAAGCCAGGCATGGTCCACCTGTCTCCATGGTCATCCCAACGCTCCGACATGAGATGCAAGGCAGGGACAGGAGACTGGCTCAAAGCTCGGTCACAGGCCAGCTAGTTTTAATGTATACAGCAATGAACAATGAAGAAACTCTTCTTCAAACAAGGTTACCCTTCACCCTCCACACTTACACCTCCATGGTGCAGTCAGATGGGAACAAACCATGAGTGAGGGGGGAGATCCTTGCAGGGGCTGTGGGGAGAGAACTGACAGAGCTAGAGCATCCAAGCTGCCCAGTCCCCTGTCCCCTCCCTGTGCACCAAGGGCATTGAGGAAAGACATGTGCATGAGGAAAAACGGGGTGCTCCTCATGTGACTTGGCCACCATCTTGGTGAACCTAGTATAAATCAGGCTAACTCTGTGATGACACTGGCAGAGAGGCAGATGCCCTCTCATCCTGACAACATTCTGAGGAATCCTAGACTTTAAACATCATCTGTTTGCTTGTTTGATGTGTATGTAAGTCTGAGCACCATGTGTATGCCTAGTGCCCACAGAGGCTGGAAGAAGGCATCAGATCCCCTGGGACCGGAGTTACAAACAGTTTGTGGGCCTCCATGTGGGTGCCGGGAATCAAACCCTGAGTTACAGGCGGCCTTGCCACCTTCAGGACTTGCCCTGGGATCCTCCTAATTCCCAATGCTAGGCTGTCCAAGTCTCTAGCATTAAATGACTTAGGTCACCTGCACAGTGTCCCCTGAACTTTGTCTTCTCTAGATGACATGTGACATACGTGCTGTGTACATAACTGGTAAGCAGAGGCCAGAACAGGGTCTGTATATATTCAGTCCATCTTTTTCCCTCAAATATTTTGATATGAGACAGGTTGAGTCTGTGTATTAGAAGCACCATTTGGTGCTCTGTGCATAGCACTACCCAGTCCTAACACCGTCCCAAGCCACTGGAGAATCCTTCTTGAATTCTTACTGCTTAGTGAGAAATGACAGAAAACAAGAAGGCAGAGAGGTGAAGATGTGTGCTTCGCTGTAACCCTGCATGGCTGCCCCTACTTTAAAGGTTTTGAGAGCTGGTGTGAGAAGGTATGATTATTCCTTCTGGAGGGAAGAAGTAAGCAATCACGTGCACAGGGGCATGGACAAGCCTGCAGCCGCTCACTCCCTGGCTACGGGTCCCTCATTGTTGCCTATGGACAGGCAGAGAGCACCTCGGCATGTGGGGCTCAGATAGGACCTACGGTAATGACCGGGCAGCTCCTCTAACTCTGAGAGTCTTCTTAAAGATAGTCAATCCCTCTGGCCTCTGTCTCTTGAGGCTGTGGTTTAGAAGGTTCTGGTCTAAGGAAGGTGGAGGCTCTGAGCTGCCTGGCTGGCTTTTAGAACTGAGAACTTAAGATTGTCCACTTCCCTACAGTGTGAGGCTGGCCTGGCACTTGAGTGCAGGACTCAGAGTCCTGGCAGCTCTCAGTAATGTCATGACAGAAGGGAAGCTCCAGAAAGCCAGTCTACTTGGGTCTGGAGGCCATCACAGCACCCCTACCCCTGACCCTGTCCAGAGTCACCAGGCTGTGTCTGTGGTGGAGAACGGTAAATTACAGGTCCCAGAATGCCCTTCCTTGGGTAGCTGAGGTGGGAGAAACCATCACATCTGTACTACACAGGGAACAGTAGTTCTCTTAACAGATCAAATGTTTCCTGTGGTGTCACTGAGCAGAGGCCACCTCCAAATGGTGAGAATACCTGCACTGCCAAATGGTGATTATCAAATCCAGACACACCAAGAAAGATAAAGTATGCACCACACCATCAATCCAAGGTTGTCCTGTCAATTTCAGTATTTAGGACAGCTCTGTCTTAACTAGTTAAAAATATATACGGGTTGGGGATTTAGCTCAGTGGTAGAGCGCTTGCCTAGGAAGCGCAAGGCCCTGGGTTTGGTCCCCAGCTCCGAAAAAAAGAACAACAAATATATATATACATATATATACATATATATATATATATACAAAATTAGTGCACAGGTAATACAAACTTCTTCAGAAATTATAGCAAAGTATGGAAAAGTCAGTCATTTTCCCTGCAATTCTAGAGCTTAGTGGAGAACTTTCAGACCCTTTAGGGATTTCCTCCTCTTCTTCTTCTTCTTCTTCTTCTTCTTCTTCTTCTTCTTCTTCTTCTTCTTCTTCTTCTTCTTCTTCTTCTTCTTCTTCTTCTTCTTCTTCGTCTTCTTCTCTCTTCCTCTTCTTCCTCCTCCTCCCCCCCTGCTTCCCCCTATTCCCTCCCCCTCCTCCTCTTCTTCCTTCTCCTCCTCCTCCTCTTTCTTTGATCATTTTTCTCCAGACATTTCTTTGAACCCTGTGTGTCACCTTGAGGCTTGGGAAGCAGGGTAGAAATATTATGATAAAATTTTGGGTCAGTAATTTTTCCTGAAGTTAGTGCTTGGTTTATCAAAGCACAGCCTAGACGGAAACGGAAAATGACTACTTTGCTCAGGGTTTCCCTTAGTCTAGAGAAACCCCTGGACAGTTCCTGCTGAAATGCCACATTTGGAATTTTTGAGACCATTTAATGATTAGATGCAGCCGTGAAATTAATTCCATTGGACAGAATAACAAAAAGCCACACGGTTTCCATGTTCTGTTGATTGCAGGTTTCCCTGAGGTGACACTCCCTACCTCTATACAGGAAGTTCCCTCAGTTCCCCAGTGTCACAGGTGTCAGCACCCCCTGGCTCCCCTGTAGGGCTGATACAGAGTCACACTGGAAAGGGACAAGTCCCTTAGCTGGGGCTGCCTTGGCAAGGGGCTCTGAAGGCACAGCCTATTTAGATGCAGGGTCTGTGGTCTCAGAACTAAAGCATAGACTCTCACATTTACCCCCTACAGGTCAGGTGTTTTCAAACGTCACCTCCTGGTGAGCAGCTTCATCGGAAGGAATGGAATACAAAGCTGTGTTACTGCTTCCTGTGCTTTGGTTGCAAGGCAGAGATAAGGAATAATAAAACAGAAAAGAAAACACAGCATATGAACCAGGTCAGCTGGGTGTGGGAGGAGAAAGGCTGAAGGCCTGTTAGAAGATGGCTCCTATGGGAGCCAACTTATTTTTATTTTATCCGACAACTGCCTTTGTTTCCCCACCTGCAAACAAGCTTGGCCTCTGTCATTGCATAACGGTGATCAAGAACGGCCACACTCCTGTGATTTTGTTCCTGTCTGACAGGAAGCCTGGGTTTGCCGGGCTCTATAGACTCCGTCAGTGAGTGAAGAGTCTTCTCTGTAAAACAGTGCTTCGTGTTCACTGCCAAGTAATAATAGAGAGAAAAGGGGTGGGGCGGGAGCACAACCTTCAGCAGGCCATGGGACCTGCACACAGATCATCCCCTGAAGGCGACTCTATCTCCTTTGTTCCTTCCCCCAATGTGCTGGTTCGAATATGCTTGTCCCAGGGAGTGGCACTATTGGAAGGTGTGGCCTTGTCGGAGGAAGGGGGGCGGGGGGGGGGACTCCTCCTAGCTGCCTGAGGATGCCCAGGCTGTTCCTGGCTTCCTTTGGGCAAAGATGTAGAACTCAGCTCCTCCTGCACCATGCCTGCCTGGATGCTGCGATGCTGCCATGCTCCCGCCTTGATGACAGTGGACTGAACCTCTGAACGAACCTGTAAGCCAGCCCCAATTAAATGTTGCCCTTTATAAAACTTACATTGGTCATGGTGTCTGTCCACAGCAATAAGACCCTAACTAAGATACCCACGTTTCTTTTTATTAGAGACAAAGAAATAAATAGTAAGATCGCCACGGTGAGGAAATTTAACTAAGCAAACAGTTGTTAGTGGGGCTTGGAAAACACACTAGCAACTTAATGTCACAACTATCTTTACATCATCCATCTCCATGACAGTACTAGAGATGTGTCCCAATTCTTCAAAGTTCTGGGCACACACATAAGCCACAGCAGCTAAAGTTTGCCAGGAGTTCAGCCCAGAGCGCTGTAGTACACAGTCTGTTAAAATACACCTTCAAAGCCTTATATAGAGTAAGGGTTAGGAAGAGGGAAAGATCACAGAAGGACCAGCAGAGGGGAGACCAGAATCAGCCCTTTAAAGTCACCTCTCCCTGCTACCTCCTATGCTGTCCAGCCTGTTCTGAGTAAGGACTGACCTCCAGTCAGGACCCCATTCAGCTGGAGAGCCTTGCAGTGTCTGACTCTGCCACAGAACTCCACTCCAAGTCCGGGATGTGCTTTCACCACTCCTGGTAGTTTATACTCAAGACACTTTTGAAAGCACAGCCCGGCCCATTTGGGTGTTAATGGGAGCAGAGAGCACTTGCCAAGCACCAGGCTCTCCTGTGCCTGGACCTGGGGTGTGATCTGGAGACAGCGTCCTGATGGAAACAGCTGAACAGTCTCCAATTCTAGCCACCGTCCTATGGATGACATCTCATTAGAAGCCACTGATTCTCCAGAAAGGACTCACCAGCAATAACACCCCTTGCCATGGCCCCGAAACCCACTCTTAGGTCCTAACAAACACACCTAATTTTATTCCCTTGGCATACCCACCCCCATGTCCTAGATAGGAACTTACTACATAGCCCTAGAGGGCCTGACGTTTGCTGTGCAGATCAGGGCAGTCTCAAAGGTACAGGAATCTTACTCTCTTCTCTATGCTCTGGGATTAGAGGCATGACTTGTGTTACTGTAACCGGAGCCCTCCTCATATCTACAGCCAGGAGCAAAGGAGCCACTCAACACTGGAATCCCTTCTCATAGCTATGATGAGGCTGAGAGTGGATTATGAGAACGCACACAATAACAAAACGGATTCCCCAAGGAGCACAGCTTCTTTCACCCATTTACAGACAGACCTGAGCCTTATCGACTGCAGCCTCACTGCCCCTTCCTAAGGAGGGTAAACACTGCAGTGAGTGATTCCCAGGATTGATGCAGAAGTCCCCCAACCCCCTCCGCAATCCACACTGTCTCCTGAGTTTGCTGAAACCAGAATGCCCTTCAAAACAGCATTCTGACATCCATCTTACCCTTAGACAAAACCAACCGGAGGCACTTTGAGATATGGAAGGCCAGAACCCATTATCACAGAGCAGACAGTTCTACCAACACAATTCTTATGCCTAACATAGAAGCCCACCTTGGTGAGAGGATGATGTCATGGTGAGGTGAAAGGATGACGTCATGATGAGAGGATGATGTCATGGTGAGAAGATGGTGTCAAGGTAAGAGAATGATGTCAAGGTGAGAGGATAATGTCATGGTGAGAGGATGATATCATGGTGAGAGGATGATGTCATGGTGAGAGGATGATGTCATGATGAGAAGATGATGCCATGGTGAGAGGATGATGTCATGATGAGAAGATGATGCCATGGTGAGAGGATGATGTTGAGAATGAGACTCTTTTGAATCAGACCCATTCTCTGTGTTGGGCTGTCAGGTAAAGCACGTGAAAGCTAGTGGAGAGTCCCACAAATCTGGCTGGTGAGAGGAGGGTAGGAAACAAGCAAGTCTGTGCCTTGTGTTGCTTGGCATGTAGAACTGGGTATCAGGTGCCTTCCCCTGTCCCCATCCTCTCTAATACCTTCTATACACAGAGAGAAATGCCTGTTGCCTAGCATATGGGCTACCCAGACCTTGACTCTTGAGCACACCCTGCAGTACCTTTCCTTTTCCTTTATGAACCTTTCTACTCTTTTCCTTTCCTTGATTCCTTGTAATATCATTATGTATTATTGTCATTACAAAAATATCGTTTTTCTTTTTGCTTTAAGAAAGCAAAAAAAAAACCCACAAAATTAGCAGAGTTTTTGCTCAGCACCTTCTACATTAATATAATTTAACATCATCCAATCAAAAATCAAACAAAACAAAATAAAACAAAACAAACAAATAAACAAAAACACTGACTGGCTGGGTCCCAGTACCCTCCTCAGAAATGGTAAGCATTACTTGTATCCTGGGAGCCAGACATTGAGAACTAACATAAAAGACACCTTAGAAACTTTCTTATTTACAATATTGTTAAAAGCAAACAGCCATTTGAAAAACGAGAAACCCACCTCCATTCAGAGATACTCCTCTGAGGCCTAGCTCCCAACATGTTACTACCAGGACCCTGACTCACCCAAAGAGTTCAGGAGCTGGCAGGCACCAACAGCACACAGATGCCTTAAAGGAGTATTGTACATGACACAGTATAATAATTATGATGACCTAGAGATTCTGACTAAAAGACCCCACCCCACTGTAAGGACCGTTAGCTGGGTGCTGTTCCCGTTTGGCACGCAAGGCGACCCCTACTGTTCAAAGACTTTATTGCCCAACCTACTATGCTGCACTTCCCCTAGAATGTCAGACGTTTTCAATTTTATATCTTAGTCATCCAAAAAGCACACCACCGTTAGCTTCATCAGACTTCAGGCAGAGTAAACAACCAAAAAAAAAAAACCCACTGAGAAAGCCTTCACGGTGGTCATTTTCCTAGGTCCTACTTTACCAGAGAAGTGACGGGTGAATCGTCCTACCTCTGCGGATGACGAGGAGGAGGCTGGCTGCGTCTCAGCTGAGGCGGTTGTGTCACCTTTGCCCTGGGAAAGCAGAGTGGAGAAGGAATATGGGTAAGTTTGACTGACCACAGCACATGCCTTCTGCTGTCCTCACCTGCCCATGGGTACCCACCAAGACTGCCCTCCTTTTGCTTCTGAACATAAACCTCCACATAGCTTCAGGAACCTCAGGAGCTTCTGACGCCGGAGAGAGGACAGAGAGGGGAACTGGCAGCTTTTGTGCAACTTTTAAGACTTTACCAGAGGAAATGGTGATGTTCCCATCCTGAGCCTCAAATCTCAACTGAAAACGGCCACTGGCTTAAGCGGTGGGTTGGCCTGTTTATCACCTGTGGCGGAGAAGGAGCAACCTCTAAGCTTGAGTCTTTGGTACCTAGCACATGGAAATGCTCCCTGCAGCAGCTGTAACCACAAACGTAACTACAGTGTAAAAGCAGACAGGTAACTAAAATCCAATCACACTCAACCCAAGACTATGCTCGCCCAGGAGTCTGTCTTTTTCAAACCCCCTTTGGCCACAATGATTTAGAGAAGGTTTGGAGATTTGCTTGACAATGTGCCCTTAGGAGCTTGAGGACAGAGGTTGTGCCTGTCCCCATCTCCGCACATCTCTCAAGCCTGTGAGATGACTCAGATTGTAAAGACAGCTGCCACCAAGCCTGATGACCTGAGTTCAATCCCTGGGACCAACATGGTGGGTGGAGAAAACAGACTTCCTCATTCCTTAAGTTATCCTCTGACCTCTCTACAAATGCACAAGGCATATGTGTGCACACACACTCACACACACTCACATACACACACACTCACACACACATTCACATACACACACACTCACATACACACGCACACACACATACACACATACACATACACACACTCACACACATACACGCACACACACACATACACACACACTCACATATACACTCACACACACACTTACACACATACACACACATACACACTCACACACACATAAATAAATATTTTCAACTTTCTTAATTCCTGCTATCTTGATTGAATAGGTAACAGGTTGCTTATATAAGCGTCTACAAAGAAGGGGATGCTAATATGAAACTTAAGGAGTCATTGTTATATCTGGCTTTGGCGTTTGTCAATCAGACCTCATTGTAGTGACTATCCTGGGTGCCCAACTGTGGATTTTAACATTCACATGTTTGTTTCGATGTTTTTTGAAGTAATGCCCAACTTTATAATTTCTAGTTGCTTTTTTAAATAAGAATTTTTATTTAATTAAAATATAATTATATAATTTCCCCTTTCCCTCTTCTCCCACTAACCCCTCTACTCTTTCACCACGGCATATAAATGCACATATATACGCACTGAATAAATAAATAGCATTTTAAAAAAGAGATTGCTTCTTCATGTGTTTGATCAGGATTTTCCTTGCCACGCTGTCCTGTATTCTCTGACCTCTGTCCTTTACTCACATTTACTAGGGAATCAGAGATGAGGAAAAGCCAAAATTCAAGCCTGTATCTTTGCTATTTAATAATAGCCGTGGTCCAGCTGTCATGGGAAGCCAGAATTGCTAACTTCCCTAATCAAGTCAAAGGGCTTTGCTGTGTCACTGCTGCATGGGCTGCTCTAGATTGTCATGAGTTCCCATGATGCAAACCTCACGGTGTGGAGAGAGCCCTGCCTCTATTGGTACTGACCCTCAGCTCACTGTTTCCCCACAGGACCAATAGAAGGCTGGGAGTCACACACTGGGAACTTTGGAACTACCTGGTAGTTAAAGGACTCCCAGCCCAGATAGGAAGACCCTCTGGGGACAGATGCTGGCTGCATCCGCATGAGTGTGTGTGAGAGCCATTGCCTGGAATGTCCCCAGCTGGACAGCAGTGACTGAACGGCATGGGCACAGTCTCTGGATTACTTCCTTACCTGACCTGAAGCTTTTCTACCTGCAGCTCCCATGGCACTGGAATGCATAGAGAACATAGTGCTGGATTGGGTCAATTTAGATGTTTCTCCCTCTGTGGCAAATGGGCTCTTTCTTTTTTTTTTTTTTTTTTTTTGGTTTTTTTTTTTTTTTTTTTTCGGAGCTGGGGACCGAACCCAGGGCCTTGCGCTTCCTAGGCAAACGCTCTACCACTGAGCTAAATCCCCAACCCCGGGCTCTTTCTTTCTGTGGGACATTAATTCTATGTAATCCGCATGTGTGTGGCCTCCCCCTTCACTGTCCCTTCTTCCCAGAGATCATGAGGTCCAGGGTTTACCTTGTCTGAGATGTTACCTTTGCTGAGGATACAAGTGTGGGCATGTGCTTGTTTTGTGCAGTAAATGCTCACCCCACACCCAAATAGAGAGTGAAGTGAAAAATGAATGGTGTGATCTAATATGCTTGGCACAGGGAGTGGCACTACAGGAGGTGTGGCTTTGTTGGAGTGGGTGTGGCCTTATTGGAGTGGGTGTGGCCTTGTTGGGGGAAGCATGTCCCTGTGTGGATGGGCAATAAGACCCCCTCTCCTAGTTGCCCGTGAGCCAGTCTTCTGTTTGCCTTCAGAACAAAATGTAGAGCTCTCAACTCCTCCAGCACCATGCCTGCCTGAACACTGCCATGTTCCTGCCTTGATGATAATGGACTGAACCTCTGAACTGTAAACCAGCCCCAATTAAATGTTGTTCTTTATAAGAGTTGCCATGGTCACGGTACTGTTCACAGCAATAGAAACCCTAACTGAGACAGATGTGGAGAAACCCAGACCCCACTGACGCTTTCGGTTCAAATCCAATAGAGTCCATTATTGTTCAGAATGGCTGCTGACAAATTGCTAAATTTTCTAAGCCAGTTTGATTTGGTTCCTATCTAGTGACCATAAATAATACACTGACCGGCAGATGCCTCATCATATGGAGCATGCCATGATACACTATCCACACCGCACTTTATCCGTGACCAACCCACTGAGCAATGGCCTCACCCTGAGCATGCTCCAGGACTATGCATGGTCCGCTTAGGACCCCTGAAGAGACAAGCTGCTGAGTTGCGCCTGTTTTCTTGTTTAGAACTTGGGCTTTTGCCCCTTCTCACCTCCAGAGGTCTGCAAGAAATATTCAGGATAAGCAGGAATCAGAGAACTCAGAAGTGGCTCCCACAATCCTGCAGTCGCACCATCCTTTCTAACCCTGCCTCACCTCTCATGACTGGCCCTCTGCTGTCCTCTCCACCTGCTAATGACCTCACATCTTCTCCATTCTGAGCCAGACCTGGGGAGCGGGGGCGGGGGGGAAGGGTCTTTGCTCCAAATATCCCCTCTTCCCTGCAGCTACCCAGGAGCGAATAGGAAAGACAGGTCCCCCTTCCCCCTCATGGAGTCTCTGTGACAGGGCAGGTGGAAAGGAGATAGGAAGGGGAGGTGAGAACAGTCTAAATGGATGTGTGTGTGATAGCATAGGCAGTACACATGTAGCTCTCGTGTTGTCTGGGGTTCCTGGTCTGGAGACCACACTATCTTCAATGCCCCCATGTTCTTTCAACTTGGCCCTTTGAGAAAAGTTTGGAATGAAGGGGCCCCTGCTCACTGGATGATGGAGCAGCCTGAAGCCTTTGTGCACATCTCTGCACAGCCATATTGACAAGCAGCAGGTTGATAGAACCAATGTGTAAGCAGTGTTCTAAAAAATTTAAAATTGGTTTCCTTACATTTTATATTAGTGTGTGTGTGTGTGTGTGTGTGTGTACATGGATAAGTGTGCTTGACAGCTTGATGATTTGTGGAAGGGGGAGGCTAACTCGCACAAGTGGTCCTCTGACCTCCAAACCCTGAGTTTAGAAAGACTCATCCCTCATCCCTTCAGGTAGTAACTTGTCCAAGCCTAGTGCTGCTCCTGTCACAGCTAGGTGTCACACTGATGGCCATTGTCCTGGAGGAGCTTTGGCTCTATGTCACACCCATCACTAAATCATGCTGCAAACTTGCAAGGGCCCCTGCCTCCTCCTCAGTGGTCAACCAGGGTTATTTCCAGACACCAGACCTTGGGCAAGTCACTCTACCGCTCAGCCTGAACTTCCCCATTTGTATAGTCAAGACAAAGAGAACTTAACCACACACAGAGTGGGGAGAAACAAGCTCCAGCTTCCAGTGGTGGGTTGCCAAAAGATTCAGATGTTGCCCTACTAGTGAGTGGGGAATATGGAGGCTTCCCTCCCAGTTTAGTATCATGGGGAACCCATGAGCTTCTAGCCCTTCTTTGAGAACATTAGTAACACATGTATGTCCATCTGATCCAAGGTTTATGGCCACCCAGCTCCAGGTCTATAAGAGTGTGCCCGGAGAAGGATTACAGATCATCAGGGGAGGGGGCAATTCAAACAACCTGAGGGACCTGGATATATATATATATCCACCTGACACCACCTAAATTTTATTTCCTATATAGAGTTAGGTCATACAACCAACATTAATACTCTATTACTTTAAAATGTTCATGTAGGGGCTAAGGAGATGGCTCGGTGGGAAAAGCCACTTACTATGCAAGGATGAGGAGCTGAGTTCAAATCCTACAATCACATTAAAAACTGGACATGCAGCATAACTGTCTGTAACCCCAGCCATCCTATGGAGAGATGGAGGTAGAGACCAAAATTCTAGGAGCTTCTGAGCCAGCTAGAAGAGTATTTCCACATACTGGGAAACAACAAATAAACCCAGAGTCAAACAAAGTACATAAGGACCAACACCCAAAATTGTCCCTAAATTCTACACCACACCATGTTATACACAGCCTTCATCCACACATACATCTGTGCATGCACACACATAGTAAACACATCACATACATATCACGTGCACACATGCCTGTACACACACACACACACACACACACACACACAGAGAGAGAGAGAGAGAGAGAGAGAGAGAGAGAGAGAGAGAGGAGCGCAGAAGTTCCCTTGATCTCTTTAGCCTTCCATGTCTCACATGCATTCTCACTCGGCACCACTAGATGTCAGCAGAGGATGCAGGGAGAAGCAAGCTTCCAGTCAGCCACCTGTGAATCCCCAGAGATCCTTTATGAAAACAAAAGTGGTTTGTAGTGCAGGAAGCACTTGGGAGTCTAGTTTCTGGAGAGCTGGAATGGTGCTCATGGTGGTTTTGGGTTCTTGACAGTCTCACCATGTAAAAGAGCCAGAGTTGAGGACAATCTAAGACCAGTGGGAAAGTTCCACCACAAACCTCCAAGCACAAAGACCACTCCCTTCCAGGGAGTAGTTAGTTCCCAGAAGAACTGCAAACCAAACTGTCAAAGCTACCTGGGACTCCCAACAAACTTCCCTCCCCTTGACTCCCAATTGTCCCCACTGGAAAGTCCAGAACGGTCCCCTGATCACGAGTCAACTTGGAGGTCACTTTGCCCCATCAATAATACCCTGCCTAGTTACTAATTGTTTGAATTCTGCCCCAATTGTTTGCAAGGTATATAACTCCCTGTCAGAGTCTGCTCAGGTTTATCTCCCCTTGAAGTGGGAGGATCCCAGCATGCTGGAATTAAACTCCTCTTGCTATTGCATCGATCACTATCTCCGTGAGTCTCATTCAAGAGGTCCTGGAAGAGGTTCAACTCAGACCTCACACATGCAGCCCACCCTGGCCTAGCACCTACCATCCTGTGACACAAGTGCAGGCTCCCACCCATTCTTCAGATCATCCAAGCCTTTCTCCCACCACCAGAAACACTTAAAGCATTGGCCACACTGTGGAAACCCCAGAGAGTCACAGCTACTGGCCAAGAGCGGAGTGACCACAGGACCTAGAGCCTCCTACACTTTGTGGGAGACCATCTATGACATCTTCAGAAACAGATGATCCACAGTGCAAGCCTTCCACACATACGCATCTGCTGAGGCAGGGGACTGAAGTTGTGCATACTCTTGCTGCAACTGAGACTTTATTAGCAGTTCCCAGGACAGCAGGAAATGGCCTCCCTTCATAGCCAAGCCTGTTGGACCTGAAACACACCCTGGGTTGTTTTCCTGGGACTCCCACATTCAAATCAGTAGGTCCTGTATGGACATGTAGCTTTAAACATTTTTTCAGAGCCGTGTGCAAGCTCAATAGAGATTTCTTGCAGACTTGGAATGCTGCAGAACTCCACGTTCAGAGCACCCAAGAGCTGGCTGATGCCCTGTCTGAGATTCACAAGTTCCGGAGCAGGCTCACCGAAATCCAGTCAGGATTTCCATGCTGAGAATAAAGGTTGAAGATCACCTCCATTCGGAGAGGGCACTCTGACCTCATCCAGGACTCTGAGAAATCTGATGTCCCCAGTGGGCCAAAGCCCAGAGGAAAAAGGAAATGCAGGGATAGCTTCTCTCACACTGAGATTTCACTGAGAGCCGAGACACGGGATGCCTCCCATTTCACCAGTGCTCCTGGCCAAGTAAGGGGCTGCCACATTTGCCCAGAAGCTCATGGTAGAAATCAGCGGAGCCTCTCAGAGCCTAAAGGAGCTTTGCCAGGTCAAAGAGATGCATGATGGCTGGCTCAGGGGTCATGGGAGGCATCGGGACAGGAGGCCTGAGTCCCGCATCAGCATCAGAAGAGAATCTGCGGGGATCACTCTGCTAGACAGAAGCAGGAACGGTGTGCTGCTGAGGCCTCAGGCTGACTTTCGTCACTCCGCAGGTATCAAGAGAGAATGTGAAGTAAGCTGAAGAGAAGTGTCCCACAAGGCAATGAAGACAGGTTTCTAGAGCAGTGGCTCTGACCCGTCTTCCTCATAAGCTCATTTCCACCCTAAATCACTATCCAAAACACCCCCAGAAAAGGGCTATGGCATCCTTGTCTGAAGGAAGGACACTCCTCCACTCACTGTTTATTGTTTGATTTTCCTCTTCTTCTCCCAACTCCCCATGACCTGCACTACTCAAACACAAAGGAGAACTGTGATGTCCAGCTGTCCACTTGACTACATGTGGAATGAACTATAATCCAGAAATGGAGGGCACACCCCTGTGACCCAGGTCTTGAGGCTGGAAGACACAAGTTTCTGACCTGGATCTTGACATAGAGATTTTGAGGCATAGTGGCCATGAAAAGCTTGGGCCCAGGCAAGGTAGTACAAGCCTTTAATCCCAGGAGACTGAGACAAACAGATCTCTGAGGTCAAGGCCAGCCTGGGGCAAAGCAAGTTTCAGTTCTAGACGTGGTGATACACACCTTTTATCCCAGCCACACCAGGTGCTGGAGGCCTAAATGAGGACATTGGAAGAAGACTCTTCTCCTGCTTGCACTTGCTAGCCATCACATCTGTTGGAACCTATAAAAGCCCAGCTGAAACAACTAGTCTCATGAGACTGAGCAACACCTGGATTCTTAGACTTCCCATCCATAGCTGCCTATTGTTGGGTTAGCTGGACTACAGACTGTACGGCATCACAACAAATTCCCTTAATACATAGAGACGTCCCATAAGTTCTGTGACTCTAGAGAAGCCTGACTAATGCAGGTACATACTGGGAAATTTCAAAAGTAGAAAAGTTAAAAACAGGGCTGGCGGTGACTTAGTGGAAGAGCATTCGCCCAGAGCGCGTGAGGCCTGTGTCCAATCCCAGAACTGAAAAGTAACAAGCCCTTCCTTACCTAGTTGGCTTGAGTGGTCACAGAATTAGTGTCTCAAGACCTCAGACACTGAAGTTGGACTGGGAGAAACCCCAAAGCCTCTTGCTGACCAGGTGAATGAACCTTGCCCACAGTGCTCAGAATACAGGTGAAGGCAAGTGTGCTCCCCTGACACTGTCTGGTCTCACTATCTCGGTGCCCTGGCATTCCTGAAAATATTGCTAAGACAGTACTTTCTCCCCCCTCTTACCCCCAAAGGCAGTACTTTCATATTGCAACCTTCCCCTCAGAATTCCTAGCTATTTTCATAATCTTCTCTCATGTGGTAAGATTATAGTGGCTTTCACATGGGAGGCGGCAGGGATGGAGGGACAAAGGAAGTATGTAGCCATTTATCAGAGAGGAATTACTTCCACAGGGCTGGAGGGACCATTGAGCAGTCAGACAGCAACACTGACACAAGGAAGGAAGGGATCAGGAGGCTTTGTCTGCCCACTCAAAGGAGTCGGAACTGATGTCCCCACACAGTAGAAACACAGTGGAGACTAGATCTGGGCCTTATGGATGGCAGTCAGAAACGCCCTCTCATTTCTGGATCTGGCTCATGACAGGCTAGAGCAGAAAGACACACTTGGAGGCCTTCTACCCAAGCAGGGGCCATCCAGAACCCCAGGGCCAACTGACCCCTGCTTAGAGGTGAGCAAAGGTAGAAGAACTGAGAAGAAAGGCCAGGGTGTTGAGGTGAGCATCCTTACACTCTCTGTGGCTATGAGCAGTGAGGGGCCTAGAGAGGGGAGCACTCTACATTCCCTGAGGGAGCACCCTTACACTCACTGGAGGCAAGAACACCTACACTCACCTGAGGGGAGCACCCTTACACTTATCTGAGGGGAACATATTACACTCACCATGGCTATGCTGGGGAGTTCCCATTTTTGTCATCTTCAGGATTAGAATTCTGTTTCAATTTATTTAATAAGATGAATCTCCCATAACATACTATGGATCATTGCAAAGAGAGCAATTGAGTTGAGATTCTTCTTTTTTCTTTTTCTTTTTCTTTTTCTTTTCTTTTTTTTTTTTTTTTTTTTTTCAGAGCTGGGGACTGAACCCAGGGCCTTATGCTTGCTAGGCAAGCGCTCTACCACTGAGCTAAATCCCCAACCCCTTGAGTTGAGATTCTAACACTAGCCTCACATGCATGAGGCCCCAGTACATTCCCAGCCCTGAAGTCAAACAGATGGTAGGTACACATGTGACCGACTCCCATGTGACTCAGCAATGTCCCCACTTAGGAAGTGCCCAGATTACCCAACACAAGTTAACTGAGCAGCTAGTGCAGTAGTCAGATCATGCTGTGTGGAGTTCCTCATTGTCTGCATTACTGTGTCCAACTCGCAATTCACTGTTCTCCACGCCCTGGGCCACTTGGTAGGATGTACTAGGGGTGATGTACTGTGCTGGTAAGGGACACTGGAGCCCCACCCCTTAGCAAGGATACAGCAAGAAAATGGATCTGACTTGTTCTGGACTCAAGCTAAACGTATGTGGGCCTCTCAGACTTCTCGCCAACTCAGAGTGGCAGGCCTAGGCCTTCTGTGAGTTTTTGTGAATCTGTAACAGCAGCGTGGTTCAAGCTGAAGCTCAACATGACAGTTGGTCTTGTACTAGAAACGTGTCTGAGTCACTTGGAAGACACACACACACACACACACACACACACACACACACACACACAAAGCTCCAAACAGCCACCACATAAAGCCAGGCCCAGGAGGCACACTAAGGAAGAGGGAGGTGCCTAAACTGTCCTCATAAACCGAGCCTAAGATCATCCACCGTGGGTGGATCTGTCCAAACGCCTCATCTGAGGTAAGAATTCCAGAGGAGAGCAACGCTAAAGAGAATACAAGCTAAGTACAATATCACAAAAGATGCAGTAACATAAATGAAATCAGGATAAAAAGAAGAAAGCCAAACCATTTTCCACAAACCATTTCCACAAGTGTTCTCTCTCGCTTAAGGGAGTCAAGATAATGTGGGCCTGGGCCTCAGCAATCCCAGTGTTCTAATCAGCCAGTCTGCCCGGTAGAGTCTTTAACACCGGTGTGGACTTTCCTGGGAGCGTCAATTCACAGAAGAAAAAGCACATTGAAGGTTAAAGGATATCATAAAGTCCAGGTAAGCCATAGAGCAGAACAATACACTCATAACCTACACCAAAAAGAAGGGGATGAGAGCGTGTGTGGCCTCCTCAGAGAGCCACAGCCCTGGTCCCTGCAAGCAGAAGCAGGTACAAACAGCATGCAGTGTGGCTGGAGAGGATCTGGAGAGTGAGGCTGAAACACACTGCACTCTGACTTTCTTGATGTCCCAGCCTGAACACCAGAAGCCAATAACATGTCTCCCGACCTGCTAAACATTTTGTGACGGTCCCCCTGGGTTAATAAGCAATTGAGCTTTTAGGAGTCCTTGGGGAGCCTTGCAGGTGGTAGGAGGTTAGGGGCTTGGTGTAAACTATCAGGCAGGTTCTGAGTCACACTTTCAGGAATGGTGTGGACCCTCAGCACCAGAAAGGTGAGAGCAACTAGGAGAAAGGATAACAGATCCCAGGCCTAGATGAGTGGGATTCCTCCCTGAATCTCCTGGGACTGTAGATCAGAGGTAAAAAACGGTCCTATACCCCAACAGGAGCGTGGTGCTGGGACCCGTGTGGGGACTACCTTCATGTCAGACTCAACCTCATAAACCAGGCAGCGTGGCAATGACAGAGTTCACTCAGGAGATGTGTCTTCTCCTGCCCCTTCTGGTTAACCATGGTCCTTTGATCCCCAGGGAGGGAACTACTATGTCCATGTGGCTGGGTCATGGACTACAGATGCTGAGCCAAACATCTGTTGGGATGTTGCTGTGAGGTGGTTGTTGGGTGTTGTCTGAATTGAGGTGACTTATTTCTGTAATGAGATACCATGACCAAAGCGACTTTGGGAGGAAAAGGTTTATTTGACTTACACTTCCTTTTTTTTTTTTTTTTTGAGCTGAGGACCGAACCCAGGGCCTTGTGCTTGCAAGGCAAGCGCTTTACCACTGAGCTAAATCCCCAACCCTGACTTACACTTCCATTTTTCTGTTCACTATCAAAGGACGTCAGGACACGGCAGGAACCAGAGGTAGGAGCTGATGCAGAGATGTAGAGGAGAAGCCATGGGGGATGGGGGTGGGATGCTTACTGGCTTGTTCTCCATGGCTTGCACAGCCTGCTTTCTTTTAGAACCTAGAACCACCAGGAATGGCCCCACTCACCCACTCACAATGGCCTGGGCCCTCCCACATCAATCACTCACTAAGAAAGTGCCCTACAGGCTGATCGTCTGGAGGATATTTCTCAACTGAGGCTCCTTCCTCTCCAGTGGCTCTAGCTTGTGTCAGGTTGCTTAACATTTAAAGCAGCATTGCTGAGTAATAAAGCTGGCCTTCCACAGTGTAGTGGCCTCATCTCCTAACCACCTAATGACCTTAAAAGACCTCTGCGAGGTGAGAAGCCTGTCTCCAGACAGCCTTTGGGCTAACGTCTTGACTCCTGTCTAGGATGTTCTGTCTGTGGCTCTGCCCTACAGAGTTTAGACTCATACTCCTCTGTGGGCCAATTCCTAAAACAAACATGTCTGATATCTACAGAGCTATATGCACACAGCTCCAGACACTGCACTCGTATCCCTCGCTTGCTGCCGCTTCCAAGCACCTCCTGTTGGCTAAGCTTCCAATTCAGGAGAACCTGAGTTGCACATCATTTTGCCTGGGAGAGCATCTCCATCTCAGCTCCTGCCAGCCTATTCTGGCTTCTTGACCAGGGAGTATGGGAAATGGGCCAGTTGTGCAAACTGGCAGGACCTGATGGGTCTCCCTTACCGATGTCTCCTGTATTCTGACCTAGGCGTGTGTCTATTACTGTCAGATTGCTAGAGAGAAGACGGTCCTGGCAGAGGACCAAATGGATGTGATCAAGGAAGGGGTTACCGCAGGAATGTAAGCAAACTCCTTGGGAGATCCCCTCCTGCCCCCCATGACAGGCCCAGGAGACAGAAAAAGGCTACTGTGAAAGGGGGCAGGGGCCGGAGAGCCCACTCACTGTTGCTTTCAGGGATACAGGGAGGAAACTTCCCACCAGTCTCTGTTACACAACCTCTCAGGCAAGGAAACCCATGGCCTCTGAACCCCACAGGCCTCCTGGTATCCTAACACAGGGCCTCCCAGCCCAGCCCAGGGCGAGATGAAACACTATGGAGGAGCAGAGCAAGGCACACTGCCTGGAAACTGGGCATGTGCTCAACCACTCAAGTTGTCAGCTGACAGGACTTTCCAAATGAGTTTTTGTAATGATCAGCAGCTGATTCTGGGCATTCACTTGGAAGGAGCTCAAAAAAAAAAAAAAAAAAAAAAAAAAAAGAGTCATCAAGTGACATCATCAGAGCAAAGCTCTTTTCATTCCCATCTTTCCCACCATCTCTCCATGGCTGTTTATGAGACACACTTCTGCTCGTGATGTCTGAAAACCAGAGGAAGTGGTGCAGAGCCCTGTTGAACAGAGCAGACCCTCCACCGACCCACGAGCACCCACATCGCCATGAGTAGCCAGCTCCTGACCAACCATTTTATTATGCTCATGTATTATCAATCAAAGAGTGAAACTAATCAGCTATATGCTAACAATGGTTATACTTTAAATGGAGAGCAGAGCATTACATTTAAAATGGAACTTCAGTTCAGAAAGATCCTTTACTGCGTGGTGTAGGAAGGTAATTGATGCAGTGCTCTGAGGGAGCCAGGAAGGGAGGGAAGAGGGAGACCCTATTGTCTGGCTCAGCTTCCCCAAGGGGGGTGAACAGAATAGGAATCCAAGCTAAAGGGAAGACTGACAACATCATTTTGCATTCTCAGGAAAAAAAAAACACACTTTTTGGTGTATTTTTGAAGAGGTTTGGCAAGCCTATCTAATCACCATGGAAACCTTAAGCAGTGCCAGGAGTTTTATTGTAAAATACCAGGATGTTTACATGCTGAGAAATACAGCACTTCCCTGTGAAGCCCTAACAGGAGCCTTGAGAGAGCACTTTTTAAGCTGTTTGTTTCTGCTGTAAAGGAGGCCTGTGGGTCCAGGAGAATGGGCATCTCAACTCATCAGAGCAGGTCCTCAGCAGTTCTTGAGAGATATTTAGAGCCAATGACTCATAGGGACCGGGCAAGTAAGCCATAGGCAAGGATCCATAAAGGCCTGGACACACTTAGAGGCCATCTGCCCTGGCCCAGAGGCAGGTCCTGGAGTTCCATAATAACCTCTGGCCTCCACAACCTGCTCTCCAAGGCCAGATGCTGGGGCAGAGCTTGTGACTAAAGAGAAAGACGGTCATATGGCAGCCTAGGTGCACAGGTCTAGAGTTCCTCGTGAGGTTCTAAACCCCAGATAATACAGTAATGAGGGTACTGGAGGAGGGAATTTTGGGATTGGAAGTCTAATAAAAGGAAGGCCTCAGAGAACAAGCAAGGTCCTCCTGGCACACGAGGACACAGAGTTTGGACACCATCCCTTTGACCTTGACAGTCAGCCTCTGATCTGCGAAAAATCATGTCTGCTTTTGTAAAACACGAAGTCTGAGATGTTTTGTTATAGCGGCAGGAACAAACTCAGCAGGAAGAATGAGAAATCAGTCAAATTACACTTGTAAGTGTCCAAATAATGGGTACTAGTCCCAGTGTGCCACGTCAGGAGGCCAACTGTTTGAGAGGTGATCCAGTTGTGAGAAACGGAGAGCCAGAAGTGGGAATTAAAGCCCCAGAGAACTTCAGTCTTGTTCCAGGCAAGGTTGAGACAAAAGTTTCTATCTCTGAACTAGGGACAGAGTACACAGGACTCCTCCCTGCGCACATCTAGACTCCAGCACTGAGGGCTAAGTCTCTGGTGTTCATGGGCCACCAAGCCCACTGCAGTTTGTCACAGAGTCCAAGTAGGCCAAGCCCCTTGGCATTTCTTTACCCTCGATTCAGTTGCTTGCCCAAATTAAAGCTTGATTTTGTGAGACGTGGGAAGCATGTCTTCAGTTTGTCCTGCAACTACAAAGAAAATTAATAATGTCAAACGGCTGAATGACAGCTTCCCGTTTCAGCTTTTGCAGTAGGCAGGCCATAAATCAGGAAGATGCCTGCTCCAGGGCGGCAGTGGGATCTAGACCAGTATAAGAGAGGCAACAGAGAGAGGGCAAAGCTGAGAAACTCTCTAGGCAATCAGGAACTCAGTCTCTGTGGAACTGAGACAATAAAGAAACACCATTATGGCATTAGCACTTCTGTAAATGGTTTTCCTGAAAATGTACTGATGTTTTGTTACCATTTATTTGATGAAGCTTGCAAGCAAATCATAAACCATGAAGGCAGTTCTCCATGAAGGAAGGAGACACTGCCTGGAGGAGCAAGGGAAAGTAAAAAAAGGAAGAAAAAGTCATATCACTCCTGATAAGTCAAATTTTAGTCATTTTATTGTATTCAATTTTTAAAGTTTAAAGGTATTTTATTTATTTAAAAAAATCATATGTGGAGGCTCCTTCCCATGGCACATCCAAGCCCTCCATACAACCACATCCTTCTTCATGGTCTACACCAGTGAATCTGTCTGATCCACCCTTTCATGCACTCTTTCTAGACGTTATATCTTTGGTTCTCAACTTGTGGGTCGTGACCTCTTGGGGGGCGTCACATATCAGTTACTTGCATTAGCAAAATTACAGTATGAAGTTGCAATGAGATGATTTTATGATTGGGGATTGCCACCCACGAGGAGCTGTACTAAAGGGTCACAGTGTTAGGAAGGTTGAGAACCGCTGCTCTAGATCTATCCAGACTTGAACCAGGATGCTCATCTTGCACACTAGACCAGTCCCCTGTATCCACCTGACTTCATCCCACTGAAGAGATCTCCAACCTTCAAGTCCAACTTGACCAACACATCCTCTCCTCTGTCCCAACCTGTTCTGTCCACCTTAGACACAGAATGAACTGAAGAAGTCCACATGCTCAGACCTCATTGCAAAGTGCAAACAATATGAAAGATCAAACTAGTACCTTCTCTCCAAAGCCCACCTGTAGATATGGTTGTGGAAGAGAATGACCTGGATGAGCCCAGGGCACAGATCTTAAAGGAACATTCACAAAATTCAAAGACTTCAAGGAGTGTTGAGGTTTGGTCTGTTGCTGTGTGTTATAATGCTAAAATACTGGCCCTCAAGGCCTGGTTGCCTCCAGGGATAAGAGAATCTACACCTAGACCCAAGTGAGGCTATGTAACCCCAGCAAGTTATCCCTGATTGATGAATAAAGATGCCTACAGCCTATAGCTGTCCAGAAGAGAGATAGGCAGAGTTTGGGTTCCAGAGCTTGGGGGCTGAGGAGACCAGAGGAAAGGGAGAGGACAAGACCCCATGGGTTAGAAATCATAAAACCATGCCCCCATGGCCAGCCAATCGGAGTTAAGAGCTGCCCCGATGGAACATGGCAAGTTATAGCTCAGGGTTATCGATGCAGAAGTTAACTCTAATAGCTGAGAGGGTAGATCTCTGCCCAGCTCCAGGGCCATAGAGGCTTATTATAAATATAAAGGTCATGCGTCTTATCTGGGAACTGAGTGGTCAAAGGCAGAGCATAAACTCCCATTTGAGATTTAATAACTACTACAACAAAGGAGTCTGCGAAGACACATGGAACAGCTTAGTGCAAATAAAGAGAAGGCGCAAACACCCAAGTGGTACCCACGATTCCACACACTTTCCCCATGAGAACTCACTCAGCAAACTAGGACTAAGAGAAGGTCAGGTCTACACGATAAGAACCACATGTTAAAAAGTCACTTCCAAGATCAGACTCTGGAAAAAGCCGGTCGGGGCAAGACAAGGCTGCCCTCTCTTTCCACCTCAACTTAACATGGCTCTAGAAGCCCCAGCAAGAGCAACTAGGCAAGAAAACATAGAAGTCATTCAAAGTAGAAATCTAGTAAATTTATCTCTTGCCACGTTGTGTAATGCAAAGTATTCCACAAAAAAATATCAGAACCGAAAAACCAAATTCTGTAAAGCAGCAGTCCACAAACTCCCCAAACAGAAACCAGACACATTTCTCCATGGTAACAGTAAACAGTGTGAAAGAGAAATTAAGAAATCAATTCTACTTACAACAAGATTGAAAAAAAATAAAACACTTGGTAATTAACCAAAAATAAAAGTCATGTGTAATGAAAACTAGACGGCGTCTCTGAGGGACCTGAGGGCAACATGAATGGGGAGAAATGAACTGTGTGCACACACATGTAAAATCAATGAGATGTTGACATGGGTGACACCGAGGGTAGCTTTAACATACGTGTCTACCGAAAGGTCAAGGGCTTACTTTGCTGAAGTAGAAATATCTATGCTAAAAGTCATATGTAATCAATGGGTATCAAACAATATTAACCTAGAACAAAGCTGAGAAAATCATATGTCCTGATCCCAAAGCTTATGATTTTTACGTATTTACAACATTACATATTTACGTATTTTTTAGGTATTTATGACACTGTGGGGCTGGTAGAGAGTCAGACATATAAACCAAATTTAATCAGATATGCAAACTAGAAGTGAATCCTCACGGAAAGGGCCACATGACCTTCAACAAGGGTACCAGTCATTCCCTGGATAAAGAACGGCCTTTTCAACAGAAGGCTGGGAAAATCAAATATCCACAGTCAAACAATGGTTCTGGATCACTCTGAAAGCATCTATAAGACATAATTCAGAGTGGATTTGAGACCGGCCTTCGTTAGGGTTTCTATTGTGATAAATCACCATTAACAAAAGCAACTTGGGAAGAAAAGGTTTTTGTCAGCTTACAGCCCTGGGGTCAAGCTCCATCCTGAGAGAATCAGGCCAGGAGCTTACTTCCGGGCAGCTCAGAGGCAGGGAATGCAGAGGAGGTCATGGAGGAGTGCTACTTACTGGCCTGCTCCTGAGGGCTTGCTCAACTTGGTTTCTCATACCCCCGCCCCTACCCCCACAAGATGACCTGCCCAGGGCTATCACCATCCCCAGTGAGCTAGGCCCACCCACATCAATCATTAATCAAGACAACACACTATAGACTTCCCTACAGGCAAATCTCAGGGAGACATTTTTCTCGACTGAGAATTTTCTACCCAAATGACTCTAGCTTGTCTCAAGCTGGCATAAAACCACCAGCATAAGGGCTAAATGTAAAGCCCAAAGCTATAAAATCCCTATGGGACAATGGGCGGCAACAGACTTGGCAACAGTTTCTGGGATATATCAGGAAAAGCAAGATATCAGGCGTCAAAAGGGAAACACCAGTAAATCCGACTTCGCGGATGTCACAAGCATCAAAAGATGCTGCCAGCAGTAAAGAGTCAACCTGCAGAGTAGGAGTGAGCATTTGCCAGCCGTTTATCTAGTGAAGGAGTAATAGCAAGAGTATATAAAGAGTAGGAACACAATGGTAAAAGTAAATTAAATTGAAAACATGCAAAGGAACTGAGCTGTCATCTCTACAAATGGCCAACAAACTTTTTAAAAAATCCAAGTCGGTAGTGAGCCATTGCCTTACACCTATCAAAATAGCAACCCCACAGAGATAATATCAAATGTTGGCGAAATGGAGAAAGACCAGAACCCTGAGAACCATTGTTAGAAGTACAAATGGTACGGCTGCTGTGGACTCCGTATGGTGTCTAAAGAAGATTAAAATGAAATGGCCAATCTGGGTCTATACTCAGGAACAGGAAGTGGTCTCAAAGAGACATTTATAAGAACCACTATTCATAAGAGTTACCATGGCGACGCAGGTCTGGGCCTACAGCTCAGGGCTAGAGTGCTTGCCACCGCAAGAGAGGCCCCGGGTGCACTCCAAGTACTGGAGGATTTGTGGAAACAAAGCAAATGTCTGTTGACAAACAGATACCCAAAAGGTGTGTTAGACATACACTGAGTGTTATTCAGCCTTCGGGGAAGAACATTCTGACAGATGCTACAACAGGTGTGGCCTTTTAAGGCAGCATTTTAAAGGAAAACCAGACACGAAAAGAAAGCTGGTATATGAACTCATTTCTACACCGGGTAGTAATCAAACCGTGTCGAAAGCCAGGAAGTAGAAGGGAGGTGTTTGGCCTGCTGGCAGGGAGAGCGGGAAGTCAGGGTAGTAGATCCAGAGTCCCAGTGCTGAAAAGGTCTGTCATAGGTGGCAATGGCCGAGAAACAGCATGAACTTACTTAATGACACCAAGCTGCACACTTTAAAATGGTTCACACCATCTATCCATGTTTATTATACAATGGTAAAAATTGGGAGTAGAGGCTAGAGAATTGGTTCAGCAGTTAAGAGCGCTCAGTCTGTCTTCTGGAGGACACAGGTTCGATTCCCAGAACCTAAATGATCGCTCACAACCATGTGTAACTACATTCCTAGGGGATCCAGTGCCCTCTTCTGGCCTCTTTGGGCTCTGTACACAACATGCAGCACATACATACATACATACATACATACATACATACATACATACATGCAAGAAGAACACCCACATGTATACTTTTCTTAAATGAGGAAATCCACCCCATCCAGTGGCTTCTCTACAATATTGAGAGTTGACAAGAATAGATCTGGGATTAACAAAATAGAGGTTGTGAAGGCTGCGCTATACTAATGGTCATGTGGGGACCTTCCCGTGGCATCGCTCAGCCTGCTCATTGCTTTAGAGCTTGCACATTACTGGTTCACCCAAACCCCAGCCTCCCCGCTCAGGACGGCTGGTGCACAGTGTAAGTAGAGGGGGAGGACTTGTGAAAACAATTGTTCCTGACACACCTGAGTCTCAGTGCCCCTTCTCCTGGGAGGCGCTCCCCTAGCAGATCCAATTTAGCCACAGTCACACAATGCCGCAGGTGTCAATCCAATCCCGCTGCCGCCAGCGACGGTTTCTCCTGTGGGAACAGCAACTACCTCACACCTCAGGAGTGGCAAGTCAGAGAAGGCCTGTATTTGAGCTGTTCTATCACCCATGCACCTCCAAGGAAAGACAATGTGGCTACAATCTGTGACAACTTTAAAGCTGGTATAAAGTCATGACTTTGGGACCCAACACAAGTTCACCCACAGCCACTCACTAGAACTTCACTATAACTCAAAACTGTGAGATTTCAAGGTCACTCTAGGACATCTACGGAGGCCAAAAATTCTGTTCCTTAACACCCCTATCCCCTGCTGAGATTGAACCTGGGGAGTCTCTGCCTGGATGTTTCTGGTCACATTATAAGAAGCATCCTCTTCACCATCTACTTAGAACCAGGCACTTTGATGTTTTTATGTTTTCAGTTGATTTCCTTCTCAAAGTAGCCCTGATCCAAGTGTCAAAAGTGTGGCTTCTGTCCCTAAGTACAGAGAGCATGAACACATGCTAGAGAAGCTTCAGTCAGCACAAGGAAAAGCTAGTGCATTGGACACGGGTACTACACACACACACACACACACACACACACACACACACACACACAGAGAGAGAGAGAGAGAGAGAGAGAGAGAGAGAGAGAGAGAACAAGGCTGTCTTGGCTGACCAGCACTATTGTGACCAGACACAAGGAGAAATGGTGTAGTCATCACTGTTTCAGATTTGTGACAATTGTACACAGATAACTATGATATGCAGGGCAATAGGCTGAACCCACCAATCTTAGGGCTTCTTCTCATTTGGAAACGTATCTGTGGGTCAACCCACGTGGCTTACAGAATTTGACCCCTCAGAGCTACAAACAGATCCCAAGCTCACCATAAAGTGGTTATAAAATAAACACTTCTAAACAGCTCAGTGTGCATTAGATCAGGCAAAGAAGGTCATACTGTGTGCCTCACTTAATGTGACTACATACAGCTGCATGCAGGCAGCTTCCTTGCTTCTGCTAATGAGGTCTTAGCTGCCACAGTGCAAGCCTCTCTCTCTTCTGAGGTCACCAACAATGACAAGTCTCATCCAGCATTCACACGGGAAGAACAAACTCTTGTCCCTGGTGTGTCTCCCTGTTGAATATGCTTGGCCCTAGGAGTGGCACATTAGGAAGTGTGGCCTCATTGGAGTAGGTGTGTTACTGTGGGTGTGGGCTTTAAGACCCTCATCCTAGCTCCTGGGAGCCTCCTAGCAACTTTCAGATGAAGATGTAGAACCCTCAGCTCCTCCAGCACCATGCCTGCCTGGATGCTGCCACGCTCCCACTTTGATGATAATGAACTGAACCTCTGAACCTGTAAGCCCCAATTAAATGTTGTCCTTATGAAAGTTCCTTGGTCATGGTGTCTATTCACAGCAGTAAAACCCCAACTAAGATGCTCCCACAGTCACACATAGTAAGGGCTGGCCACAAACCCACCCCTGGATGGCCAACTTCTAATTCTTTTCATATCTATATGACCCACACAGGGATCATAGTGGCAGAAGGAGCCATATTGGTGGTAGGCTCACAGTGACAGAATACTTGCTTGTCCCCATAAAATAATTGTGTGTGCTGTAAGTTCAGAGACAATAGCTAGCCTACCTGGAACTGTGCTATGCTTGCATCAGGAGGATGAAGAGCCTGTACTGAGAGGCAGCCATTGCCCACTGCCTGTGAGCTAACACCACTGGCCCCAGCACCCAAACTCAGACAGTGTTTGTGAACTTAGAAAAACAACATTCTAAGCATGCTACAATCTTTAAAAGGTGCTTTAAATGTACCAGAATTATTTTTAATCCTTTGACCACAAGAAGACATGCCCTAAACCTTTCAGAGTAACGCACGAACAGATTTTGGTAAATCTGAGTGCAGCCAGGATTCTACTTCAGTTCTACAGGGAGGAAAGAAAAGTCATGTCTAGTTACCTGCTCCTTACAATCCAACTACCTAGACAGTTCCTGGAATAACAGTTCTCATAAATTAAAATTCACTTAACAAGAGAATTACATTAAGCATAATGCAATCTTTTTCTAGTGGCTCCAGAGTCCTCTAAAAATATTTCAGAGCCTCATCAGGATGGTAATTACAAGGCTGAACAATGGGTGCCAAGTGCAGGAGCGACTCTGAGATTAGTGGAGGGAATATCTTATAAAACCTTGGAGGTGGCACCTGTATGTAACCCCAGTGCTCCGGAGGTGAAGGAAGAGACTCAGAAGTTCCAGGTCATCCTCAGCTACATAGTGAGTTTTGGGCTAGCCTGGTATACACGAGATCTTCTCCTGTTTCAACAAACGAAAACTCAATCAGAACAAAACAAGACTCTTGCTGTGTTCACACAGTCCTTGAAAGAAGAGTGAGAGAAAGCCTGCAATGTGTGGCCGCTTGTCCTCCAACACAGCCCCTGCGGTGCAGGGGACCGTACAAGGCACACAGCACAAGGTCTGAGGCAGCCCTACTGCACCTCTCTCCCATGCACGGAAGAAATCCTCTTCTGGGATGCTGGTGTTTGACCCGGGCCTCCCTCCCCGCACACCAAGCTGTGAATGCCTGTGAAACCCCACAAGTCACTTCCGGACCCCTCTTCCTTTGCAGCTTCACAGCTCCTTCATGAGTAGCGGGAGCTAAAACCCGAAAAATTTTAAGAGAAACTAGTTCTCGTGTTTTGTTTTTGTTTTGTTTCAGTTTTCCTGTCTTCTAATGACCTCAGGGGCATCTCTGCTCATCAGCTTTGCATCTTTGCAGCAGAACCAGTGAGAAAGAAGCGAAGGACCGCTGGACAAGTCGTAAACGATGACGTTCTCACTGAAAACTAAACGGTGCCAAGATAATTCCTATAAAAGTCAGGAACTCTCCGTCTCCGATGGAAAATAACTAGCAACTCAGAGCAAGAGGCCTCTGGGCTTTATTTCCAGACAAATCAACTAACACGGATTAGATTTTCAGATCCCTCTGAAGATTCCACTTCTCAGTGCTGTCTAGTTCCAGGGGGTGAGAGATACCTGTGTCTTCCCTACCCCAGATCCTGCCTATCAGAAATCCTCCCAGATATCTCCTGTATAATTCAGGACATTGCTGTGTCATAAACTACAAATGCTGGTGAGCGAGGGCTGCACTTACAGGGGGGACATGCACCCTTGGTGGGAGGACCAGGAACCCCACAGCAGGAAGGCCTGACTTCCACTTCTGTCCTTGCCCCTTCTGGCCTTGCCTGGGATGGCTACCTTCACACAGTGCTTTCCAGGAACAGACAGCAACAAATCTGATTATGTCCAGCTCTTAATGATAAGAAATTCACTTTACATCTGGAATTTCGTTTTCCAAGTTCATTTGTGATATATCTCACTGGTTTCTTAAGGCTACCATGGCAAAGAATCACAAACTAAGTTGTTTAAAATGAGAGAAATACCTTCCTGAGTTTCTGGAAGCCAGAAGTCTGAAATGAGGGTGTCTGCAGATTGTGCTCCCTTGGAAACCTGAAAGAGAACTCTTCCTTGCCTCTGGCAGTCTTGGGGGTAACTAACAGCCCCAAGTGATCCTCACAGGACTTGCTTTCCACATACCTGCCTGCCGGTGTCTCTTCTAAGGATGCCAGGTACACTCAGCTAGAACCTGCCCTAAGGGGTACTTATCTCAGTGAGATCCATAATGACTCTGTCTTAGTTAAGTTTTTACTGCTGTGAACAGACACCATGACCAAGGCAACTCTTTTTTTTTTTTTTAAGATTATGTATAGAGTTCTGCCTGCATATACACTTGCACACCAGAAGAGGGCATTGGATCCTATTACAGACAGTTGTGAGCTACCATGTGGTTGCTAGGAAACTCAGGACCTTTGGAGGAGCAGCCAGTGCTCTTAACCTCTAAACCATCTCTCCATCCCCCAAGGCAACTCTTATAAGGACAACATTTAATTGGGGCTGGCTTCCAGGGTCAGAGGTTCAGTCCATTATCATCAAGGCAGGAGCATGGCAGCATCCAGGCAGGCATGGTGCAGGAGGAGCTGAGAGTTCTACATCTTCATCTGAAGGCTGCTAGCAGATACTGGCTTCCAGGCAGCTAGTCTGCGGGTCTTAAAGCCCACACCCACAGTGACACACCTACTCCAACAGAGCCACACTTTCTAATAGTGCCACTCCCTGGGCCAACCCAACACAAACCATCCCAGACAGCATTTCCAAATAGAGTCATGATCATAGCCACAGATACTGGGGTAAGACTCCCCAAACTTCTTTTTGAGGTACACAAATCAAATGCAAGGTATAACACAAGAAAATCTGCTTTTGCTATAATAAAAAACCTTCAGACTTTTTTTCCTGAGTGAGTGTGTCAAGCTTTAGTTGAATGCAGAATGCGCTGCATCGGGAGAGCATTGGAAAGACATTATTTATTTCATCTTCCTCCAGTACAGGAATTCTGAAGCTTCCAGTTCACAAACCATGTTTGCCCAAATGTTTTTTTTTTCTTAACAAGATTAAAGGTATACAGATAAATGAAACTAGATATAAACCGAACATCTGCTGACAAATCATAAAGAAATTTCATTTAAAACAATTCTTTGATTTGGATATATTTACTAAAGAGGAAAGCAGATTTTCGTACTAGAATCAGATTGCTTATTTGTTTTTATTTGAAGGATTAAACCCTGAGTGAGTGACACAGCAGGATGTGCGACATCCACAGTGTTTTTCAGCTGATCAGTGTTTTGGTTTTATTGGTATAATCATCAATGTTCAAGATGCTACTTTGCATAAACATGTGGTACAACACGGTGGATGTTTGCTTAGAGCTGTTTCAGAAATGGCTGGAAAGTCTAGCCTGTTCCCAAGCCAAAATTTAATGACTTTTTAAAAAATAAAACTCAGGCCAACAACTCAAACAGCAATTGTTACAGTTTTTGGTTTGCTTTTGTCTTTTGTTTCTGAGACAAGGTCTTATGTAACCCAGGCTAGCTTTGAACTTCCTATGTAGCAGAGGGTAGCCCTCAACTATTGATACTCGTACTTCCACACCCCCCCCAGTACTTGAATTACAGACTTGTACCACCATATCTACCCTGAAGTAGCAATTTTTTTTAATTTTTAAAATTTATTATTATTATTTTTTTTTAGTGTAGAAAGAATGAATGCTTGGAAGTCAGAGGACAACCTACAGGTGACAGTTCTCCACCTAATCTACGAATCCTAGAGATCAAACTCAGGCTTTGCAGCAAATGCTTGCTAGGACATCTTGTGTGCCCTCAAACAACAATTTTAGAAAATCAAACATTGTTACAGAAAACAATCAGAAATATATTGGTTGGATGTTCACACACTGAGGAATGGCAGTGAGATAATATTAAACATCTTGGGAACATTGTTTTTCATAATTAAACAATTCTGCTTCTCTGGGAGTTTGTAAACATAGTAGAAACAGCACAGCTCTTGATAAATACTGTGCTGAGGGGTTTCAGGCCCTGCTCCTCAGTGCTGCTTGTGGAGTGCCCAGGCACAGTGCCCAGCATGTGCTACATATCCAGAGCCAGGGCTGCAGTGAAGCCACAGGATATAGCAAGGATAAGAGATGCCACAAACACTTGGTTCATTAGACATTTGATTTCTAGTTGAGTGTTGAGACCTTTTACCATTGCCAAATTCTTCATGACCTTCCACGTTCAGTTATGAGACCCTGTATGGGGCAGTTGAAGAAGCTGAAACTACATGTACATTGGGTATTTCCTTGAGATAGTTTTGTACCTCAAAGAATAAGGATGGATGGCATCTGGCATTCTAGCAGGCATAGAGAAAATACCAAATACATATAAATGTATTGATTGTTATTGACCAACTCCATGTTTTCATCATGCATATGGTTCACCCGTATAACCATAGAATGCACTTAATATATTTAACTCATATATATAGGCTTGAGCCATAACTTGTTGCCCTAAGCTTATCTTGCTAGGATTCCATGAGAATATCACCGGGCTTTGAAAGAAGACTGTCAGGAGCAATTGTTGTTTTGTTTTGTTTTTTTAGAGACCAAGTTTTCTGTGTAGCCCTGGCTGCTCTGGAACTCCATCTGTACAGATCACATTGGCCTTGAACTCTTGAACTCGCAGAGATCTATCTGTCTCTGCCTCCTGAGTGCTGAGATGAAAGGTGTGTGTCACCCCTACCTGGCAAAAATCAGAACCCATGGTAATTAAGAGCAATTGCAAATGTTAGCTATGTCAACCAGCATAGAAAAATGTAGATATTTTTTAAAATCTCATAAAAAAACTACAAGCATGCTTTGATTTTAAGGCACAGAAGAGCAAAGATATACAACTTTTTAAATCGCCCGTGCCGTTTGCTGGCAGTAGAAGGCAGTGTCTTGGCAGCATGTGCAAATGGACGTACTCCTGGAAGGTAGGAAAGTCTTATCCCCACATTTCAGACATGCTTTTCTGGGATAGGACACAGTGAGAAGGCAGACCCTGAGGGAAGTGCTGGCACTGTCTATACACATGGGGACTATCTGCAGCCATCACTCTGTGTAACATAAAACTGTCTTATCTTTCTCGTTTTCTCTGGCTAGTATAAGGCCCCATGAAAGCTGGGGAGTTCACTTAGGATGCAGCGGCATGACAGACCCCAAGCCACCATGTGAAGGATGCTTGCCAAAACTTTAGTGGATGTGAGAGGGCAATGTCCAGTGCCCTTGGTGCACCAAGCTGCTGAGACACCGGAGGGTCTGTTTGCACTCTTGGCTTGGATACTAAATACCTTTACAGTCCAAGTGCCATGGAAACTAAGTCCAAATGAATACACTTGACAGCACAGTCTCTGGCCTTTAGCTGAAGACCCACACACATCGGTCGCCTTAAGGAACAAGCAGAAGGCAGTGTACTGGAGTCAGCTACTGGCTCTGTGGTTTCATTCCAGCACCTTCTCTAAGACGCAGCTATACTCAGTGAACATGAGCATGTCATGAGGCAATGTGGGACAAGAGAAGGACAGCAGACTGGACAGAAAGGCACAGTCAGCAATAGTTCTGGAAGAACTGCTGGTGAAAGGGGGACGGGGTGCGAGATGGGGGTTGCCCAGAGTGGCCAGCTTTTGTAAGCCTTAATGAGGGTGTCAGGACCATGGACAGAGAGCTCCACACACTTCCTTCTGCTGGGTCCTTCTACAAAGAAAAGGGGCACTAACTACCTCATAGCTGCAGGCCTATCTATCAGTAAACAGCCCGATTTAGAAAGTGCTGCTGCTGTTTCAGTCAATAGCTCCTGTAGATAAAAGTAAAGTGTAGGAGGAACTTAGCCAAGCAGGCCCAGGTGCAATGCTGGCACATGCTTTACTGATGCTTCCTCTCCAGCCAACCTAGATTCTGCTGACATGGCTAGAGACCGATGACGCTGGATCAGACAAGGGAGCGAGCCAATGAGAAAGAGACAGCACCACATCTGGCTACTTGAGAGCCAATGAGATGCTAGGAGGCAACTGGGTGTCATCCCAATGCCCCTTGGTGGACAGAGCCAGGTGCCTATGAGCTTTGTTATATGAACTATGTTTCAAAATCACAAATCCTAGTTTAAAAGTCTGCTGGATGGGACCGGAAAAATGGGTCTATGGTTAAAGATGCTTGTGCCCATTGGTCTTCCAGAGGAACCAAATTTTGCTCCCAGCAACCAGGCTGAGTGACTCACAATCACTTGTAACTCCAGTTCCATGGAATCCAATACCCTCTTCTAGTCTGTGTAGGCACCTGCAGTCATGTGCACACATCCACACACAGACACATAAGTTAAAATTAAAATAAAAAGTAAGATTTGTTAAACCACACTTTAGGAGTCTTATTCCAGCCCTTACCCATATAGCCAGATTCTGTGTATCCTCTAACGAGACCGTTTATCCTCACTGTGGAAGACCCCCATTGGCAGGGACTTTTTGTGTAGCTTTGAGTTTGTTTCAAAAATACTATATAGAAATATATCCTTACTTCTCAGGTTTTCTTTTTACATAAAAGCTGCATTACAGGTAAACATATATGAACTATGGCATGTAGCTCAGCTTTTGGTGAAAAGCTTCCAGACAAATCCAGGAAAGAGTCGGTGAGCTCTTACAGGCACCACCTTGTGTCTCAGGGTTGTGGGCCACCCACCCCAGTAAGGGAACAGATTAAATTTCAGCCAGGGATTGATGTTTTCTGCATGGCATTAGTTTCTTTCTAAGAACTGGTTGTGCAAACATCACCACAGCCATCCACACACGCCGTGTGGAAGGAGATCTCTTCAGATGCTATTAATAATGAAGAGCAGGGTGGGATGGGGGCAGACATGGTGTGGTAAAGGATGCCAGGCCTTCTCACTGAGCTTGACGTTCTGCTGGCATAGTAGCAGCATGCCTGTGTCACGAGCATCGAAGCTTTGGGACTCTAGAGTAGAGTCTTCCGGAGAATTCTCCCTTCTATGCCAGGCCGAAGAGTATTGTCTGGATCTTTTTGTACACACCAGCTCTGTAGAGCTGACCCATATAATTGACAAGACCCCCTCTTCTATTCGCCCCTGTATTCTGACCCTCCTCTTTGTAGATCTCTCTAGAAGGTCACTGCTCTTCTGGAGGCCCCACCCCTGTGTACCCAGGCCACTCCTAACCATCATTTAGATGTCTCTCCTCCTGGATGACCCCCCTACCTTCCCTCCTCAGCCTTGGGGGTTATTAGTGTTTTGCTTCAGGATGAGAATGGTGGCCAGTTCTGTAGGTTACATCATCGTGACTGATGAGCAGTCTGCTTTAAAGAACAGGGGGAAAAGACACGGTGAGAAGATACTCACGTGCCTGCCACACACAGGCTTTATTAAGTGTTCTGTGTTGTTGCAAGTCTAAGTTATGGTGTGCACTTCTTGACTCTGTAGAAGACAACCCTCCCCTGTGATGAGAAAAGATCTTCCAACATCTCAAGAAGCACTGGCGTGTCCTCACATTATGCACACACAGCGCGGGAAAGCACGATTATCTGAACATTTGCTGCAAAGAACTGTGCTCATTAAATTTTCAACTACATTTGTCATGAGAGAACACATCATCACCTCCTTACCAAAAAGTAATTAATCCATTTAGGCCCTCAATTATGTTGCTTAATTATTATGAACTAATTACTATATTAAGAATTAGTGGTTACTAGTTTGAGAACAGAATCTGTAGTCACCAGTTACCTAAGTTCCACACAAGTAACAATCAATAAGAATCACTCACAGGGGCTGGAGAGATGGCTCAGCGGTTAAGAGCACCAACTGCTCTTCCAGAGGTCCTGAGTTCAAATCCCAGCAACCACATGGTGGCTCACAACCATCTGTAATGGGATCTGATGCCCTCTTCTGGTGTGTCTGAAGACAGCTACAGTGTATCCATATACATTAAATAAATAAGTCTTTAAAAAAAAAAAGAATCACTCACAGATAAATTTTTAAACACAATTTTTAAATTGGAAGTTTATCTGCAGGATATAAGCAATAGTTTCGAGGGGATGGAGCCAGGGTAGAGGTTTCTTGTCATGAGATGTTGAACTATGCACATGGATTCATGAATTCAATCCCATCTACTCAAAAAGCTTAGGCAAGAGGACAACACTGGCTGCTTTTCTGTCAACTTGATGCAGGCTAGAGTGATCGGAGAGGAAGGAGCCTCTTTTGAGGAAATACTTCCAATGGATCCAGCTATAAGGCAAAGTGATCAATGGGGGAGGACCCAGCCCATTGTGGGTGGTCCTATCCTTGGGCTGGGCTGGTAGTTCTAGGTTCTATCAGAAAACAGACTGAGCAAGCCATGAGAAGCAAGCCGGTAAGTAGCAGTTCTCTACGGCCTCTGCATCAGCTCCTGCCTCCAGGTTCCTGTCTTGCTTGAGTTCCTGTCCTGGACCTCCTTCAATAATGAACAACAATTTGTCATGCTGCCTCATCACAGCAAAACAAAACAAACAAAAAAGCCCTACCTAAGACAGACAGTATAAGCTAAATGGCCTAATCCTATTTTGAACTAAAATACAGGGCTGGGGATATAGCTTACTGGTAAAGCACTTGCTTATACACATGAGGCCTGGTTCAATCACCAATACTATCATAAACAAAACCAAACAATAAAAACATTGGCTAAACTGGACACAAACCACCACACACAGAACACGCATCTCTTTGCTTCCATAGTCACTTCTTGAGGGCACAGACAGTCCTGGCTACCATAGCTAGGGGAGGGCAGGGGCATTGCTGGACTTCCAATGTAACATCTGACGGTGCACAACACAGCCAATGGCATAGTCATCCAGGCCAAAATGTTACTGCACGAAGGCTAAGAACCACTGTCCTCTTTTTTTTTTTTTCTTTTTTTCGGAGCTGGGGACCAAACCCAGGGCCTTGTGCTTGCTAGGCAAGCACTCTACCACTGAGCTAAATCCCCAACCCCGAACCACTGTCCTCTTAATGACTCCTTAGTTCTCTTAGCCACTGAAGGGGTACTGCTGTACATCTGTGCCCAGGGCACAGTAGACAGTCTACTTTTGTGAGGTATTAAAAGGAGATGCCTAGACACTAGCTTACCCTTCAAATCATAGTCGTCAAACTTAGCTATGACTCCCCTTTCACAGTATCTCCCAATCTCCTCTTCTGTAATGGATGTCCAGTTATAAACCTGAACACTGGCCTGCTGGCCTCTCTTGCCTTACCTTCCACACCCAATGGTGACTAAGCTTCAAATCTATCTGGATCTGTTGGGGTCCAGATCCTCTACAGTTCCTTTCTCAGGCACAAAACCTGACCCAGATGTGGATTGCAGAAAACTGCAGCCATGAAATAAGGCCTAGGAGGAAAGTTCTGGGGGTTGGGGAAGGTCACAAAGAAAAGAAAGAATGGAAGAAAGAATTCAGGGGAATCGGGCAAAGAGATGGTTTGCTCAAGGTCTGCTTGCAATGCTATCTTTAGTAGCTAATAGACAATATTTAAACAGCAATGAGAAAAATAAAAATTGTTCATTCTGAAGTGAACCCAGAGTCCTGTGTCTTTGCCCACCATTACCCTCTCTCCCAAGTCCTGGCACTGTCCCTGGCTGTGCTGGCTGTGGCACAGAACCCAGTCACCTCCTAACATCCTCATCCTCCAAGAGAACCTCCATCATTCCAGGAAGTAGGGAGTTCTCCTGATGGGTCATGTTCACTCCCAGCCTTCCCCAGCTATCTCCCGCCCACCTGCCCCACACAGTAGCCTTAAAACCTTAATGTTCACTTAGCATTTTCCACAGTATTAGGACTGTCTATCTTCCTAACCACCATCGATGTCCCGTGTTAAAATCCTAATGCCTGGTACCTCAACTTGGCATGAGTACATTTGAGCCAGGGTCTCTCAGGAATGAACAAACGGAAACGAGGGCGCAAGGTGGTCCCGATCTACTCTGTCGCTGGATTCGGGAATCTTGATGCAAAGATGCCTTGGTTTTGTGTGCTCAGAAAACTGATGGCCACCCACAAGTCAAGGAGCAAGGCCTCAAAGAAGTCAACTCCACTGGCACTTTGGCCTTGCACTTCTGGCCCCCAGAAACGTGACAATAACCTGCTTTCTGCATGGTGAGACAGATGGAAAGAAGTCACAGTCAGGGAAACCATGCTTGCTCCCCACACTTGCTTCTATCCTGTGTTTCCTCATCCATCTGTTTCAGCTCACTAAGAACTCAGCAAGAAACCACGCATTTGTCCACCCCAAGCCATGTTGGCTCACAGAGACACAGTTCTAGATAGATCAATGAGTGAGTGAATGGATGAATGAGGGGGTGAATGAATGAATGAATGAACGAACAAACGAATGCAGGTCACATATTCCCAGATCCTATAATTTTCCCAGAAGGAACCATGAAGTGGATTTTACCCCAACTTATGGAGCTGTTGGTTCTGAATTTTTCTTATGAGAGTAACAAACCTCTCTGAAGAAAATTCTCCAGTTAACGGCTGGAAAGGGAAACGGAAGACTGGGGCCATACAGCACATCACTGTTGCAATTGCAGCCCCACAGAAGTATTGGTATATTCACACCTAGCTTAAAATACAGGCTGCAGCCTATGCCACCATGGCTGTACACGTAGTCCACAACTATAGACAGATCACATTTAGATCTTGATTCAAAGTTAACTTGAAGACTTCATACTTGGTGATATTTTCTGAATTGTCGTTTTAGTGTGCATTGCAGCTATATGACAAGTGGGTGCGTGTGTTTACATGTGTGTGTTTGTGTTCTTCTTCATGTATATAGATCCTTGTCCACAAATGTCCACAGGCACTTCATGATAGGTGGGTTAAGCAAAGTTTGTGAGTAGGTCTGAGTTTGGACAACGATGACATATTGGTATGAGCCCAAACCAGCATTTGACCTGCTGCCGTTCTCCACCTGAGTAGGGACCACTGAAGCCTAAAACAGCCCACTCCATAGGTGGTGACTCTGCTATCTATGAGTCTGGGAGCCCCAGGCTATATTAGTGTAGAACTCCTCTGTGGCTATTTTTACTTAAAATAAAACTTGGATATTTAACCTTGCCTTAAGTTCAGTCCTTTTATTTGTATGTAAACATTTATGTATATGCATGCATGTGCTTTTGTGTGTGTATGCACATGCACACACTCATGCCTTTTACAATATGAAAAAAAAAATCACGTCAAAACAGCTAAAAGCCAAAATGTACTGTGCTCTGGCCTCTGCTGCCATGGTGATTCAGCCCCCACACTTCCAAGGGCACTGATCTTTTAAACACTGTGCACCCCAGACAGGCAGACCTGCTTCCCCAGACAGGAAGAGACCCTACTCCAAGGCACTCCCCTCTCTTCCTATGAATGGGGGCAGGAGCATCGTTCAGCTTCTACACCTGAAGCAATCTCCCAGAGTGCTTTCTCCCTGGTCAAAGATGTTAAAAGCCCCTTTAAAACCAGCTGCTTGAATACCTCTCTCAAAGCAGGAGAGACGAGCTATCTCCATGTGGATGGAGTCTCACAGAGACTGCTACAGGATGGAGAGACAAGGAGAGGAGGCCAGCAAACAGGAGCATGGCTGATTGTGCCCCTGATCTCTCTGCATCTAGGAGCTGATGGTTACTCCAGAAATAAAGAGATGTGAGCCCTCCCTTCCAGACAATACCAAGAATGAAGAGCTCTCTGGCCAGGCCGGCCTCATCCGCTATGGCTTGCCCTGGTCCTTGGAGACTTGCTCGGGGAGCTTGGGTGTGTCCTCACATGGTCGAGGAGTGAGCCATCTCTCTGGGTCTCTGCTGGAGGGTCACTAAGCCCACCCATGAGGCTCCGCCCTGTGACTAACTCCCTGCCTTAAAGCTTTGCCTCCCAACACCACCGGTCTCCTTGGTAATGAGAATTTCATGTCAGTTTGCAGGGTGGGGGAGAGTACCATTTAGAGCACAGTACGAATGAGGTGCCCTAGCAAGACAGAGCAGGTCCCTGTGCCTGGCTCGCCCTGTGGTCCTGCCTTTCACACCAACAATTGTGAGGAGAAAGCAAAGAGGACAGGAATAAGCCAGTCTGAAAGACTGAACCGTGCCACACTCACCAAACAGTTGTTAAAAACACTGGGCATAAATAGATGTTCTCCCTTGGCAACTTTTCTAGGTCAGTGGGTATTTTAAGCTCCTGAGGGAAGCATGTGAATTTTATTAAGTGTCTGGAATAAAAGGGGCGTAGAATATAAAATTTCCATATTTTTGTCTTCAGCTTCCAAATAAACTCCAGGTTAATGGATTTTTTTTTTAAATCTAAAACTCAATGTGGTTTTCTCGTTCTTCTGTGGAAATAGATGTCTGTGTCACTGCATATAACCCCCCAGAAGAGCATATGGGGCAATCCTATGTTCAGGCATAGAGTGCTGTGCCATACACGGGCCTGCGGAAGGTCCAGCCTTGCCTGCAGTTGACCGGCACAGCAGAGGACTCATGGATTCATTACCTACTCCCCTGGCCACAGGTAAATGCAATTTGCCTATTGCAAAAGCTTAAGTGGGTAAACGGATTTCACTGAGGATTAAAAAAAAAAAAAGCAACAACAAAAACACAAGCAAAAAAAAAAAAAAAAACCTCTCTTACTGTTGCACTTTTCTGCAATTTATAAAATCGAGCCCTGGATTGGAGCTGTACTGTCCAGGGTCCTGCAGAATCTCCCCTGAACTCTACTGAGTGCCTGCACTCAGCACCAAGCTGCGCCCCCAGCTCTGCTCTGACACCGTCTCAGGTTGAGGTAAAGACATCGGAAGAGAGAGGCAGAAGAAACTAACTCATTGCTGGTCCTCAACAAATCCACAGAGGGAAGCTAACCCTATACCACAGCACTGTGAGAAGGCTGTACTTCTGACTGTCCTGGGATTTGCATACGGATAGACATACAGACATGTCTCCTTACTCCTTGGTTTTGAGGAGCACAGTTCAAATCCTAAGCTCGCCTTCAATACAGAAGCAGGATGGAGTGATGGTAATCAGGGCCAGGGAGCGGGGAATGGATGTTGGCCAAGACACGTAGGATTACCAGACAAAGTGAGTGCATTCTAAAGATCCAACACCTGGCAACGGACTGTTGTTGGTAACACGGCTCCGTGTGCAGGAGCGTGCCAAGCAATCTTGTGCATTCTCACCACAGCAAGAATACACTGCTGGTAAGCTCGCTGTGTACGCAGGTCCTGGCACCACACCCAAGTCAGACAAAAGGATCTGTCTGTGAGGACAGTGACAACACAGAAGCTTGAGCCAGCATTCTTCAGTCTTCGTTCTCCTTAGAGAAGCTTCTTCAGGCGGGGGGGTTGCCTTAGGCCCATAGAATTCGGGAAGAACATGAAATGCACACATTTCTGACTTGGCCTTTGGAGACGCTTGGGAACGGTTTGAGGGATCATGGGAAGAGTAGCAGGGCTCCTGGCTGGTGAGGATGGAATTCGTGAGCACAGCCCAGGAGGAAGAGCACTGGTCCAGCAAGGATGAGACCTACGTGCATATGCTGGACGGGATGCTGGGCAGGAACTCCAGGCTTTGGGCAGAAGCAGGCAGGATCCCAATTCTATTGTTGGATTTACCTGAAGCAACAGATGCCAGAGGCTGACCCTGCCTTCTTATGCAGTGTGAGTGAGTTATGGAGAGACTGAGGCCTACGCTTGGAACCCCAGGTAGCACTCACTGCTCTCTGCTACACTGCCTGCTGCCCTAAACATGCCCACACGGCACATGGCTTAGAAGCCGAAGTACTATTGATGTCCTGTGTCAGATCCATGATGTCACGAGAAACCAAGCTCTCC
Source organism: Rattus norvegicus (assembly GCF_021556685.1). Taxonomy (NCBI): domain Eukaryota; kingdom Metazoa; phylum Chordata; class Mammalia; order Rodentia; family Muridae; genus Rattus; species Rattus norvegicus. Next base: position 54,885,965 of record NC_141534.1, on the reverse strand, counting down.
TTGAGACGTTTCCTACATCCATCTCCTGAGAAGAGAGCGTTCACAATGTAAGAATCAGACACTGCGAGTGCCAGAAAGCTAACGACTTTTTGATAAGTGTTTGGTTTTAATGTTCAATGCCATTTACATGAGCTATGAAGGGAAACGGCATGAATTTATGAAAATTGTGAATCGCCGAGATATTGTGTAAGTGTGGTTTATGGTTTTTAAGCCCACACAATGGAATAAACTAAATGCGCATGAATTGTTGAATCAATACCGTAAGGACCAAATTTTACTTGCAGTTCTCATATTAAGATGTCATATTACAAATAGATCTTGCCAATGTATTTGAAAACATTTTGCCGCCTTATCCATTTGCCTAATTAAGATTTTCGGCACACTTTTTCTCCCATAAGAACACAGATAATCACAGGAGCGAACAGAGTGGATGCTTACTATGCTGGCATTTAGCCAACCACTGGCATGGCCTCACACCGTTTTATCCTCAGAACCATGAGACAGGTTGTTTGTGAGGGAGTGGCTGCTGGGCTCCGCATGGATACTTGGTGATTTGCATATGAAATCCCCTGTGTCCTTGAGATCATCCCTAGATCACCTAGAATACCAAAAGCACTGTGCACAGTAGATAGGCAGTTGTTAGGCTGCATGTTTTCAGGAAACTTATACCGAAATAATCTGTACATATTTGGTACAGATGTGACTTGCAGGTATTTTCAGTCCATTTTGATTGAATCCATGACGTAGAACGAGTGGATTCAGAGTCGCAAACATCTCCATAAAGGATGAAAAGGAAGCTTAGAAGAGATGAAAGGGACAGATTCGCAGTTCAGGCTCTGATCAGAGTCCATTCTATGCAGCAAAGCAGAGATGAGGCATCAGCAGTCTATGTGAATGGGGCCCAAATTGACGGAGCTCGTGACTAGGCATACGCGTTTATTATAGAGGCTTTGGAACTGTAACTTCCTAACGTTTATATTTTAGAGACGTCATTTATTTATACATACAAGACAGTTCATATCAGTTTTTAGCAGTCTCCTGTATCCCAGGCTAGTGGCCAACCTGCTATATAGCTACGGGTGACTCTGAACTTCTGTTCCCCCATCTCTACCTCTTGCATGGGAAGAGTACAGGAGTGGGCCACCAAGGCCTTGCACAGTCCAGGCAAGCACTTCACCAACTGAGCTGCATTCCCCACATCAACGAACTTAGACAAATTCATGCAGTCATGTGACCACAATGAAATGTCCTTTCTGCGTCTCTGTGACCAGTGTGTCTTCCTGCAGCCTGGACTTCACTGACAGAATGTTTGCTCTGCAGTGTCGGGACTAGCTTTTCTCTCTAAACCTGGTATTATTGCGATGACGCCACATTGCATAGACCTTTGGCTTGGTCTTTCATTTTTACAACTGGAATACAATGGTGATCTTTGCACAAGCTGATGGACATTTGAACTGACTCTGGTGTGTGTGTGTGCGTGTGTGTGTGTGTGTGTGTGTGTGTGTGTGTGCGTGTGTTGAAAAACTACTGTAAATGTCCACATAGAGGTATCTGGTGGACATTTTTAGGTCAATATTCAAGAGTAAGATTATTAAGTTCAAGGTAAGTGGATATCCATCAGGAAGGTGCATTCCAATCATTTCTCAAAGTAGCTGTGCTATTTTTGTGTTCAACCATCAAGAACAGCTTCATCTTGCCTTTGTCCACATTTAATAACATTTGACATTTAAGTTTTAGGCACCACAGTGCAACCTCATCATGTTTTTAATTTGCATTTTCTCAATTATCAATGATGTTAAGCATCATCTGTGTTCTCCTATCCTCCTCCCGTAAAATCTTCCTTCCCCTCCCCATCGATGGTCCCCGTGCAGTCTCCTGGGTTCTACGTGTACTCAAAGTCAAACATATAAATCTAAAGATCTGATACTAAAGATCCTAACAGAGTAAGAACGTAAGTCTTTCTAGGTCTGGGTTACTTCGCTCAGTATTTTGTTTTCTGGTTCTTGCCATTCACCTCCAAATCGCATCTTCCTGCTCACTTGAGTAAAATTCCACCGTGATGGAAGCCGCAGAGCCAGCCATGTAGACAAATGAGAAAAATACCTTCTGTCTGCAGAAGGCAACAGTCCCACATAAACATGAGATCTCTGTGAACTGCCGCTCTAAATACTGTTTCCTTACGATTTAGTTCAATGTCTCTGCTGGTGAGGTGGACAGATTTTAGAAGTAAGCAAAAAAGAAAATCAAGTGAAGCTACTCCTTCAACAAACCCCCCTCCAAAATTCCACCGTGTACTGATACTGTATTTCCATGGTCTAGTCATTAGTCGACAGACATCTGTTCCCATGTCCTACCTACTGTGAAGAATAGTAATTACTCAATTAATTGATAATTAATTAATATGGGCGAGCAGGCATTTCTACAGCAGGAATAGAGTCCTTTGCGTACATGGCCAGGGAGTATACCGGGTCAGACAGTAAATCCATTTCTAGTTTTCTGAGAAACTACCACACAGTCGGCCACAGCAGCTGCATCCGTTCGCGCTCCCAACAGTGCACGAGCACTCTCCATTCCCCAGGGCCACGTCAGCATTGCTTGTCTGCGTGTCTTAATCTAAGCCCTCCTGCCTGGAATACAGTGAAATCTCAAAGTGGTTTTGTGTTTCTTTAAAAGTGCTGCTCATGAATGTGCAGCTCTCCTTGCGAGAATTCAATAGCCCAGTTTTTAATTTAGTTGCCTGCTTTGTTGCTCTTGAGGGCTTTTAAAAAAAGGTCCTTTGTATATTCAGACATCAATCCTTCCTCAGATGTATGACTGGAAACCCCTTTCTCTCTTTGTAGGCTGCCTCTTCCGTTGATTATCGGTTTCCTTTGCAGTGTAGAAGCTTATTAATTCCAGGAAGTTCCACTTGCTATTTGCCGGTCCCATTTCCTGGGTGATCAGAATCCGACTCAGGAAGTCCTTGTATGAGTGTGTGACCTTAAATATACTCCCTATTCTTTCTTCCAGAAGTTTCGGATATAACACTGGGATGGTTGGTGCATTCGTGTGCAGGATGAGAGAGAAGGATCACTTTCCCAGTACCATTTATTATGGTGTCTTACCTCTAATGTGTATTTTTTTTTTTTTGGCATCTTTGCAAAAAGAGAAAAATCAGGTGGTTATAGGTGAGTAGAGTACTTATATCTAGGTCCTTGACTCCACTGATCAGTGTATCTGGTTTTGTGCCAGTGCCATATTGTTTTTACTACTATGACTTTGCAGTATAACTTGAGATTAATCATGCTGATGCCTCAAACAGTCTTTATTCTCTGGGATTTTTTGACTGCCTAGGGTTTTTCATGCTTCTGTATGAATTTTAAGATTGCCTTTTCAACTTCTGCGAGGAATTGCATTGGAATTTTTTATGAGGTTGCACTGAATTTGTAGATTGATTTTGGTAGATGGCCATGCTCGCAATATTAAACCTACCATGTGCATGAGAGGTCTCTCCATCTCCTAGTGTTTTCTTCTGATTCTTCACGGTTTCGTAGTTCTAATTCTATCGGTCTTTCGTTTTGTTTGTCTGTTTGCTTTGTATTATGAACGGGATCATTTCCCTGATTCCTTTCTCAGACTTTCTGTCATTGGTATTTAAGAAGGATGCTGGGTATCTTTATTTTGTAACCTATCACTTTACAGCAGTGTTTGTTAGCTCTAGGAGTTTCCTGGTGGAGCCTTTGGGGTCTATCGTGTATGAAATCCTAATATCTGAAAATAGGGATACTTTGAACCCGTCCTTTCATATTTATATTAACATTTGAAAAACAAATATCTAGTTGCTCAAACACCATTTGTTGAAAAGATTTTTCTCTTCCCAGCAAAATATCCGGACATCTGGGTAAAAATCAACTGACCTCAATGCCAGGGGTCTCTTTCTGTTCCACTCACTGAGGTGTTTATTTTCATGCAACAGCAAACTGTCTCAATTACTCAATCTCTACCATGGTCTTCACACGCTCAGCATGGCATCGCCTGCTTTACTCTTGCTTTGCGAAGTTGAGGCTACACTAAGTCCTTCCATGTAAGTTGAGGCGGCACCTTGACACACTCTCCGAGGAGAAACGCTACAGGTTTTACTTGTGTTACACTGGGTGTCGGTCTCTTTGAAAAGGCAGTGCCTTGACATGTGAGAATTCTCAACTTTGACTTGAGAATTAGAGCAGCTACCCCATTGCAGTCCTGCCAGCAGTAGATAAGACTACCCCACTCAGTCCCACCAGCAGTGGCTGAGGCTACCCCATTACAGTCCCACCAGCAGTGGCTGAGGGCAATCCTCGCCCTCTGACTCCCAGGACAGTTACTGGCTGTTGTTTGGTTGCTCTTATCCTCTCTGGCTGCCGTGAGGATGGAATCCTATCAATGCATCTTTCTGAGATTTCTTGGCCATTTTTCTTTCTTTTTTGGTTAATTTTCTGTTCAGATCCATAGCTTTATTTTCTAATCGGGTCATGTATTATTTTTATTACTTATTTCTAATAATATTTATTATATTATTTATATTTATAGCAATATTTATAATATTATATTATAAATTATTATTATTATTATTATTATTTAGTTCCTTATATATTCTGGATAGTAATTGTCTGTCAAGCATATAGCTGACAAAGTTTCTTTCCCCCTCTGTAGGTGTTCACTCAGCTGATTGTTTTCTTGGCTGCACAAAAGCTTTTTAGTATTTGAGGTTCCATTTGTCAATTACTGGCCTTCATCCCTGAGTGGATGGAGTCCAATTCAGAATGCCCTTTCCTTCACTTGTATCTTGTAGGGCGCTGCCTATGCTTGCTCTGACAGTCTGAGTGTTTCAGGTTTCAAGTTCTCCTTACCTTGTTGTGGTGATGGTGATGGCGGTTGGTGGCAGTGTGTGTGTGTGTGTGTGTGTGTGTGTGTGTGTGTGTGTGTGTGTGTGTGTGTGTATAAAACATGGCATGCATGTGGAAATCAGAGAACCACTCACAAGAATGTTTTAATATTTTCTTTCTACCGTTGGGCCCAAGGATCGGACTCAGGCAGTCAGGCTGAGGAAGTGCCTTTCCCCACTGACATGTTTGTCAGTCCATGAGCATTCTGTTTGAAGAATTTTTTCTTCCTGTCAGCAGTCTTTTGTAGTTTTCAGTATGCAAAGCTTGTACCTATTATATAATGTTTGTTGCTTAGTGTTGTCACTGGATGTTCTTATGTATTATTTTAAATTCAAATTTTTGTTATCTATATAAATATAACTGACTTTCCTATATTTGCCTTATATCCAGCAACATTGCTAAACTTCTTAGTCTCACTAAATTGTTCCAGCTTCCTTCCCTGGACAACCTCCCAGAGGTCATCTCAGATCTCCTATTCTTGCAATGGGACTTTCAGTGTCTTTACCCCAGGTATAGCAAGTTGCTGCATATCCTGCTACCTGCTTAAAAAAAAAAAAAAAAAAAAAAAAGACGGTAGTGTTTTCTGGTCCTCTTTCCACCTTTATTCATGGCCCACCAAGGGGTCACCATCAGCCTTACTGGGGGAAGTTTGGGGGAGGACAACTCCTAGCCTTTGCTAGGGGTAGCTGCCTTCCCTTCCTCAGCTCAGAAGGTACATGTGTGCAGGAACGCTGGCTTCCTGAGTCTCCCAGCAGTGGGCGGAGCTTGACTTCTGCCTCTCCTGTGGTCTCAAAATCCAGCAGTAGAGCAATGGCTGTTACCATTTCCTAACTGCAGACCCCTCAGGGACATCGGTGGGCTCTCCCTGATCTCACTCTGAGTGGCCATTTTTAATTTCCACAACCTCCAAGTAAGGTCCCTTTCCCCTTCATCCAAGAGATTCGGGCTTTGCCTCATATAAGAGAACATTTGGGAGCTGGATTTCCTCCTCTCTGCCTCATCCCTTTCTTCCACAGAGGGTCACTCTTTCAGGCCCTGCCTTTCCCCTGCTCCCTTGGCCATGCAGTCACAGCCAGTGGAGGAGATCTATACACCAGATCTGGGGACAAATGGAGATTCCTTTATTAAGGACTCTGAGGATCTAAGCCGGTGCATAGCCCATACTCAGCGGCAATCTTTGTATCCACCATGAGGATGCTCTGTCTGCCTCTATTGCGGCCACAACTGAACTCCCCACACCATGCAACCCTCACATTAGATAGCATCCTGGCTGTCTTGTTCCATTTAAAGGCTCAAGAAACACCATCCCCGGGGTTGGGGATTTAGCTCAGTGGTAGAGCGCTTGCCTAGGAAGCGCAAGGCCCTGGGTTCAGTCCCCAGCTCCGAAAAAAAGAACAAAAAAAAAAAAAAAAAAAAAAAAAGAAACACCATCCCCTTTTCAGATTACCCACATCTATTGCTGTTGTTAGCCATGTTCACTTACGACCTTTAATACCCTAAGCTAAACCAAAAAACCCTTCGTTGTTGTTGTTATTGTAGATTGCCATTTTCCTTTTACAAATAACCTATCAAAAATATCTGTCCTACAAAGTGAAAATAAAGTTCCCACAGATTAGTAAGCGGAGGCTCTCCTGATTAATAATTCAGTCAGTCAGTCTCCTTGGCAAATGCAGCATCCCTCCATGGCAATGCCTGAGTCACAGCTGAGAACCTCATTCTCTAGAAGTCTTAGCAGGTAGTCAGCAGCTGAAGCTGTCTGCTAAAATTACCGGTAGGAAATCAATATCTGTCCAACAGGGCTAAATATGTGTGTGATTGACTTCCTTAAGGAAGCACGGTAACACATTGAGAAGGAAGAATGGATTTTAACTTCCACAATGAAGTGCTTTGACCTTCCTGACACAAACACAAGGACCTAAGCTCAAATTTCCAACATCCATGTAAGAAGCTGGGTACAGCAGCATGTGCCCATAATACCACCACAGGGAAGGTGGACACAGGAAGACCCTGAGGTTTACTGGCCAAGCAGTCTAGCTGAATCAGTGAGTTCTAATAATGTAAAGAGCAACAGAAGAAGACAATCTCTGGATCCTACACACACATGCACACATGCACACATAGCACTTATACATAGATAAAACACTAATGCAACACTAATGGGATGCATAAAACATGATATCCCAATACTGCTGTGTGTCTGTAGGCCTGTGTGTGTCTGTGTATCTGTGTATGTGTGTGGCTGTGCTTGTGCAAGCACCCACACAAGTACCCACAAGTGAATAAGATGAAAGGCAGGGACGGAAAGAGGAAGGGGACAGACTTGGGGCTTGCGAGTTGAGAGGTGCAAAGGCATCAAACATTGTGCCTATGGGTACAGGAGACTTTTCACAGTTCCACACTGTTTGGAGAACACTCCCTTCTGTATGTGCCTGTAAATTTGAACTACGCACGTATGTGTGAGTTCCCAAACAGATTGTGACTCTGAAGGAAGCCACACCACACACTGCTGGCGATTCTGTCCCATGTGCTAACACAGACTCTGTCTCACATAAATACTCAGGAAATATTTGTAGAGTTGCCTGTCGAGTGGCCTGGAGCTCATTCATCTGCTGCTCTCTGGACCCGTGACTCATGCTCTGATGGACCACTCATCTAGAAGAGGCAGAAGGGAACCAAGGGAGCCGAAGCTCACCCACAGCTCCCCCTGAGAGAGCACTGAGCCACAAAGCCCTCTTTGGCAATGGTTGGCTCTTCTGGGCGTGCTTGGCACTTCGGGTGTTTTGATCTTGTATTCTGGGAAAAATGTGCTTTGCTGATTTCTTAGCAGTTGCTATGACTCACACCAATTGTAACGACTTCATCTCTGCATCGGCTGCAGGTGTACACCAGGGCCAACACCTAGCTGCAGGTGTACACCAGGGCCAACACCTAGCTGCAGGTGTACACCAGGGCCAACACCTAGCTGCAGGTGTACACCAGGGCCAACACCTAGCTGCAGGTGTACACCAGGGCCAACACCTAGCTGCAGGTGTACACCAGGGCCAACACCAAGCTGCAGGTGTACTCCAGGGCCAACACCTAGCTGCAGGTGTACTCCAGGGCCAACACCTAGCTGCAGGTGTACACCAGAGCTAACACCTAGCTGCAGGTGTACACCAGGGCCAACACCTAGCTGCAGGTGTACACCCAGACTTGGAATTTTCTAATGGCTTTTTTTGCATCTTATCAAAGCTAACATTATCATTGAAAATACATTTACATGCACACACATACACACACACATATACACACACACATTTACACACACACATACATGACCTCCCTGGCCATAATTTTTCAGATTATTCATTTGGTAATTCGGTAGCTTGCTTATGATGGAGAGAAAGAGATATAGTCCAAAACCTGGGTAAGAGGTTAATTTTCTAAAGCATCTCCCCTCTAAGGCTCTTCTGGAGTGTTTTATATACATAAACAAGAACTTAGGTTTATTATCATTGGTGTCATCATCATCACCACCACCACATCATCATCACCATCATTATCACCACCAGCACCATCATCATCATCATTTGAAGAAAAGAGTTAAAAATTGAGAGAACCCCTGTGTGAAAACTCAGCGTCTGGGTTGTACACAGCCTCATCTGAGAGGTGGGAGCTCTCCAGGACCAGCTCTGTGTTAGTCATGGCTCTCAGGGCACTGAACTCATGCAGGGTCTCAAAGGAACATGACCCCCTCCTGTAGTCAGCTCTTCTGTATACACTGTAGGAAAGATATGATGGGTTGGGCACAGGTCCCTCGTATAGACCTCTGCATCACAGGGCTACAAGCAGCACCAAGCTAAGGCCTGAGCAGAAGGAAGGTCTGAGGCCCTGTACGACTTGTGTCCCCTTTCCATTCAATGATAATCTGTTCCTCATACCAGGTACTAGCAAGTCAGAGAAAGCAGGCACTACGCTTTGACAAGGCCATGCCCATGGAGAATATGCTATCATGCAACTTCACCCACAAAACCACTGGACTGCAGTTGTGCCCCCTCCCCAGTCTGAGAGCCCTGGTTACTGGCTGCATGATCCCTCTGTGTTCATTCTGGGATTGTACAATGCCTAGCCTGCTATAAAAACAGAAAGATAGGGGTTGGGGATTTAGCTCAGTGGTAGAGCACTTGCCTAGCAAGCGCAAGGCCCTGGGTTCGGTCCCCAGCTCCGAAAAAAAGAAAAAAAAAAAAAAACAGAAAGATGACGATGTCAGGCTAAACAGGGTTGCAAGCCATCTATGTTTGCCCAGGGGACAGATGCCTGGAGACATATGTCATGGATGACAAGAGCTAAGGGCTCTGTGTTCTATGAATTCTTGCCCCAAAACTGTTATGTGCACTGTCAGTTTTTGCTGTAAATTAATAGATGGCCCCTAATCTTTGCCTCAATAAACATTTATGCTCCAAACAGACATTGTTACTTATGCATGCCCACAATTACTTAAACTGAGGGGCCAAGTCTCTTTTTTCCAGGAAGCACTGTGTGCTACCATTTTCTACAGTCGTTTACACAAGCACAGCTCTGAGTAACCGACATGGAACTGTAAGATTTGCAAACCCAGAGACTGGGGTGGTCACTGGAACTGACTGATCCTAGAGAACCCACAGACGCCTGAACAGACTGTGTAAGCTAATAAGCAGGACTTGAGAGTGTGCCTTATTAATCGCTCAAGCCTATTAACCATCTCTTTAAGCTGTAATCGCACCGCTCTTAATTGCTTTATTAGTTCCTAAGCTTCATTATTCATCTTGTCTCATTGCTATTCAAACCAGTCTCAGTTGTTTTTTTTTCCTTCTTAAGAAAAATCTCGCTGTTTATAGATTCCAGAGAGGGAGAGGTGAGGTGCTGTCTCCACACATGCCTGCACAGGGGCCTTTTTTGAGCCACTCACACTGGTGCAGGACCGTGTCCAGGGCCCTGATGATACCCTCAGGCCTGCTCTCTCCATCTGGTATCCTAGTGTCTCCTGCTCCAGTCTCCTGCCCACGAGCCAGTCACTGTACGAGACAGGGCTGTGCTTGGGAGCTCATCAGTGATCTGCCACAGACCCTGGTGACACCCTGAGAGGAGGCCATGAACCCGGCTCCAAGATCTCCCCCAGCCTCCGAACTGGTGCTGACTGCCTCAGCTTCCTCTCCGTCTCTGGGCAGCTGTCTTCTGCCCAGCAGAGTCCTGCCCGGGGAGTGTTCCTGCAGCTCTCTCCTACAGACTGAAGCCACCCACTCACTACAGACACTTCCTGTGCTGCCAGCAAAGGTGGGGGAGGGGAAACGCCGCCGCTGCAGTCACAAGAAGGAATGTGAAATCTCAGAACGTTATCACAGTTTCCTTGGATCTAAAGTCGTCAAGACAGGAAACTGTTCTTTAGGATGATTGAGGAGCACAGCCCCGGAACCTCAGCCCTTCTAAACCACGCTCGTCGACAGTGCTCTAGCATTTTCACATCAACTGAAAGCTTGCCTATAAACCATATGAGCAACTGGCAACACCGGCGCCTGAAGCTGACAAACTGCACTGGAACCCGATGTGGTGTGGCGCTTAGAAGACATAGAAAGCATCTATACCCAAGTGTTCCCCAAGGCCAGCTCTCCCCACTCCACTGTTCCACCTGACCCTCCTCCCTGTCTATGGCCCAGGAGGAACTGACTGGCAAAGGGACAGTGCCCTCCATGGCTCCGTCCCTGATGTCCCATCTCCCACATGGACAGATAAGGGCAAGGTCTCTGAATGGATGTCACTGTGGGATGTCACTTAAAGCAATGGCTGAAAGATGCTTCCCAGGCAATGAGGAGACAGTTGCCCCTGGACCACGGACAAATAAATGTGTTCAGTTAACCCTGAAGGGCAAAGCCCATGCAGTCAGTGGGGACCCCCTTAGACCCTCGACTCTGCACAGCAATTTCTCAGACATGAAAACATGTGTTTCCTGCATCCATCTTTAAGTTCTCTGGCCCACCATAACTTTCCAGCACCCCGGCTTGCTCACAACACAATCTTCAAAAGGAACTAAGAGAGCCTCCGAGTTACACCGAGTTACACCGCAGGCTCCTTCTCAAATCTGTTGCATCTGCTTCCTTCTGAGACAGCAATCTGCCCTAAGCTGAGCTCCTGGAATACACCCTCGGGGAAGCACTCGCAGAGAACCTGCTGGCTCCTTGCTATTGTTTAGAAAACAATAGATATGTGCTTTGTGTGGACCAAATGGAATCGGAGTAAGTCTTCCCTCCTAGGAATTAAAACACAAACTCCCCACGAGGAACCCACTCTCCCTAGAAAGGACAGTGGTGAAGGCAAACCATGTTGTGTTAACTCTCGAACTCAGGCGCAGGCTTCTTGACCTATTTCTACTCTTTATGTTGGAACTTCCCTGGGGTTCCTTTTGGGCAGAGCCGTGGCACCAGACACAGCTAGACAAAGATTCCACAGGGAGATATTTAGACATAAAATATCCAACATCTTCTCTATTTTAAAAGGCAAGAAAAGGTCTTCATTTTCAAAAGCCACCTGGGGCAAGGGAGTTGGCCTGGCCCTTGAGGGTGCACACTGCTCTTAGAAGCACAGTTAGCACTCCAGCACTCTGGGTAGCTCACTGCCTGTAACTCCACCTCCAAAGAATCTGAAGCCCTCTGGCCTCTGGCCTCTGAGAAAACTTTACTTGCATGAACAAACCCCCACACAGACACACGTGCACACACGCTATTAAAAAATAAAATGAAGGCCAGGAGTGGTAGGGCACACCTTCCACCCACCACTTGGGAGATAGAAGCAGGCAGATCTCTATAAATCTGAGACCAGCCTGGACTACACCTGAGTTCCAAGGCTACATAGTGAGACACTATCTCAAAAACAAAACAAAACAAAACAAAACAAAAAAAACCTTTTTTTTTTTGAAGCAGCCACCTGTATTAAAGTCATGGAACTGTGCGATGTCCCTCCTCCAGCATTCTCTAGAACAAGCATGGTGCTTCACCTGCAGTTATGATTTGAATGATTATTTCTTCCTAAGTAAGATAACTTTTTACTGTCAGCTGTTTACTGGCAAAGGTGACACTTTTGGGACAGCTTGTGGCCATCAAATTTCCCTACTTAAATCCCTTACTTTAGAAAACCTTACAGTTTGTCCTCTCAAGACCAAGAAGGATGGGTAGAGAATTACTTGATTCAGGCAAACAGAAGCCAACCAGAGAGAACATTCAAATGCAGCACTCTGCGGGAACAATGGGAAAGCTACGTGCTGCTTTCCAGTGGCATCTATCAGCATCATTAAGCAATCAGGTGACTTCTCCAGTCACTCTAGTCCTGCCTGAGAGCCAGCATTATGATCCTGCAAATACCCCTAAGTTGGGTTTGGAGTTCTCCTTTATTTACTAAAGACTTGAAAATTCTAATTTCCTAACATCTTAGTCAAGGTGAACTACCAAGAAATAATTTCTACTACCCCACAGTCCACTCCCCCAAACAACTATTGCGATATTTGTAGATTCGTGTCTAGATTCCCATAAGAAGCACTGAGGGTCAGTGTGTTGTGCGTGTGTGTGTGTGTGTGTGTGTGTGTGTGTGTGTGTGTGTGTGTCACATAGCTATAATCCAAGCTCTAAGGAACCTCAGAACTAGAGAACAGGATCTGTCATTCAAGAGCCACTGAGCTGCTGCTCTTTCGTTAACAGCTCAAATGAGCTAACTCATTCTGATGCCCAATCTTACTGCTCCTCATGAGGTTGCAAAATGAGCAGTCAGCCTCACCTACACTGACAGCGCCACGGAATCTGTCTCCAGAAGCCAACCCCCTTCCTTTCTCTAATGCACGGTGACATCCCAGAAAGAACGCTCACACTTGCCCCTGCCAAGCAGGCTGAAGTGGGTCACCTCACCCTTGCCTTCTGCACTATGTGAATACACTGAAGGTTCCCGGTGCATGGCTCTCACCAGAATGCAGCAAGGCAGTGTTAAAGTGAGGTCTGATGAGTCTTGGGGGCCCCGAAACTTGGCAAAGGTCCAGTCAAATGAGCATCTTTCAGGAAAGTACCTAGTTCATGCTTCGTTAACCTCTGCTTTTGTGGCCCACTATCCAGAGAAAGCCAAGGTTCACAGCCAAACTGGTATTTTATCCAAACTCAGTCATGTCTCTTCAAAGCTCTGGAGAGAGCTGAGCTCCAAAACACTGAGACAGAGGGGAAGGAGGTGAGGCAGATTAATGACATTTTCCTAACTGACCAGTAGGCTGCTTCATGGGATTCTGAGACCTGGGGACACCAGGCAGACATTTGAGCTGGCATGTGTAGCTTAGGATACAGCAAAGACGATTCTCATCTGTGAGCAGGGCTAGCAATGCCCAACAATGCAGTTCTCCTATGACAGAGCTGTGGACTCGGCACCTTCTGCGGCTCCCAGTGGCCCTAGATGAGCACATCCTTCCATAGTTGCACCCACTGTTGGAAGAATTTCTTTTCTAAGTGTCGGATAGAAAGTTGCTTATCTCGAATTCTTTTGCTATATCTTCAACTCAGCTTTGGAATTAAGCCCCTACTGTCCAAGGTCTTTCTGGCAGATACACTCTTATACAAACTCACCCTCTATGTCACCAGTGTTTGCTGGGACACTGTCACTGTGTCTAAGCCAGGGCCCATCTGCCTGGCTGGATAGCAGGCTCCTAGGAAGCATGGAAGCCGGAGGGTACACAGATGGAAAAGCCTGTGGTCTTCTTGCTTTCAGGGTTCCATTTCACCGCAGCGTCCAGAGATGCCCCACGCCTCTTCTTTGCTTCCGGTCTCATTTCCTGCCCCACTCTTCACTGACCTCGGCACTGCCCCCTCAACTCTCCTGTTTGGACCCTCATCTTCTCCCACACCTCCGAAGAGGAAATTCCCACAGAAGAATCCACCTGCCAGGATCCCGGGATCCCGGGGCTTGCTTGCACACTCACAAAACCTTCTAAGAGCCGTGCTAATAACTCCCAGCAGGCAGGCTCATTCCCTGTATCTCTGCCAGTATTTCCGCACCTGTCTTAATGGTCAAGAGCAAGCCACTGCTCTCCCAAAGCCAAGGCTCCCCTGGCTTATGTTTGTCCTTCCTAGGTCAAACTGTTTCTTTTGAGGGACACACTGACATACTACTCACACAATACAAGCATGTGCAGATAGACACACGTCTCACTAAAATGACTGCTCGTGGCTTATTACTTTCAACTTTCAGGTTTCCCTCTGGTCTACCTTCCAGGTCCAATCTCCCACAAATAACCAGATTATTTAAAAAAAGAAAAAAGATAATAGTTACTTCTTCTGTGGTATCTTCTGGGGTCGGCTCTATGTCCAGGCTGAGTTCCTCTTCGGTGGTCTGACAACAAAGACACAGGGTAATATGGTTAGCATCTCAAGATTTGTGTCAATGGTTTCATATGTGTGTAACCGGAACCAGTAAAACTAGCTTGGTAGGTGGTGTGGTCTGCACCATGGCTCCCTCACACCTGTACCTCTACTTGTGGAATGCTTTGTCCTAGAGACCAGCGTTTTACATACAGACGATGGGCATGCATATCTAAAGTCACCAACTGCTGAACCAATGAAGAGTCTGTAACTTCCAGGACAATCCAAAGAAGACATTTACACAGCCTTCAGCCAGCAAGAGGCAGGAGACATAAGCTTCCACGGTGCTCAAACATCAGTATGGTAAGGATGCACACAGATAGACAGTAGGGACATCTGTGATTATTCCTAGTTGAACGGAACAAATCTCTGGTTAATTCTGGAATAGGAAATTGGATATTGGTTTGTTGTTTTAAAGATTATCTTGTATAAATCCTGGCAGCCAGGAATTTGATATATAAACATGTCTGGTCTTGTGGCAGTCTTCCTACCCTTGCCTTCTGGGTTTCGGGATGACAGGTGTATAGGCCACCAAGCCCAACTGGGAATTAATAAGAGATAGTAAATCTCTGGGCTCACAAAGGCATCAAACGGCTTCTCTGTAGCCTGGGGCTTAAGCAGGAATGACCCAGCTGCATGTGCACTGACTATGCCATGGCATGGAGAACTGCTCAGGTGGCTTCAGTCTCCTCACACGGGACATCAGAAGGTGACAACCCCTACCACCTTGAGATTCTGGGAGAACTCAGTGAAACTCCCCACCTATCACCAGCTCTAGTGGGCTCTGATACTCCAGTTTAGCTGCTGACAGCCACACTAGGTTAGAAACCACACTAGCTTGGCTCTGAGTCACCAGGGAACCATGGTGGATGTATACTGTTTTGAAAACCAGGACTTTGCTTTCTCCAATATACTGCGACATCCCGGAAAACTAGTACTGGCTCCTACAAAAATAAGGTTAAAATGAGTCAGCTAAGCCTCACAGGTGACTTCACACACTGGCTCTCGTGTCACCCCTTGTCTCCAAAGCATGGCTGTGGCTGGTGAAACCCTGCTGAGACCAGGTACCCCAGAGTCCTGCTTCTGGTGCTTACCTCTAGCTGGTGAGTGGTGAGTACAACTCACAGAACACCACAGCTTCCCCTCCAAACTAAATTCTTCAGGGCTTCTCTGGAATCTCAAGGTTTCTTTTCTTTCTTTCTTTCTTTCTTTCTTTCTTTCTTTCTTTCTTTCTTTCTTTCTTTTTTTTTTTTTTTCCCCCCCGGAGCTGGGGACCGAACCCAGGGCCTTGTGGTTGCTAGGCAAGTGCTCTACCACTGAGCTAAATCCCCAACCCGAATCTCCAGTTTTTGTGTATATGAGTACATAGTAGCTGTCTTCAGACCAGAAAAGGGCATCAGATCTCATTACAGATGGTTCTGGGCCACCATGTGGTTGCTGGGATTTGAACTCAGGACCTCTGGAAGAGCAGTCAGTGCTCTTAACCACTGAGCCACCTCTCCAGCTCCTCCAGTTTTTAATTAGCCTGTTTTCTTACCCTATTCATGGATAAAACACCATCCAAAATATCCCAAACCAATCCACAGCACCACAATTAGTCTCCTTACAGTCAATGGGTTTCTTGTTTTACATGCTAGACTGATGATGGGTTTTATAAAGAATGTAACCTGTTCTACTTCAGTGGGCCTCAGGTCCTAGGTTTCATAGGACGTGGACAAGAAAACATTTGGGGAGGAGAGCAAAGTGTAGTAATGTTAGCCTAAAAGAAGAATCCAGAAACCCTGATTTCTAGCCAGTGTGTTGAATGTGTTCCTCAGACATTCCCATCCGTGCAAGGAAATCAGACACTACATGTGTTTCACCCACCTCCACCCACCCTCTTGATCTATGAGTTAATTTTAGTACCATAGGTCATAAAACCTGGGTGAAATAAGACAATACGGTCAGCTTCAATGTACTGTGACCGGAGAACTTCACACTTGACAGGAAGGTTCCTTAAGAGCTGGAATCATTCTACTTGCAGTATTTCAGTTGTGATCCTTTTGTGGAAAGAACTCTAGTTTTTCTTGGTTTCAGATGACTGATAATTTAATGCCCATCCTAACTCTGTGTGCTCCAAGTTTGCTATTCTGAAAAACTAACCCAGAAAGCCTGAGGAAAGGTCTTCTTTCAAGACTATTTAGTGCATCTGGATCTTCTCATGGTATCAGACAGATTAATCACAGAAACTACAGTCTCTCCTGCTGGGCAGCGGGACAGTGCGGGCGTCATCACTTCTGCTTCAACATTTTGGATTTGCACGTTTTCTTGGGTCACGACCTATTTTTATAGTAAAATTCATCTGCCTCTCTGGCTAGTCTATTTCTCATCAACTTCAGAAATATTTCAAACACAAGCTGCTCTCAGGAGTCTCTGTCCTGGTGATAGTGCCAGACCCAGAATTCCAGCAGCACCCAACGTCTCCAGCATGCTTGCCTGTCCCTATCAGCCAGTTCTC